>NC_134460.1:156772744-157372744 GCF_047948215.1 Lycorma delicatula
TGGCGCCTTTACTTAGATTCGTCCAAGTACAGTTTAAAAGCGGTTCTACTATATAACGGTAACAAATATCCTTCGGTACCAATCGCTTATGGTAAAGAGACATACGATGTGATGAAAGACGTTCTTAAAAAAATAAATTATAAAAAACATAGCTGGAATATATGTGGTGATTTGAAAGTTATAGATAGGCAGTTAGGCTATATTAAGTACATTTGTTTTCTTTGCGAATGGGACAGCCGAGCTAGGGATAAACATTATAATACCAAAACGTGGAAGAAACGAGACAACTAAACTCCAACCGAGAAAAATATTATTCATGAGCCCTAGTTGAATATAAAAAAATATATTTATCCCCTTTCCATAACAAGCTAGGACTAATGAAAAATTTTTTAAAAGCAATGAAGAAGGATAGTGTCGGATTTTTGTAATCGGGCAGAAATTTCCGAATGTAAGCGAAGGAAAAATTAAAGAAGGAATATTTGTTGGTTCACAAATAAGAGAGTTGGTGAAAGATGATATATTTAACTCGATGTTAAATAATGTAGAAAGTGCAGCTTGGGCTTCATTTAAAGACGTTTACAAAAATTTTCTCTGCAAACAAAAATCCGACAATTACCACGATATTGTTAATCAACTTATTACTTCATACACAACTACGGGATGTAAAATATGTCTTTGAAAATACATTTCCTCCAGTCACATCTAGATTCTTTCCCGGAAAACTTGGGAGACGTAACCGACGAACACTTTGAACGTTTCCACCAAGACACATCAGTGATGGAAAGCCACTATAAAGGGAAATGGAATACTAACATGCTAGCGATTTACTATTGGACGTTAATTCGGGATGTGCCCGAAGCGATTTATAAAAGAAAAGCATCAGCGAAATCGTTGTAACACAGGTATGGCCACGCAAAATTATAAATTTTACAGATTTTAACAATATTTTCCCTTAATTTATTTAAAACTAAGGGTGAAAAAGCAATTCAAGAAATGAAATAGTTACATTAAAAAGATTTTTTTTGTGTATCAGTGTAAGTGTGATAATTGATGCGTCTAGTAATTATTTTTTATCAGTAAGTTATCATTTCATGCACCGCTCTAAAAATAAACACACATACACACACACACACACACACACACACACACACACACACACACACACACACACACACACACACACACACACACACACACACACACACACACACACACACACACACACACACACACACACACACACACACACACACATATATATATATATATATATATATATATATATATATATGACTAAATTGTTCGATAACACGATTATAACAGAGACATCTACCACGCTTACATATTACACTTAATATCAACAAAATTGAATCGTCAAAACCGCATAAAACGTTTTGATCCTAAACTAAAACAAAAAAGGGTATAGTTGTAGCCGCTGCTACACAGTCAAATTTCCCTTCGGCATGATAGCGGTTTAGATCAAAGGATCAGTGTAGTTTCTACACCCCTATTGTATATTTTCTCCCTATGTTTACATGAAATATTTTAGCTATATAAAAACACGAATGAAGCCTTGGACAAATAAGACTGCAATTTTTTTTTTTTTTTTTTTTTTTTTTGTTAATAAAGTTGTTTATCGTAAAATTTAAATTTCAAATAATACTACTACAGGTTATTTATAACACAAACCATCCGATATTCAAGTTTTCAAAAGTTTTATGAAAGATTTTACTATGGGTTAATTAATATGGATTTAATTAAATGAAATTAGATTACTGTGGTAAACTGAATACAAATAAAAAGCAAGTAATGCTTATTTTATTAAGCTAACCTGAAATTTAATAGATAACAAATAATTTTATTGTCCAATCTTTTTTCTTCTTGCTAATCTTTTAATCTTAATATATTAAATAAATCCTATACTATGGATTATCTATTTTACATATTCTAATTATTCTCTTCTTCTGCAGTTTAATCCTTTGTCCATTTATCTCAAAATTACCTTGAATATCAGAAAATTAATCTTCGATTGCCATTAAAAAAAAACGGAAGTGTAATATTTAAAAAATATTAAGGAAAAGTTCAAAATACTATCGATAAAAAAGAAGAAAATTTAACTACAAAGAGAAACCGATGAACGATTGGCAGGGTTTTCCCGCCCCCGTAACACCGAGAAAAGTCAATATTCAAATATCCTGGACCACATTCACTGCCAAGAAATTATGTGACATTTTAAGACGTAGCCACATCGGCTTGATAATCTTACGATCGATCACCGTGAATGAAAATTTCTTGTAGACCGTCAATTAAAACAAAAAATAAAAAAAGAATTAATCGATTTGGAACCTCATTTCGATACATAACGGATAGTCCGTATGTGTGTTGTCGGCGTTTATCGTATTTATAGAGCCTAAATAAATTATACACTGGAGTAGCAAGAATTGTAAATGATTAACATTTTTTTTTTCTTATAAGTTATCAAAACTTTGTATGGAAAGAAGATATTTCTAAGTAGTTTGATTTTCATAGTTTTATGAAAATAGGGTCGATGCAGAACATATTTCTAAAAATATAGTATTCCATACATTTATGTAAATTTTCAAATATTATAAAAATCATATTAAATTTTACTTAACCGTCTAGAGAGCGCTAAAATAGAGTTATAGTTGTAAAAGGGAACGTATTGTAATCGGTCCAATTTGGTCAAATGCAGTTTTCACCGAATCTTGACGTTTTGACACCTAAGGAACCCAAAAAACCGGATGGAAATTTTCTGGGTGTTAATGTTCGTACGTAAGTGGGTCTGGCCGGTGTTGGCCTCTTCCCTGTATCTCCAGTAATAATGGACCAATTCTGACCAAATTCGGTCAGATTATTTCTAAATTCTATTGATATATTTCTATAATTTAATGGCACTGATGCCATTAAATTTAAAAGGTCAAGGGGTTGAGGCTGTAGAGCAAAGTCACCTGAGAATCTCAAGAGACCGACTAATTAATGCCATATTTTTCTTACGCGCATTTGTTAATAATTAATAAATAACAATATCTGCAAAAAACCTTTAACAAAATCGCACTTCCACCCCACAAAATGCTCTTCTAATCGACTGCTATGTTGTGACGTCACCGCTGGGCGGTGGAGTTAAATAAATGTATAACATTTAAAGTGTAAAAAAAGAACTTGATCGCTCGGTCGACTCGTACCTGGTGCGTTATGCCTCGCGACTACACCAGTCTGCCTATCGTACAACGAAATTTGTTCTGTAAAAGTTATGAAATTACATTAGTTTAGCTAATGCCGACTAGTTGCCATTAGTTGCCGCCCGAATTAAATACGGTATGCGCACGCGCTTTAACTAGAATCATTGAATTAAATAAACGAAAAAATATTTTATTTTAATACAACGATAAATATTTTAAATTGTATATCTATGCGTGTGTAAGCCGTGCATCAGAAAGAATTTACGCGACTCGCGGCTAAAGCAGCGTTCCGGAAATCCACTACAATTGTCAGCCTGAATTGTCATTCAAATTTAAAATTAATTAGTCATAATAAATTCGGCTATGACCGAGTTTAGATTATAATAGGGATGATAAACTATTTACTTAACCGTAATTCATTAACTGTTTAAATATTTACACATTTTTATTTTCAAAATATATTTTTAAAATATAGTAAAAAAATAACGGTAAAAAATGTTTATGTAAGAAAACGAATTTCCTATTAATGAATTACACGATAAGATCAGTTGAAATCAAAATTGCCGTTTAGAATATTGAATTCAATGATTATTTGGTAAAAATATATCGAGAAATAAAATAAAAAAGAAATAAATAATTTTCTAACCTTCTTGAATTTTTAAGTAAAAATTCTTTGAGTATCGGAATGAATTGTAAATCATTACGCTACAACAAACCGAAGGTTTTCTTTGTTTCTTTGACGCCAAAAAACAGCCTCAGTTGACTAAACATGAGTGACGAGTCTATATAAAACGGCTATTTTCAAGGCTCACAAAGAAAAGTGAAGTATATATCTTTTTATTGTTTTCTTCAGAGCACCGAATTGGTGCAGTGAAAAAGAACAGTGAAAAAAGCGGTCAAATACTTTTGCATTTTAACACACCGAGCACACTATTTGAAAAAGTCAAATAGTATTACAGTACAAGAGAAACATTCACTCTGATTACCACAAGGAAAATCTGCATAGTGAAGTTTTTATTACACTCAAAGAGAATAATTTTGACCGGTGCCTCTTTATTTTAGTGACATTAAATACATTCCGTTCATAAGAAGTAAAGGACAAACGAGTGAAATAATAAATTAATGTACCACTTACAAATAAAAAAAATCCCTTTCGGCACGGTGGAAGGTGGAGGTAGATTTTACCGGTGTTAAGTACGGGATAAAAAAGATTTCTACCTTATAGTTAAGAAAAATTTCAAATTTACTCAATACGACAATGGTTGCATGTGAAAAAAAAAGTTTCACATGTTTAGCATACGGCAACCCACCGGGTTTTCTAGTGGTTAACGCGTCTTCCCAAATCAGCTGATTTGGAAGTTACAGCGTTCAAGTCCTAGTAAAGCCAGTTATTTTTACACGGATTTGAATACTAGATCGTGGATACCGGTGTTCTTTGGCGGTTGGGTTTCAATTAACCACATATCTCAGGAACGATCGAACTGAGAACGTACAAGACTACACTTCATTTACACTCATACATATCATCCTCATTCATTCTCTGAAGAATTATCTAAACGGTAGTTACCGGAGGCTAAACAGGAAAAAGAAAAAGCATATGACAAACCCAAAATTTAAAACCAAAATAAAGATCTATAGGGTCTTATCGTCCCTCTTCTAAATTTAAGCTTTTTAACTTAAAAATAAAATTCAAATTAAATTTTAAAAATAAAGTATAATTTTCATCAAACCCTTCATTCCAGACCTCAATTAAAATACTAATTATTATGCTACCTTAGCACAGTCAAAATACTACGGCTATTTAAACCATTGAGGAGGCCAAACCTTAAATAAATCACAAAAGGACATGTTTTTGATAAACAGGCGAAATTATTTTTTGCCTAATTTATAAATAAAATTTTTAAATCTACTAATTTAATCATAATTAAAAATTAAAAAATTAATTAAAATCCAGTAAGAAAATAAATAAAAAAAAAAATTAAATTTTAATCTACAACGAACTTTAAATGATGAAACAGTCTAATCCAACAAGAAAAAGAAAAAAAAATTAATTATATTAAAAAAAGAGCTTATCCACCTTAATATAAAATTTCAAAAGAGAAAAAAAAAGAAAGAAATTAACAAAAAGAAATTCTAGATTAAATCAATTTACCAGATAACCAGATACAAAAAGAAATGAATTTCATATCGAAACAATCCCAAACTTATAAATAATTATTCTACAATAAAATACAGATTAAGATAGATCTTCATTATTCGGGGAAAAAAAATAAATTAAAAAAATTAATTAACCCTGATACAAAAGGTACTAAAAAAAATTATTATTCTAAAATAAAATTTATTTATCCAATACTGTACAATTAACTAAATTTAAAAAAAAACAAATAAAAAAAAGAAAGACAAAAAAAATTAAAAAAAAAAATCTTTTCTTACAATTCCATCAACATTTTGGTCATCCCTTACCGTAAGGGTTGAGCATATCAAAAATTGTTGCAGACAAACGTTTTTGGTAATGTTTATACCGCTAACGCCCACTTTAAACCGATTCGATACTGTGCCTATTAAGGAAGATCTAATTCTTTTTTGTCTTAGAAACTCCATTTTTTCAACCCCCTAGGCTAATGGTTGGCGATATAAAAAAACTTTACTTTGGAATGGTTTTGGGTCTTATCCAAAGAATAAGGAAATTTAAGTGAATTCGATATTTTACTTAATAAGAAAGTTATAGCGATATTTTGTTTTTTTTCGAAAAAGCATTTCAACCCCCATATTCCGATTTTGGTCACTAACGAACTCAACCGAGATATTGGGACAAGTAATTTTTAAGGAATAATTTGAAAGTGATATATGGGAATACGTTAAAAATATTGTCTACGTAAAAAAATTAGACGTGTAAAAAATTTAACAAAACGTATCACCGCTGCTATTATTACTTACACCTGTGACGATCCAGCAGACCTGGGCAGAAGTACATAAAAAATGATGTTTGCGAACAATGGAGCACATATTTAAAGAACTACAACTAGAACATTTTTAAAAAAAGTACTCTTTTTATTATGTCCATTAGTTTCTAAGATGCGATATTTATTAAATCGCTGCAACCTTTCTCGATGAGCCTGTATAATGTGTAAATGAGGTAGCGACAAAGAGAAGGAATTTCTATAGAATAATATAATATATTTATCGCTGTTTATAATAAGTAATTTTAATTTGAAACTATAACTCTTAATTAAAATAAAATCCTTAGATTAAACAACAACGGTAATAATAATAATAAAAGATTTATATCTAATAATATTAGTACAAGTGATTAACGACTATGTAATAATGATTAAAATAAAGGACTGGTTGTAAGCCACAATCAAATGCTTTTGAAACAATATTACACGTTCCCACAACAAACATAGAACCCGGGTAACCTTTAGAGGAATATTATACAGTAATGTCTGCTAAGTTTTACTTAAGTATTCTAATTGGGGTGGATACGGGTCAGAAACACGTAACCGAGTAGTTAAGGGATAGTTGTAGGAAAAGGGGTGTTAGATTAAATACTATGCGGAAGGAGAAGTGCAAGTGGTTTCCGTGCTGTTAAAGATAAGCTTAAGAGGGGATGAGTTAAAATAGTGCGTTATGTTTAGTAGCAACGAATAAGAAAAGGTGTTTATTGCGTACGATTTAAGTTTATATTGAAAATTTCATAAAATGTTAGCTATGCTAGGTTATGTGTAGAGAAGAGTTTACGTGTGATGTACCTCATCGTAAAATCGTACTCTAATAAACCGCATTTGTATGTGTCTGTGTGTGCGTCCCCCATGGCATAGTCCGGGAATGTGCCGATCACTAGCGGAAAATCCCGATTCGTTAGTACATGTCTCGTGGTAAACTTTTTATATTATTATATATCGATACACCGTATATATATCGATCGATATATATATCCGAAATATAATTGAATTTTTGGGAAAATTCATTGGTTTTTTATTGGATCCAAATTTTCAGACGAAACTGCAAATATCCCGAAAACGGTCTGAAAAATTCTTTCGAACACCTAAAGAATTTTTCATCCGCCTCAGTGATACCCGTCGGATGAAAATATATTCAAGTGCCCCCGGGGTGCCGTTCGGAAATTGGGGAAGGCTGCAAAGAGGTGCCACCGTAACATCTCGGAAACCGCTCATCTGATTTTCACGATTCAAACGGCGTATGTATCAGCCGGTCGAGCGGTAACTGTTTAAGCAGGTACACTCTTGATCTAGCGGGGCTTGGATATTTGGAAATTAAATCGTTTAGCCCCATGTTTTGATTGCACTCATCCACCGTAAAATGTACCGATCCGATCTTTCGCTAAATACGCTCAAACCTGTACGCTGGCGCAGCTGTAAATTATAAACTTATGAAAACTAAAAATAAAAACATATATAAAAAAATTTTCAAAAACCACTCTTACATTAAATGCACTTTTTTTTTTGTCTTCAGTCATTTGACTGGTTTGATGCAGCTCTCCAAGATTCCCTATCTAGTGCTAGTCGTTTCATTTCAGTATACCCTCTACATCCTACATCCCTAACAATTTGTTTTACATATTCCAAACGTGGCCTGCCTACACAATTTTTCCCTTCTACCTGTCCTTCCAAAATTAAAGCGACTATTCCAGGATGCCTTAGTATGTGGCCTATAAGTCTGTCTCTTCTTTTAACTATATTTTTCCAAATGCTTCTTTCTTCATCTATTTGCCGCAATACCTCCTCATTTGTCACTTTATCCACCCATCTGATTTTTAACATTCTCCTATAGCACCACATTTCAAAAGCTTCTAACCTTTTCTTCTCAGATACTCCGATTGTCCAAGTTTCACTTCCATATAAAGCGACACTCCAAACATACACTTTCAAAAATCTTTTCCTGACATTTAAATTAATTTTTGATGTAAACAACTTATATTTCTTACTGAAAGCTCGTTTAGCTTGTGCTATTCGGCATTTTATATCGCTCCTGCTTCGTCCATCTTTAGTAATTCTACTTCCCAAATAACAAAATTCTTCTACCTCCATAATCTTTTCTCCTCCTATTTTCACATTCAGTGGTCCATCTTTGTTATTTCTACTACATTTCATTACTTTTGTTTTGTTCTTGTTTATTTTCATGCGATAGTTCTTGCGTAGGACTTCATCTATGCCGTTCATTGTTTCTTCTAAATCCTTTTTATTCTCGGCTAGAATTACTATATCATCAGCAAATCGTAGCATCTTTATCTTTTCACCTTGTACTGTTACTCCGAATCTAAATTGTTCTTTAACATCATTAACTGCTAGTTCCATGTAAAGATTAAAAAGTAACGGAGATAGAGAACATCCTTGTCGGACTCCCTTTCTTATTATGGCTTCTTTCTTATGTTCTTCAATTGTTACTGTTGCTGTTTGGTTCCTGTACATGTTAGCAATTGTTCTTCTATCTCTGTATTTGAACCCTAATTTTTTTAAAATGCTGAACATTTTATTCCAGTCTACGTTATCGAATGCCTTTTCTAGGTCTATAAACGCCAAATATGTTGGTTTGTTTTTCTTTAATCTTCCTTCTACTATTAATCTGAGGCCTAAAATTGCTTCCCTTGTCCCTATACTTTTCCTGAAACCAAATTGGTCTTCTCCTAACACTTCCTCCACTCTCCTCTCAATTCTTCTGTATAGAATTCTAGTTAAGATTTTTGATGCATGACTAGTTAAACTAATTGTTCTGTATTCTTCACATTTATCTGCCCCTGATTTCTTTGGTATCATTACTATAACACTTTTTTTGAAGTCTGACGGAAATTCCCCTTTTTCATAAATATTACACACCAGTTTGTATAATCTATCAATCGCCTCCTCCCCTGCACTGCGCAGTAATTCTACAGGTATTCCGTCTATTCCAGGAGCCTTTCTGCCATTTAAATCTTTTAATGCTCTCTTAAATTCAGATCTCAGTATTGTTTCTCCCATTTCATCCTCCTCAACTTCCTCTTCTTCCTCTATAAAACCATTTTCTAATTCATTTCCTCCGTATAACTCTTCAATATATTCCACCCATCTATCGACTTTACCTTTCGTATTATATATAGGTGTACCATCTTTGTTTAACACATTATTAGATTTTAATTTATGTACCCCAAAATTTTCCTTAACTTTCCTGTATGCTCCGTCTATTTTACCAATGTTCATTTCTCTTTCCACTTCTGAACACTTTTCTTTAATCCACTCTTCTTTCGCCAGTTTGCACTTCCTGTTTATAGCATTTCTTAATTGCCGATAGTTCCTTTTACTTTCTTCATCACTAGCATTCTTATATTTTCTACGTTCATCCATCAGCTGCAATATATCGTCTGAAACCCAAGGTTTTCTACCAGTTCTCTTTATTCCGCCTAAGTTCGCTTCTGCTGATTTAAGAATTTCCTTTTTAACATTCTCCCATTCTTCTTCTACATTTTCTATCTTATCTTTTTTACTCAGACCTCTTGCGATGTCCTCCTCAAAAATCTTCTTTACCTCCTCTTCCTCAAGCTTCTCTAAATTCCACCGATTCATCTGACACCTTTTCTTCAGGTTTTTAAACCCCAATCTACATTTCATTATCACCAAATTATGGTCGCTATCAATGTCTGCTCCAGGGTAAGTTTTGCAGTCCACGAGTTGATTTCTAAATCTTTGCTTAACCATGATATAATCTATCTGATACCTTGCAGTATCGCCTGGCTTTTTCCAAGTGTATACTCTTCTATTATGATTTTTAAATTGGGTGTTGGCAATTACTAAATTATACTTCGTGCAAAACTCTATAAGTCGGTCCCCTCTTTCATTCCTTTTGCCCAGCCCGTATTCACCCACTATATTTCCTTCCTTGCCTTTTCCAATGCTTGCATTCCAATCTCCAACTATTATTAAATTTTCATCTCCTTTTACGTGTTTAATTGCTTCATCAATCTCTTCGTATACACATTCTACCTCATCATCATCATGGGCGCTTGTAGGCATATAGACGTTAACAATCGTTGTCGGTTTAGGTTTTGAATTTATCCTTATTACAATGACTCTATCGCTATGCGTCTTGAAATACTCCACTCTCCTCCCTATTTTCTTGTTCATCACGAAACCTACTCCTGCCTGCCCATTATTTGACGCTGAGTTAATTACTCTAAAGTCACCCGACCAAAAGTCGCCTTCCTCTTCCCACCGAACCTCACTAATTCCTACTATATCCACGTTTACCCTATCCATTTCCCTTTTTAAATTCTCTAGCCTACCAACCTTTTTTAAGCTTCTAACATTCCACGCTCCGACTCGTAGAATGTTATTTTTTACTTTTCTGGTGACCCCTTCCTTAGTAGTCCCCACCCGGAGATCCGAACGGGGGACTATTTTACCTCCGGAATATTTTACCAAGGAAGGCGCCTCCATTATTGTTATGTGAAAATGCAGAGAGCCACATTTTCTTGGAAAAAACAGCAGCTGTAGTTTTCCATTGCTTTCAGCTGCGCAGTACTCAAGAGGACTGAGTGATGTTGATACGGCCGTTTAAGTCGTCCTGACTCACGCCCCTAACAACTACTGAAAGAGCTGCTGCCCTCTTTCAGGAATCATTCCTTAGTCTGGCTCTCAGAGCCAGAAATGGACCATAAATGCACTAAAAAATAGAAAATAAAAAATATGTAAAAAAAAAATGTTTAAAACACCACTCTTAAATTAAATGTAAAAAATAATTTTAGGACGGTATCTCAGAATGAATATGAAATCTTTGATGGTGAGGTGCAAGATTATGTGAAAGGAGTGAGGTGCCGCCGACAGCACCTCACTCTTTAGGCCATTCATCACGCATTTGAAAAAACCGGCAAAAACATGAAATTTTTAATTTGAAGCTACACTATGACTTTTACATAATCTTTCATATCAACACCAAAGCTTGTTGTCAAATTCATTCTGAGATACCGTTCTAAAACTATTTTTTTTTTAATATTTTACTGTATTTAATTTAAGAGTGGTGTTCTAAAAATTTTTTTTACATATTTTTCATTTATGTGATTGTTTTTCTTCATAGAATAATGAAGTATAACCAAAACGTAGGGATCGGAATGTACCGATCACTGGCGGAAAATCACGATTCGTTAGTATCAATTTCTAGAGATAAATTTCTAATCTAATTTTCTTTATATCAATTTTCATCTTTCAAAAAAGAATATTTTTTCACAAAAGGTAATCAATTTTTCAAAAAAGAGGAAGTTCTTATTTCGAAAAAATGAATGTTAATATGAAAAATGAATGTAAATATGACGTTAGTAAAGCGATTTTGATAATTCTTTTTTAATCGAAAGAGTATACTTTCGCAGTGATACTATTGATTTGCTTGGCATTTCTCCCGCCACCACCCCATTCGGTCACCCTAAAGCATAAGACCGAATGTCTGTGCCACAAACGACTACTGAGCCTCGAAACGGTTTAGGACCCTGAGGTTGTACTTCTCAAGTAGCCTCATGGCTTCACTGGTGGCCGCCCGGGCATGATGCAGATTCAACTGACCCAGGTGCAAGCGTTTGACATGGTGAAGTCTGCCTCAAAGACTTCCGCAGATTCAGGCGTCACCATAAACTGTGTTTTTACAGCTCTCGCCAGTGAAATATCATACGTCCTGCACTGCCTAACCACGACCCGGTGTCCAGCATAGCTGCCTTTCACCAAGATACAGGTGGTGCACTTGGCAGGGCGATTGGCTGTCCTGTGCCCTGGAAAAGTACAGTGAACACACAGTGCTCTACACACAGCCACCATATAGAGGTCTACGGTGACTTCTATATGGTCGACGACCCTACATGGGGCCCTCCCGAAAAACAAACGTCCACCGGCCACCAAGACCTGTCGGATCTTTGGCGAGGTCTCCCACACCAAGTGACTCTTTTGGGCTTCCTTCCTCCCCAGCTGCCTGACCACTTTGGTTTCCCGAAGGAAATCCTCGACGAAAATATCCAATGTAGGATTTTTCCCGTGCACGGTCCTGAGAATTTCGGGCTCCTCCACCCTTGTCGCCCTTGGCATATCGTATATCAATATCTGCCCCCTCCGCTCAGCCAGCAACTTAGCCTTCAGCCCTTGTGAGAACGTCGGCCTCCAGTAGCTGCTTCGCCAGCCGCTCACTTATGACTTTCAAGATGACTCAGTGGTCCCATGTTTTAGTGACCCGGGAGACTTGGATCTTTTCCCTTTTCGGGTCCAGGACCTTCTTCAGGGTTAACTCGGTCGCTTACGACGAGCCCACGGACCACGTTTTACCGGTACCACCTTAACCGCCTTAATTTTAGCCGCCGGCGCCTTAACTGGCAGCGGTGGACTAATCCGATGAGGCATAGGCGCGACAGCCACTTCGGCGAAGGAGACAGGCTTTTTACCTTCTCCTCCACCCGTTTTATAGACTTGTGGAGTTCACCCAGAGGACACCTTTTTTGAGGAGATTTTGGTCCACTCCGACCGCATCTCCTTGATCCGCCCTAAACCTTCGGTACCGGAGTTCACTTTCTTCTCAGGAGGCTTACCTCCTAAGACCTCCCACCTAAGGCCGATAACTGCACCGCTATCCTCCACTTCCCTTGACTTCGTGGGGAGCCGCTCTTCCGGCTTAGCTTGCCCCTGCTTACCGCGCACTCCTTGTGCGGGTCCGGTCGTAGCCTTCCCCGCGCAACTCGTGACAGAGGTTTAGGCCGGATTTTTTGTACAATCCGCTTCACGAGGGCACAGCATTTTCCCTGTGGAAACCTTTGAGGTCTCCTTTGCGGATGAACGGGGCTTCTGCGAAGACCTGCCGATCGACCTTCTCGGCTGGAAGGGGTCAACGACCACCAAGTCCTTGGCAAAACCAACCAAGTCTTCCAAGCATTTTACCCCGGATTGCTGCATCGCAGCTTAAGCAAATAACAGCGACTAGGACGCCAGGCACTACGTCCACAGCCTGAAAGAAGCTAACACCTAACTTAAGGCAAGGTGAGCGTTTAAAAATTTATTTTCCGAGCAAGGCCAGCTGTTCTCACGTAACTCCGCTCGAAACGTCAAAAGCTAAAAGCTCCTAAGTCAGACCACAGGCGAGGTCGGAGTGAAATCGCTTACCGAACCTGCCAGAGGATCCGGAAAGTTTATTGGCCTCACGAACTACGAATTGGAGACACCGACACACAAAGAAAACGTCCTTACTTAGACGACGGTGGCCCTCCTGCAACACACTACGCCGTTGTTCCGTGAAACACTTCGCAGCAAGACAGGTTGACTAACTGTCACCGATCGTTGTACAGCCCCGATGGATTTCACTGGATATTGATGGTTCAGTAAGTTTTTTTTTTAGAATTTATATATTTTGCATAAGAATCTAATTGAAAAAAAGCACAGTAAACTGTTTGACCGTACACTAAAAAACCGAAACCTGAATCTTTTTTTTAGTTTTATGGACATTAACTGCTACGGTCATTAGCCCTACATGAATTCACTTTCAGTGAAACTACACTTTTAATAACTTAAATAAAGGCAGTAGACGCACGCTTCGCATTCGAAACTAAACTGATATCCTGCAATATCTTACTACTATTTTATACTCCTGAGATCACGGTGTGTTCAAACGTATTGTATACATGTTTGAGCATGAAGTTTTCAGTAAATATTACGCGACCAGATTAAATTACAAGGAGCAGGTACACATCATATTGGGACTTATAAATTGCTGATGTTTGTACACTTCATACATGTATGTTCATACACATCCCTACCAATGCAGCTAAATAGTTTTAACTAGGTTTCATTGGGTTGTGATTTGGGAGGGGCTCGCCAGATACTGATTATATATATATATATATATATATATATATATAGTTTTTTTTTTTTTACTTTTTGGGGGGTTGTGGAATTAAAAAACTTGAAAATCAACGGAATAAAATAATTATAATTAATTTAAAGCAGATTATATTAAATTTAAAGCTTTTAAATACAGTTTTTTTTAATAACTATTTTTATTTGACACCATTCGATTCTGAAAGGAATGTAAGGCATCTTCTTTACAGTCGGTTTAACAGATAGCGGCACAGTTATTTTGACCAATAATGGCGTTGACAGCACCCAGGGGTTGGCTTGCTTCCTTTATCTTTTACTACCTCTTTTATAACCACCCCACATTCCCCCCGATCTTCATTTGTCTTACGTCAGCAAAACATGGTTGGCAAAGTTTAAACGTACCGGATCATCAAACCCCATACAGCGACAAATGATATTCTTTAAAGGCCTCTTTTATATTAAAAATCTGACAGAAAAGTAATGCGTGTCCAAATTATTCTACAGCTCCTTAAATTAATATTTAGTAAAATTCATTTGTAATTTAGCTAGATGAACCGGTACAGATATACTAGCACAAAGAAGCCGATATATTATGATTTATATGTTTAAAATAATGCTGTAAAAAAATCACTTTTAAAAATTTTATTTGTGAATAATAAGATAACGTAAAAAATAAATAAAACCGATATTAACTTATTTATTATTAAAAATAAAAATAAAAATTTCATTAATAAAATAAAGCAATATATTACATTTTTTGATTTTTTAAAAATAATAACTTCCTAACTGGTGTGTAATATTTATGAAAATGGGGAATTTCCATCAGACTTCAAAAAAAGTGTTATAGTTATGATACCAAAGAAAGCAGGGGCAGATAAATGTGAAGAATACAGAACAATTAGTTTAACTAGTCATGCATCAAAAATCTTAACTAGAATTTTATCGGGAAAAAAACAAAAATGTTCTGTAAAATTGATACTGACTTTCTCCAAAACTATTAAAAATAAATTTATTGCTCCAAAATTACGTAGAATTTGAAACAATTCACAAAAAAAAATTATTTATAGTCGCATCAACAATTAAAATCTTTAGCGACTTGTCAGTATAATGTAACTGTAATGGTAAAGGTGTAGTTTTAAACTAAACTTATTCCTGAGACGTGTGGTTAATTGAAACCCGACCGGCAAATAACACCGGCATCGACGATCTATCATTCAAATCGGAAAAAAATAAACTACTTTTATTAGTATTTAAACTTTAGAACCCACGACTTTGAAATCAGCTGATTTACGGTAACTAGTTTTACCGATAGACCAACCCGGTGGATTAAAACGATTTTAATAAATTAACATAACACAAATGAATATAAATATGTAAAAACAAAGTATTAAAAGCGAGAATGAACTTTATTGTATTATTACAGTACAATAAATTAAAATAATTTCTTTACAATTTTTTTTTTTTAATATCTTACATATTACATAATCGATTTATTTGGTAAATAAATATAAGACAAACAACAAGAAGAAGGTGCAGGTGAGGAAGCGATTGATAGATTATACAAACTGTTGTGTAATATTTATGAAAAAGGGGAATTTCCGTCAGACTTCAAAAAAAGTGTTATAGTCATGATACCAAAGAAAGCAGGGGCAGATAAATGTGAATAATACAGAACAATTAGTTTAACGAGTCATGCATCAAAAATCTTAACTAGAATTCTATACAGAAGAATTGAGAGGAGAGTGGAAGAAGTGTTAGGAGAAGACCAATTTGGTTTCAGGAAAAGTATAGGGACAAGAGAAGTAATTTTAGGCCTCAGATTAATAGTAGAAGGAAGATTAAAGAAAAACAAACCGACATACTTGGCGTTTATAGACCTAGAAAAGGCTTTCGATAACGTAGACTGGAATAAAATGTTCAGCATTTTAAAAAAATTAGGGTTCAAATACAGAGATAGAAGAACAATTGCTAACATGTACAGGAACCAAACAGCAACAATAACAGTTGAAGAACATAAGAAAGAAGCCCTAATAAGAAAGGGAGTTCGACAAGGATGTTCCCTATCTCCGTTACTTTTTAATCTTTACATGGAACTAGCAGTTAATGATGTTAAAGAACAATTTAGATTCGGAGTAACAGTACAAGGTGAAAAGATAAAGATGCTACGATTTGCTGATGATATAGTAATTCTAGCCGAGAGTAAAAAGGATTTAGAAGAAACGATGAACGGCATAGATGAAGTCCTACGCAAGAACTATCGCATGAAAATAAACAAGAACAAAACAAAAGTAATGAAATGTAGTAGAAATAACAAAGATGGACCGCTGAATGTGAAAATAGGAGGAGAAAAGATTATGGAGGTAGAAGAATTTTGTTATTTGGGAAGTAGAATTACTAAAGATGGACGAAGCAGGAGCGATATAAAATGCCGAATAGCACAAGCTAAACTAGCCTTCAGTAAGAAATATAATTTGTTTACATCAAAAATTAATTTAAATGTCAGGAAAAGATTTTTGAAAGTGTATGTTTGGAGTGTCGCTTTATATGGAAGTGAAACTTGGACAATCGGAGTATCTGAGAAGAAAAGATTAGAAGCTTTTGAAATGCGGTGCTATAGGAGAATGTTAAAAATCAGATGGGTGGATAAAGTGACAAATGAAGAGGTATTGCGGCAAATAGACGAAGAAAGAAGCATTTGGAGAAATATAGTTAAAAGAAGAGACAGACTTATAGGCCACATACTAAGGCATCCTGGAATATAAGGCATCGCTTTAATATTGGAAGGACAGGTAGAAAGGAAAAATTGTGTAGGCAGGCCACGTTTTGAGTATGTAAAACAAATTGTTGGGGATGTAGGATGTAGAGGGTATACTGAAATGAAACGACTAGCACTAGATAGGGAATCTTGGAGAGCTGCATCAAACCAGTCAAATGACTGAAGACAAAAAAAAAAAAAAAAAAAAAAAAAAAACTTCCTAAATACCTCGAAAATTTCTTCTGAAAAAACTTTTTAGAAACCATCCTCCGCCTGAAAGGTGAATTCTCTTCTCATCGGTATTACAAACGAAAATTTTAATTCGTTTAGAATTTGTTAAAATAATAAAACATATTTACAGGGTTCCCACCGAATTTCAAGATTCGTTTTTCGTGACCAATTTAGTAAAAATTTCCTGACTCTCATAATGTTGCCATTTACTCCGCAAAATTTATACATTTTTTATTTTTGCAGTCTCCACCATTTCCATAACAGCCCAAATCAGGCTTTTTATATTACTTATTATTATATTTATTTTTAAATACATTTAAAATTAGGCAATTTTTTGTGTGCTAAATTGTTTCACTAAATTACATCGCAAAGTACAAAGAAACAACAGAAATATTTAATAAGGTTTTGAGTAAAACTGAATATCACGGTAACTTAAAGTAACTAAGATAAAATTAAGAACTTACTAAAGCAGTTTTTTAAAAATCATTGTTTCGCACCAACGATTGCTTAAAAAATTTTCACAAAAACTAGCCTAAATTATTTTGTAAAATATAAAAGAGAAAAAAAAAATTAATAATGTAGTTTGCATAAAAATGTTAAGAAACACAGATTTCAATTGAACAAAGAATATGTATAATCACAACAAGTAATACAGATAAAATTTTTTTTGGTACAAAAAACAAAGGTTATTAACACTTCCTCAAAAAATATTTTGTCATTATTATTCTAAAATCTTATTTACAAAAAAACAATGATAATAATAATAATATGAGACATCATTACATACGTATTATGTACGTATAAAACACAAGGCAACGTTTCTTTAATATCTTTAGGTTCCTAATGGTTTGCCCTTTCTAAAAAAATAATTTTGCCGTCTATCTGTTCTTTTGCCAAGATTGTAGCTCTCAAAGTTTTCCTTTCTTCTTCCAATATTTTAATTTCTGCTTGCATTATCCTTTTCAAGGCTATATTCTATTCTTGAGAGAAGTTTTTTATTTTTTCTACAAGGGATTCTTCATATAGTCTTCGAGACCTTCTCACTGCAGTGAGAATTTTCTTTTTTGGTAATGAATACAATTACATCAAAAACTTTCGTTATAAAATTATTGTCTCTTCGTTTAAATTTTCCACTAGAAGAGATTTGTTAATGGAAAAGTCACCTCTGGAAATGCAATTCTCTGAAGTTTTTTGCAATTTTTCCTGCCTGTGGGGACCATGTATTTAATCTCTGTCGATTTTTTTCGTTTCAAATTATTTCCGATAAGTGTCGTTAATAGTGTCCGTCTAAAGAGTTTAAAAAAATCCTTTAGCATTCTCATTTAGAATACATTCACCCGATGTTGAATTCCTTCGTTTAATATGGGGGTTAATTTTTTCAAGGTCCGATCGGTCACGAAATTAAAACCACATTGAAAATAAAAAAATGTTTATTTGTAACAATTACTTACATAGTTACGCCATTTCTCTACATAGTCGCCAATCCGATTTAGATATTTGTCGTAGCGTGGTACCAACTTTCCAATATCCTCGTCATAGAACGGAGCCGCCTGTGTTTTCAGCCATGTTTCTACGCCGGTCTGCAGCTCGATGTCTGTGCCAATATGTTGTCCTCCTAGCCAGCGTTTCATGCGAGCAAAGAGGTGAAAATTGGATGGAGCCAAATCCGGGCTGTATCAAACACTTGTGGGTGATCAAACACTTCCCGACGAAAACGCTGCAGGAGCTTCTTTGTTACAGCTGCAGTGTGCGGCCGAGCATTGTCATGGAGAAAGACAATGCCTGATGACAACATTCTTTTCTGCTTATTCTGAATTGTGCTTTGTAGACGTTGAAGAGTCATGCAGTATGAGGCTGCAGTGATGGTCGTGCCAAGTTCCATGAATTCCACCAAGAGAACTCCATTCCGGTCACAGAACACAGGAGCCATGCACTTTCTGTTGGAGAAGGTTCGCATGAACTTTTTTGGTTTACTGGGAGAATGAGAATGCATCCGCTGTTTGGATTGTTCTTTTGTTTCTTCGGTTTCGAAATGGACCCGTATCTCGTCCTCTATGACAATTATGTTCAAAAAATCTTTTCCTTCATTGTGGTAGCGCTGGAGAAATGTTAGGGAGGCGTTTATTCTCATTGTTTTGTGATGGTCGGACAGCATCTTGGGAACCAATCTCGTACACAGTTTGCGGTGCTGAAGTCTCTCACTCACAATGGTGTAGAGAGCTGACCTTGAAATTTCAGGAAACGAATCACTCAGTACAGAAATTGTGAACCGACGATTTTCTCGAATCGCCTCATCCACTCGCTCAACGAGATCATCGATCGACACTCGCTTCCTTCCCTGACCGCCTGCATCATGAACATCTGTAGGTCCTGCTTTTAAGTTCCTATACGATTGTCGCACTTTGCTGTCACTCATTGAAGTTTCACCGTACACATTAATTATTCGTCGATGAATTTCAGCCGCATTACACCCCCCCAGCCTGAAGAAATCGAATTACCGCACACACTTCACGCTTGGCAGGAGATGCTATAGTTGTAGACGTGTTTACGTGGTAGCTGCGTGTTCAGAACTAAAGAAGTGATGCGGCGAGATTGAAGGTCATACTAGAGACGCTGCGCAACACATATCCACAAAGGTTCATCCGATTTTTGCGCGGGTTTTTATTTCGCGACCGATCGGACCTTGAAAAAAAAATAACCCTCGTATGATATAGACAATATTTCATATTATTTTAGAGTGAGAAATTCTTCATTTATATGGAATACTTAAAACCTGTACGTTATGGTTAATATATTTTTTTTTTAACAACTCCATTCTTGGTGCGATATGTAACTGTTGTTTCTGATGTCATGTGAGGTGCTTGTATGTGTTAATTGTAATATAAGTTATCAGTCCGGTTTGTCCAATTAATATTTAATGCAGTCACTGTAATAAATAATCTTTATTATTATGAACTTATTTATGCAATTTTGTTATAGATTTTTTTTCTTTTCGTTCCGACCACTACGGATCACGTTTACATAGTTTTACATAATTTACATAGTTTTGACAACTTATTCTTTTTCAAAATGGTTTTCATTCTTTTGCTTTGTTATCGTCGTCTTTCTTCCGTCCATCTATTAACCTTTATACCCTTCTTTTTCTTACTCTATGGAAACAGATTCCCGAATCACTTTTCTAAATTTATCTCAGTCTTCACACAAAAATTTTTAGATCTGTTCAATTTCTTTAAACCGGTCGGTCTTTGTGGCTCCGTTGATATAGAGATTAAATATTTGTTTTGTCAATCTTTGGCCGTTTATTTTGCATAAATGTTAATAAAATTGTAATCTTCTTTTCCGAGTTACGTCTCCTATTTCTTCTGTTTGTTTGTAAATTTCTTTTTCACTTTTCAATTTGTAAATTCCATCTTCATATTTTGGTTCATAAATTTTTCTTAAAATCCTTTTACCTACTTTTACTATCTCTTGTTCTGAATAAAATAACTGCAGGAATTCTGCACATTTTTATAGAATTATATAACGTTTTTCTTTATAATCTCTGATTTCTCTGCTTCATGATGTGTCATCTTATTTATTTTGTTTGTGTTTTAAAAACAAAATTCAATATGAAAATATCGGAGATTTTGTATGACTTGGTAAATATACGTTAGCGTATATACCAAGTTTTTTAGTATTTTTTTCACTACGTTTTTTTCTTTTTTATTTAACGTAACATACACGCATACTACAGGATAATATTTTATATAACGTAGTTGTACATCTGTTGCGGCCTTCATGCTACGAGTAGTAGCGTCTCGACCTTTCATCCGGAGGTCCCGCATTTGAATTCCGGTTTTAGTTAATTTCATAAGAAAGCTACATATTGTAATGGATACCATGATTCGACTTCCGGAAAATTTCGACATATCTTCGCGCTTCACATCCCCCGGACCCTAAAACCACTGTCAGCTCAAAAGTTTATATATACATTTATATATATATAACAAATAAATGTTTATATAAAAGGTTTTATCATGAGTTTAGTATGATGCTTAATCATACAATAATATGTATATATATTAGGTATTATGTTTGTATATATATATATATATATATATATATATATATATACATAGATTTATTCATTTATTTCACTTTCTTGTGGACACGATACTGCTGTAATTTTGCGCCAATCTCTTTCAAATTGTTCCTTAAAATATAACTCGCCCCAAAATCTCAGTCGAGTTCGTTAATGGCCAAAATCGGACCATGGGGTTGGAAATGGGAGAACTTTTTCGAAAAAACAAAATATCGCTATAACTTTCTTATTAAATAAAATATCGAATTCGTTCAAAGTTCTTACTATTCTTGTGATAAGTGCCTGAAAGTTATCTAACTAAGTTTTTTTTATGTCACCAACCATTGGACCAGGGGGTTGAAAAAATGGAGTTTCGAAGACAAAAAAAAATCATACCTCCCTTAATAGGCACAGTATCGAATCGATTTAAAGTGTTCGTTAGTCCACTAAGCATTGCCTAAAACCTTTTTCTGAAACAGTTTTTGATATGACCAATCCTTACAGCAAGTGACCAAAATGTTACTGGAATTGTAAAATGAGACTTTTAGTATCGCATGCAACCTTGTTGCATTGAGTAAATGTGAAGTTTTTCTTAACTTTAAGTGGAAATATTTTTTATCTTCTACTTAGCACCGGTGAAATCTACTTCCGCCTTCCGACGTGCCGAAAAGGATTTTTTTTTTTTTAACCTCCGGGACCACCGTTAGGTAATGTTTCAGAGGAGGAGATGAATGACAAATAGCATGTGAAAATGCCATGCCTGATCGGGATTCGAACTCGGGACCTTCGAATGAAAGGTCGAACGCTACCTCTCGGGCCACGGAGGCCGAATTCGAATTCCGGTTAGATGTGCATTTTCAAAATTACACAATTGTCATTTCATTTCACAAAAAAAGGAAGAAAAACGTTGTACAGCTGTTAACAAAAGCTAGTATTTTGTTATTTCGAGTCTTTCAGTACACTTCTAGTTATCATTTGACTAAATGGAGTACGAGAAAATTATTTTTACGTATACATAGAGCGATTATATATTACATTACATAGGTATGTCGGTTGTAATGAGTTTTCTATAAATTCTTTTTCTAGAGTGATATTTAGAGAACTGTTTTTTCGGGTAAGTTACAAAATGTGTCATGATATTTTGCAATTTTATAAAATTTTAAACATCGTTTCATTACGTTAATCTATGAAGTTTTACGATTTATTTATAAGCTTTTCACGATAAATTAAGCAAAATAAACTCCGCTGTACGTTCGTATATACACAATTTTGTAATTTGTTTATTTTCTGTTTACTCGTAATACGGAGAAGGAATGAAATCTGAGTATTTTACTAGTATGAATTTTCACTCTTAAAAACAGGTAGTACGGTACTAAATTATAACAGATGGCTGAGAAAAAGTTAATATAAAAAAAGTTTTCTTAAAATTCTCAGCAATTGTTAAAATTAAATAAACATGAAAGTTTTTCGCCGATTTCTCTGTATGTAAACATCGCTTTTAAAAGGATTAGGGATAACAAACGTTAACAAAATTGTAAGTTATAAAAAAATAAATTAATTAATAAAATAATAAGAACATCATTTTTTATTTTTTAAAAATATGCAATATTTTCACGAATAAAATTAAGAAATGGTTTATATAAATTTTTAAAAATAAACGATAATTTATTCCAATTTTCTATAATTAAATATATTCTTCCGACAATAAAATTAAACTAATAAGATAAATTATACATGTAAATTTTAAAACAGACTTCGTTTTAGAAATTAGAATAATTTTTGTTAATATCTTAAACAAACAGATGGAAAAAGCTTGAAATATATCTAAAAAAAAAAAGTTAACGATCAAGACTAAATAGTTTTATTAAAGTACCAGTTTGTCCTAATGTGGGTTATTTTTAACAGTAAACTGATTTTTTTTTTTTACAGCATGACCTAAATTTTCCTAAGGGTAATTTTATTCAAATTATCCATTTTTATTCAAACGGGTCTAGATTATATCATCATGAGTTATTCAACAAAAATACTATTAAGAAGAATAATAACATCAAATAAATAAAAATAATAAAAAAAATCTATCGACCACTTTATATAATATATATTTTGACGTAAACTATTTACATTATGTCACTGTATTTAAATACATTATACGTAAACCAAAATTATATCTTAAATTATCTTTATTTTGATGAAATTATATTAAAAAAAAGTCCTACAACTGTGGTTTTCTGATGGACGGCTTACACACACAATTTAATTAAAAATATTTATCATTTTATTTAAATATAACATTTTATCGTTTATTTAATTCAATAATTATAACCAAAGCGCACAGGCACAGCGTATTTAATTCGTGCGGGTGTGGCGGTACTAGCGCCAACGGTCGGCACTAATTCTCTCTTTTCCTGTTTAGCCATTAGAATCACCGTAAAGTATTACTTCAGAGGATGAATGACGATGATATGTATGAATGTAAATGAAGTGTAGCCTTGTATAGTCTCAGGTCGACCGTTCCTGAGATGTGTGGTTAATTGAAACCCAACCACCGGTATCCACGACCTAGTATTTAAATCCGTATAAAAGTAACTGCCTTTACTAGGATTACAACCTTAGAATTCTCGACTTCGAAATCAGCTATTTGCGATGACGAGTTAACCGCTAACTCGGTAATGTAATTTCACCACGTACATAGATAAAATTTCGCTTGTACGGTCGGGAGATCGGTGTAGCCGCGAGGCTTAACGCACCAGGTACCGATTCGACCGAGCGATCGAGTTTGAGAACCAGCCGTACCGAGTTACTTTTCTACACTTCAAATATTATTAATTTATTTAATTCTACCGCTCATCTGGGACGTCACAACATAGCTGACGATTACAGCATCTGTACGCCAGTGATACCAACCTTTGAAATAATAAGTAAATTAAATAAAACAAATAATTAATATTTACCGTGTAAAAAATGAATTGATTGGCGAATAAAACAGCATTTTTTTGGAGTAGATGTGCGATTATGCAAAACGTTTTTTGTAAATATTGTTATTTTTTAATCGCTACCAAATGTGCCTAAAATTTCGCTTAGGCACATCTATTCTCGAGGTACTGACGGGGAACTTGCTGTACTGCCTCACCACCCTCTTGAACTTTTATGTTGAAAATTTAATGGCATCAATGCCCCATATATAGAAGTAATGTGATAAAGTTTGGTGAAAATCGATCCGGTAGTTCTGCAGATATAACGTGATTTAGAGGCCGACACCGAACAAACACACGCTATACGAACATTAATATCCGGAAATTTCCATCCGATTTTTTGGGTTCCTTAGGTATGAAAAAGTCAAGATCCAGTGACAACCGCAAGTGCCCAAATTGGACCTATTACAATACTTTCCCTTCTAGAGTCATAGCTCTGCAGTAGGTCTTTTTAGACGGAAAAGTAAACTTTTATCTATATTTTATGTAATTACAATTCATTACATCACAATTAACAGTAAAAACCAAGCCATTTTTGGTTTTTTTACTTCATTGTACGAAGTAAAGGAACTATTATGATCGCGAAAATTTCGGTTTTCCGATTTCAACGGAAATATCAATTTTAATCATCCGTAAATTCATGTTTACTAGTTTCGGCGTGACGTCTGTGCGTACGTATGTATCGCGCATAATTCAAAAACGATTAGCCGTAGAATGTTGATATTTTGGATTTAGGACTGTTGTAACATCTAATTGTACACCTCCCATTTTGATTGCAATCGACTGAACCAAAAGTGTTCAAAAAGGCCCAAAATCCAAAAGAATTTGTATTTTGGATGTTTTCTTAACTGAAGTAATAAGCCCTCACTGAGAGCTTTTCAACGATATAAGTGGTACTTATTTTCATTGGTTTCAGAGTTAAAGCCAAATGAAATTTTTAATTAATGAAATATTTGTATGTTACATGGGGAATGCACATCGGTTCGAATCGGACTTCATCTCCTTTTTTTAATTTAAATTTTTTTGATTTATTAATAATTATTAACTTCTGATTGTAAAAGAAAAATTACGATAAATAATAAATCAACAAAAAAACGTCAGAAGTTATTAATTTAAAAAAATTTTACGTACTTTTCATTTTAAAAAAATGTGTATATGCAATTTAATAGGCGGCGTACAAGGAAGTAATGTGGTGTTCACATCAGATTTTTTCTTTCAAATATTGGGTAATTATTTTTTTTTTTTTATTTTAAATATATTGATTTATTAATAATTATCACCTCTGATTGAAAAAAAAACTTTTACGATGTATAATTTTCAATAATAATAAAAAAAAATATCACAAGTTATTAATGAAATAAAATTTTATGTACTTTTCATTTAAAAAAATTGTGCATAAGTAATTTAATAGGTGTACAAGGAAGTCATGTGTCAGAATTTTTTTATTTTTTTTTAATATCTATACAGATAAAATAAAATACAGTAAGTAAATTTCTTTATCGTTTAATTATACTGGATTCATGTATTGTAGCGTTTACTCGGATGAGGACACTGCAGAAATTCTATTTACTTTGTGTGGAAGAGGTAGAGACAGATAATATTGAAAAAAAGAGTACAGTCGCTTTTACTGCATGTATATCTTATATGCTTATATCTTATATGATATCTTACTCGCTATTATTCACCGCTGACTACCGACATAATTGCAAGAAATAAAATCCGTATTTATCACTGTGATTTACACGATTCTTTGTTGTTATTTTTAAATTAGTGAAATTGATATTAATAAATTGTACTTCGCTATTAATTAATAACAATAATAATAGTTATAATTATTTTGATTATAACTATTCTAAAAAAAAAATATGTAATTAAATTTCAATATTAAAAAAATAAGTCAAACTAGATACATTCTGAAGATTTTTCTTAATAGATAATAATTAAGTCTAAAGTGATGTAGTAATATTTAAAGACATAAGTAAAAAAAAATTGTTTTCTGTGATTACTAAAAGCAGATACCGAATTAGAATGGTATGTTATTTTAAATCTCGTTTTTATAAAATTAAAAAGAGTCAAACGAGGAGTAATTCTGCAACGAAACAAAATTTTTACGGTTGAGATAATGGTTGCCAAATTGAAAGAGAGTATCATATGGTAAAAGAATTTAATAAATAAAAGCAATAAGACATCAAATTTGCAATATAAAAGCCAAAAGGTATACCTAAATTGAATTTAAAGGATATAATAAAAATAAAATTTTAAAAAACACAGGTGATTTTAAAATAGCTAACAAAAAACGGAGAATGCTGTAAATACCTCACAGTATTTACAGTATGATATATATACAAAATATATCAAAACTCAAAAATTAATATCCGTTTTTTTTTTTTATGAAATAATTTAAATTCAAATTACAGCAACTCAACTTATCAAGACAGAATAACCGAATAGATTTTAATGATTCGAGATAACACGTCTTTCTCTTAAGAATAACGATTCTCAAATGTTATTTGAATCTCTTTCTAGGCATACTAGGTTTCTTTAACTTCCACGCAGACCCGCATACACATCAGCATGTCTGGTCCGTTGAAAAGCAGTTTCAATAATATTCGGCTTAAAAAGCGATGCCTTTACACTATTCATATCATATTCCTGTACCTGAAATATAATGTGATATTATATCACATTATATTTCAGGTATAGGAATATGAATTAAATTTATAATTTCAACTTCATTGAATTAAATTCATAAACTTTGAACTGTGAGTCTCTATGACTGTGTGAGCTGGGCGTGAAATGAACGATTCGAATAAATCGAATGAATAATATTACAAAAATAGTAGAATTAAATTTACCTTAAATAAAATAATATTCAATAAATTTAAAAAATCTGTTTAACAATAATGGGCTTCTCATGGGGAATGCGTGTGAGGCTAGACTGGTGAGGTTTGCGAGCACCTCGTGGGAGGCTAGACCGATCATCACCATCAGCCGGTAATAAACGGGGTCCCTGGACCGCTGTTTTGGGAGGTGCAATAGAGTGCTTTTATAATATCTGCAAACAATCCTCTGATTTACAAAATTCAAACGGGGTATTTGTTAGTAGGTTGAAGGATCACTTTTGCTTGCATCAGGTACACTGTCCACCTAACGGATCACGGTCATGCGGAAATGTGTATATATATATATACAGAATTAATGTATTTATTTGTTATCGCATCACGCGAGAACCGACCGACCGGTTACTTCCAAAGTTGCAGGATACATATATAATCTAAAAACCTTCTCAGTTATGCCCAGAAACATGGGTAAAAACTTTGGTTCCGATTAATCGAGTACTTTTTATTTCTCCCGAACAAAAAAAAACCCTCTTCCTCACATATAGATATGGAAATGTTTACAAAAAAATAATTAATTAATTAAATAAACTATTAATCTGGATACAAAAAAGAGGAAATTTTAAAATACCGCCAGACGAG
The DNA here is from genome assembly GCF_047948215.1 of Lycorma delicatula. Classification (NCBI taxonomy): domain Eukaryota; kingdom Metazoa; phylum Arthropoda; class Insecta; order Hemiptera; family Fulgoridae; genus Lycorma; species Lycorma delicatula. The sequence continues at coordinate 156,800,274 of NC_134460.1, forward strand.
AAAACGGAGGTTTCTCGTCTGGCGTAAAACGTCTGCGTAAAAACAGATTTCTCGTAAGACCGTAAAGAGGCTACTACTAATATCGTGAGCTAAGGCTCTTCGGAATGCTGATGAACGTATGATTTAACAACCCGAAGATTTCCAAATAATATTCTTGAATTTTTGAACGAAATTACTTAAATATCAGGCTAAAACAAAAATTTTTAACTCGTTTAAATTGGCAACGTAATTTTTTAATTTAAAAACTTTGTAAATAGAATTTTGTGAAAAATATTGCAACGGGTCTACCGGTCAATTTTTTTCTCAAAAATAAAAACAAGTATGAATGTAAATCGGTTCACTTATTAAACAGCGAAACTTGAGAATAGAAAAAACAAAACTTAAACCAAATATAACTATTTTTAACACAAGAAATTTTTCCGCAAAGTATTATTTCGAGGGACATTTAAACTGACCAAATAAATCTTAAAAAGTAAATACATATTTCAATACTTAATAGTAAAAACAAAACTTTCTATAATTCTTTATATGAAACGTTTTTAACTGAAATAAAAAAAATTGTTTTAATATCATAGAATTAAATTTTTTTTCTAAGAAAATTAATCAAAATATTTTATTTATTTGTTACTATTTTAACAGGAATCACTTGCTTTTATTGGTATTCCTTTCAAAAACGTGTTACGTGTCAGTGCAGTAAACGTATTGTTGCAGTGCAGTATTGTGAGTTGCAATTGTGTTTGTGTAAAAATTCCTTATAATCCCGGAGAGGATAGCTATACTTGAAGCCTATATTGGTTCTGGATCGTTTGAAGAATCACTCAAGTATTTATTTGTAGAAAAATTTCCGAACGCCTGCATTCCAACGAAGAATAGCATACACGATTTAGTTAAAAAATGGCGTACAACTGGTTGGGTTTCAAATGCAAAACGAAACAGGCAACCTTCCTTTAGGACTCCACAGGCCATTGACGATACTGAAAGGAGAATTACTGCCGGTCCAAAAAAAATCACTACGCAAGTTATCCCAACAACCTGGCGTTAAACACACATCTTGTAAAATTCTTCTCGAATTAAAATTAAACCGTACCGCGTTACAACTGTGCAACTGGAGATAAACAGAAACGACTTGATTATTGCAACTGGCTTCTCGAAAACATTGCTGGTGGACAAATAGAACCGATGTCGTATTTCACGTCAGACGAGGCACGGTTTCATTTATCCGGCCATGTTAATTCGAGAACGTGAACTGAAGATGAACATTCTACAAGAAATCCACGCAATTAACAACGTTTGAGTCAGACGACTCTCAATACGATCGGTTGAGCTTGCCCAAAAGTGCATCGATGTCCAGGGTGGTCATTTTGAACATATTTTGTAACAATAAGGTAGATAAATGCATCATCCCAACCCCTTAGGGGAAGACACCCACCTTGTGACGCTTCCTGTCGCCACACTACCCCACCCGTTCATATCCTTGATGGGCTTTAACGGGAGTCGTCTTTCGCCCTCTAACTCATAGCATCTCATAGTAATAAGTCAGGCCTCGTTGGGATGCCACTGTAAATGCGTCAGTAGACATTTACATCGGTGATTTTTGAACTCAGCTTTTGCCTTAGCTGTAAGCCTCGTCAGGACATCTTAAATGTCCTACATCGTTTCCTTCTGAACTACCTAACCGAATTCGTGGAAGCACGAACCCCGCGCCTAGTTCTACTTTTATTGAGCCAATTTACTAAATTTCTCGAAATTCGAGGCAATTTAACAACAACATACCACCAAAAATGTTGTTTGCAACAACGAAATTTAGTCCTAATTCCCTTAATGAACTCAACTTCAGTTCATACCCCAGCCTTAGGTTAATTTACGGACTCCTCTACAAGGGAGAAGCGGACAGACCTCCTCCTTCTCCCACTCAGCTCTATCACAGAGTCCCGCGTAACATTTACTTGCTTTCAATCATCGTCGAGATGCCGCTGCACCTCACGGCTGCATGGGATCTATGCCCTCGGCAGTGCAGTCGCCGTTCCTCCGACATTTACACAATCAAAACAATCACCGCATTTCTAAACTAATCGTGGCTCCATGACAGTAAGCTTACCTTCGGCCAATCAACTGCCCAGGCGGTTCCTAGCCACCGGGGTTGCTACTATACTAAATCCCCTCGGCCGTCCTGCTTAGGACGAGGAAGGGAAGGAAGCCAGCCACAATTGACCAATCTCTGCGAGTCTTCCAGTTGAATCGCAGATCAAAGAAGGGATCCATTCTCTCAAGTTCCCTAACAACTCTGGTACGTTCAACCTCGTACCGGGGACAAACATGATCCACAGTATCACAGACCCTACAGTCCGGACACAATCCGGAGTCAACCAAACCAAGCCTAGCTAAACTATTTCTAAAGGCACCGTGTCCTGAAAGGAATTGAGTTGTACACCGATTGGGGGAGACCCAACTAATTGCTCGCAGCTCCCTAATATTTGGAAAGATACCGTGCGTGTATCGACCAGAAGACGAATAGTTCCATCTAGCTTGCCAAAAGTCAAAACCTTGATCTTCAATTTCTCGCATACGCCCGGAAGTAAGAATATATTTCCTTCGGAAGCGGTATATTTCCTTCTTTGAAATATACCGCTTGCTATGTTCCGTAAATAAATGCAACATTTAAATTAAGTTTTAAGTTTTTCTTATTTAATTTATCCGTATCATTCATAAAATTTGGTTCTTACATAACCAACCGATTCTGCAGCGCTTACGTTACGGGTTTGATTTATGTTGCTCACCCTGTATATCTGAGTTACTCTGAACTATATTTAGATATATCAATACTGCATATTGTGTAACAGGGATATTAAAAGTATACGATATTTGTTTTCATGTTTTAACTTCGTTCAATGTGGTTATGACTATTACAGTTTTTAATATTAAATAATTAATAATTACTCATTTCAATTTAAAAAATATACGAACAAAATTACCATTAAAATAATACATTTTCCGACATTTTTAATGCAGTAAAGAAATATAATTATACCCGTTTGTTTTAAATCGCAATATGAAAAACACTCCGTAATTTTTTTATGAATTGTGTTATTGCGCAATATACTGACTTTTATATCCACATATACTGATGCTCATTTAATTCACTTTTTTATGTACTGAACATACATTTTTCTTGATTTTTCTTCTTTTTTTTTTTGAATAACACTATATCAATATTAATTTTAATAAAACAAAAAAAAACAACATAAGATTAACAGAAAAATAATAAAAAAATAAATTTAACAAAGTACTCGTTAAAAATTAATTATTTACCACCTGATTTATTACTTTCCCGTCAAGATAGCGCGCTGTAGCAGAGGTAAGCTCTAGAAGGAAAAGTATTATAATCGGTTCAATTTGGGCAAATCTTGATATTTCATCATCTAAGGAACCCAAAAAACCGGATGGAAATTATCCGGATGTTAATGTTGGTATATTCGTGTTTGTTCGGTGTCGGCCTTTTAATCATCTTATATCTCCTGAACCAAGGAACCAATTTTGACCAAACTCGGTCAGATTACTTTTATATATGAGGCGTTGATGCCATTAAATTTTTAACTTAAAAGGTCAAGGGGATGAGGCTGTAGAACAAGGTCACCCTCAGGATCTCGATATTTCGTCTAATTAAGGTCAAACTTAACTTAGGCCATTTTTTAACGATTAAAAAAATAACAATATTAAAAAAGTTTATAAAATCGCATCCCCACCACAAAAAATGCTGTTGTAGTCGTCTGCTATTTTGTGACGTCACAGATGAGCGATAGAATTAAATGAATGATATTTAAAGCGTAAAAAAGTAATTGGGTCACGATGTCGATCGCCCTGTCGACTCAGTACCTGGTGCGTTAAGCCTCGTGGCTACACCGGTCTGCCGACCGTAAAGCGAAATTTGTTGTATGCAACTTGTGAAATTACATTAATTTAGTTAGTGCCGACCGTCGATGCTAATACCGAGCGAATTAAATACGGTATGTGCTTTAGTTAGAATCATAGAATTAATAAACAAAAAAATATTACGTTTCAATAAAATGATAAATATTTTAATTAAGTTGCGTGTGTAAGCCGTGAATCAGAAACAACTGTGTTATTAGTTTTGTTTTTAAAACTTGGTTATGTTTACAAATAAATATTTTAATCTCTCAGTGTCAGATCATACATCTCTGACTGTAACAATCTTTAAATAGTTTTTTAACATAAGTTGCAAAACATTCCAATTTAATCCGTTAAAAATTCTTAAATTATGACAAGATTTCGGATGAACCGGGGCTAAATTTTCATCACAGAATTTTCTCATATAATTAAAAAATATAAATGTATTATAAAATACATCTTTTTAAAGATTTCTATACACTTTTACATCCGCCAACGTATGTGGTTGAAGCAACAGTTAGAGTTCACTTCATCGAGTGTAGTTCAATTTGTCTGTATATTAGCGTTTAATTCGTATATTACATTCCCCGATGAATTAGAAGTCGATCAGAAATTTTGTCTACCGAGACAATAATGCACATGAGAAAGATTTTTATTATGAAATAACATTAAAAAAAAAATAATAATAAAAATAAAAACGCAATAGATAATGAAGAAAAATTTCTACTGAAAAGACAACAATAATAATTTTGTTCGTGCTATACAAGAGAGAAAGTTTTATAAACAGTAGTACAGAATACTGCATGAATTTGGTTATACACTGTGCCTTAATCGATACTGTACATAAATAATATACTACTAAAATTAATGCAATAAAATCTTTATTTGTCTTCGGTTTATATCCTTCACCATCTGATTTTTTTTTATGTAATGAATCGATTATCGATAAATTATAAACTTCTATTATTTCATAACACTAAACGTTATGCGATACTGCAAAGGTTGCAGTTACCTAGTGGAGCTTTATTGATTTGGGATCTATCGGCTATTGCGTTCCATATTAGTGAAGTGAGTACAGCAGCAACTTGTTATATTAATGAATCGGCCGACAGAAGAATGATTGATGGTTGGGAATACATTGAGAAGCTGTTAACGTTCAAATACAACTTGTTCGGCCAGCGGTCTAGAATTATCAATCTTCCTCGCGAAAGGTTAGTGCTTAACCATCTGAATAATACTTCAACGCATTTCGCGAATAAAAAAAAAAAAAAACAGTCGGTTTTTAAGAGTTTCATACATGTGTCGCATCAGAATCAGGTAATAGTTCATACAAAGAAGTAGTCAACTCAGAATGGGAGTAGTAAATTATAAATAAAAGAAGTTAAAAAAGCTAACTGCATTATAAGAACAAAAAACTGAAGAAAAAACAGACTTTGAAAGTTCTTGTGTAAAAATATACTAAAGACGGAGTACTAAAATAACTAAAGACGGAATAATACTGAAAAAATACATACCTTATAAAAAATTTGTATCGGTCAATTAATCACAAAAATATATTTATTCCTTTTGCTAAACAAGTCCGGTTAACCGAACAGCCGGTTTGTTAGTCGGCACCGCAACGGAAACCTTCCGCTCAAGGCTGGACGTTACGGTTTCGTATCACACAGCCTTGAGGGGGCCAGTTGTCTCAAGCTTCTAAAAAGCCATGCCAGGCCCGACTATGTCGTTTCTGACAGCACCAACCAGGGGTCGGGTCTCGGTCTTTTGTATTTCGCCTACCTGAAATCCAGCGTCTCCCACAGGGGTCCCCGGTATTTTGTATTCGCCTTGTCTCAAATCTAGGATCTCCCACAGGGGATTTCCAGACCGGGACTACGATCTTACTGTAATATTAAATAGATTAGTATAGTATAGTAACAGACTTGTATTCTTTTTCTTGTTTTAGCTTCCGGTAACTACCGTTCAGATAATACTTCAGAGGATGAATGAGGATGATATGTATGAGTGTAAATGAAGTGTAGTCTTGTACAGTCTCGGTTCGACCATCCTGAGATGTGTGGTTAATTGAAAACCCAACCACCAAAGAACATCGGTATCCACGTTCTAGTACTCAAATCTGTGTAAAAATAACTGATTTTACTAGGACTTGAACACTGAACTCTCGACTTCCAAATCAGTTGATTTGGGAAGACGCGTTCACCACTAGACCAACCCGGTGGGTATAATAACAGACTTGACAGACTTTATTATTACGATATCTCGAGTAGTCATCAATACGTTTTCTGAAAAAAAAATGTATTTAGTAATAGAAGGTAACATTCTATTAACATATGACATTATATTAACCATATATTGAAAAGATAATAATAATAACACAGTTGCAGGGCATCTACCCAGCTAAAGCAAGGTTTCAGGAAAGTCCTACAAATACGGGTTGTTTCTGATGCACGGCGTACATAAACAAAATTAAAAATATTTAACATTTTATTTAAATATAATATTTTTCTTTTATTTAATTCAATAATTCTAACACCGTTTAATAGTAAATTTATAACTTACGTAGAACAAACTTAGCTTGTACGGTCGGCAGAACGGTGTAGCCACGAGGCTTATCGCACCAGGTATCAAGTCAATCGGGCGATCGAGTTCGAAACCCGGCCAGACCGAGTTACTTTATTACACTTTAAATATAATTCATTAATTTAATTCTACCGCTAACCTGTGACGTCACAACATAGCAGAAGACTACAACAACATTTTTTGGGGTTGGGGTGCGATATTGAAAAACTTTTTTGCAGATATTTTTATTATTTAATTGTTAAAAAATTTACCAAAGAAAAATATGACCTTAATTAGGCATAATCTCGAGATACTGAGGGTAACCTAGCTGTACAGCCTCACCCCCTATACTTTTTAAGTTGCAAATTTAATGGAATCAATGCTACATATATACGAGGTGCAACAATAAAGTAATGATACTGATTTTTCTTTGCAAGATGTGGCAACCCTGCAGCTTGCGTAGGCACACCATCTTTGACTTTGGTCTATAAGCTACTTCTAGTCCAAGCGGCACATTGATGCAACTGCTCAGTCGTGAGTTGTGCTGTAATAAGTGAACACGTGTTTGTGTCTCTCGTTACAGAAATGAAACCGCAAAATATTGCGCAACGGTATACCATTTCTTTTTGCGTTAAATCGGGTGAAAACGCGACGACAACTTACGGTAAGCTTCAGAAGGCTTTGGAGAGGAGTTTATGTCAAGAGCTCAAGTTTTTCGGCGGCATAAAATTGTTAGTGAAGGCAGAACGAATGTTGAAGATGAAGCCGCAGTGGACGACCATCAACCTCACGAACAGATGACAACTTCACCAGGGTGCGTGAAATCGTACGATCTGATCGAAGATTATTTGTGAAAATGATTGCAGAACTCAACATCGATCGAGAAACGGTTCGTCTAATATTAATTGATGATCTTGGAACGAGAAAGATTTGTGCAAAAATGGTCCCCGAAAATCTCACACAACAACAGAGAGAAACACGGAAAAATGTGGCAGCCGATCTGTTAGAGCAAACGGAAATCGATCCAGATTTGTTGAGCCGTGTTATCACTGGTGATGAAGGTTAGTTTTTTCAATTCGATCTAGAGACAAAACGGCAAAGTTCGGAATGGTGCTCAAAGGTATCACCCAGACCAAAAAAAAGCTCGCAAATCAAAGTCAAAAGTGAAATGCAGGCTTGTGTGCTTCTTCGATTCCAAGGGAATTGTTCATAAAGAGTGGGTGCCTCCTGGACAAACAGTTAACCGATATTTCTACAAAGAAATTTTAGAAAGACTTCGTAAACGAGTTCTTCGTGTCCGTGCCGACATTGCTGATAATAGGATTCTGCATCACGATAATGCGCCATCCCATACTGCTCTGTCAGTACAGCAATTTTTAACCTCAAAACAAATTTCAGTACTACCACAGGCACCTTATTCACCAGATATCGCTCCGTGCGAATTTTTTTTATTTCCAAGAGTGAAAATGGCGGTCAAGGGATACTATTTTCAAACAACACAAGATGTCCAAAAAGCTGTGACGAGAGTCTTGGAGTATATTACAGAAGAAGAGTTCCAGAAATGTTACCATCAATGGCAGAAGCGCTGGAATAAGTGTGTGTAGAGGGGAACTACTTTGAAGGAGACAACACTAAACATGACTAAAACGGTAAGCAACATTTTTTTTCACATCATCTCATTACTTTATTGTCGCACCTCGTGTGAGTAATCTGCCCAAGTTTGGTCAAAATCGGTCCGGTAGTTCTGGAGATAGAAGGTGATCTAGAGACTTACACCGAACACATATTACATACGAACATTAACATCCGGAAAATTTCCATCTGATTTTTGGGTTCCTTAGATGTGAAAACCTCAAGATCCGTTGAAAACCCAAATCGTACCGATTATTATACTTACCCATCTACAGCTATTTAGCCCTGTTATAGTGCTATCTAGACGGGAAAGTAAAAAATCCAAATTTGAATCTCATACTATGAAATAGTTTTAAGCTATTTTTTAACTATGAAATAGAAGGAAAAACTTTTTACTAGTTTTTCATGTGAAAACATTCTTGTTCTACAAAAAGTTATTCTAATTCAAAATTAAACATACCGTAATCTTAAAAAAAGATACTTCTTCCGAAGATCTGAATACTTTTAATTTTAAATATTTACACTGATCTTCGTTATTATTTAATCAAAAGAAGTGTTGAAAGTTGGCGCTGATTCTTTAATAATTTAAGTCCTGATTTCTTGTTATTATAAATATTTTAATTTGAGTGAAATATTATACATATATATAAAATTAACTGAATTGTAGAACTGGAACTGAACTGGCGTAGAATTGGAATGCCACAGGACTGGACATTAATGTGGTGAAGAGCTTGCTTATATATACACTTTGTGGAGCCGCTGATTCGTCAGGAGCCGTGTGAACTGTAAAGAGCCTAGTGATGCCGTCAGGGGCCGAGATCTTTAAATTTAAAAGTCCAATATTAAATAAAAATTAAAGTTCCAACATTTAAACAGGAGTAACAAAAAAGTGAATATTTATAAGGGTATTTAAAAATTAAACAGGTCATTTAAATAACCCTGAGTCTTAACGAGAAGTTTTGCTGTAAATAGAAGGGAATTGAGACCGAAATTGTACAACGGGCCAGAATAAGTGCAGATAAGCCTGAAATGATGAATTATATATAATTCGAAAGTATTATTACTGAATTATAACCGAAAAAAAATACTAAGATAAAAAAAAATAAAAAAATAGTTAACATAGTTTGGCTTCTTAAAGAGACAGAAGTTTAAATCGTTTACTAGTTTGAATGAGAAAAATAAACGTGATGTACCTAGAACATGTTGATAACACGTGACATTCTTAAAAAATTACGCGCTATTTCTAAAAATCTACGGGAGAATTATGAAAATGGTATGCGAGTGGTAGTCGACTGCTCTCCAATATCTGCAGTAAAGCCGCCTTTGAGAGATAATGTACACTTCTCTTTATAAATTTTAGAATTAAAGAGCTGTTAGTAATTTAAAGCCCAAAATATTATTTTCCGGATACCCTTCTGGATGGATATAATCTTTTAACTATTCCAGAAAACTAAACATTACAATTTTTGATTTGACATTCATTCGATAAATTTAAATATTTTTGTGTGTTGCAAATAATGTAAAATTCACATTACCGTATTAAAACACGGTTACCTCTGAACGTTACGCCCCTAAAAATACTAAAAAGAAAATTTTATATATTTTAACCGTAGTTAAGATAAATTTATTTTCCGTTACGAGTTGGTTTTTTTGAGCACATCATTTTTTACTCCCTCGCTGAGTATAATCATAATAATAGTTGACCAATAGACACGACGATATCATGTAAGTCGCTTCCAAAAATAGCTAACTTTGTTCGAGTGAAACAAACAATCTTGTCACGTGCGCCAGCGAAAATGAGGATTGATGAGTTTTCTGCTTGTTAACTTTAAGAGGTTAATGTACTTCAGTAACGCACGTTAAACTATCACAATATAAAGGATTCAAAGAAAAATTCAGCTACGCAAATGATAACTTTACTTTGTTATCCATTCTAAATAATTATAAATTATTCGAAAAACATTCATTCTGATGTCGCAAAACATGACTTTCTTGTACGCCTATTAAAATAAATATACACATTTTTTGCTACACTTCATTTAAACTTATTTCATTTGAAAGTGAGATACGATTCTCCAATTCTTTAATAAAGTGGACAGTTATACAATTGCATTGTGGTGGACACCACATTGCATCACATGTTTTTCTGGTGTCCGTGTCATTTTATATTAGTTTTGTTTCAGGTCGCTCAAGTAGTTATGTGGTGTAAGTGAAAACGTCTAAAGTCCGTAACCATGCACACATCGGTTCGAATCCGACTTCTTACACATATATTTTTTTTAACTTTTTTTTTTTTTTTTAATTTAAATATACTGATTTATTAATAATTATTAACCTCTGTAAATATTTTTGAATTAAAATGAATAGTACATCAGATTTTATTTCACTAATAACTTCTCGTTTTTTTTCGTTTTTTTTCAATCGCAGGTTGAAAATATATTAATAAATCAATATATTTAAATTAAAAAAAAAGGTTAAAAAAAATAAAATGAAGTCGGATTTTTGAAATGATGTGCCTTCCGCACAACTAGCTGTTACAACAGTCCTAAATCCAAAATTTCAACATTCTACGGCTAATCGTTTTTGAGTTATGCGTTACATACGTACGTACAGACGTCCGCAAAACCTAGTCAAAATGAATTCAGGGATGGTCAAAATGAATATTTCCGTTGATATATGAAAACTGTGATTTTTCGCGATCACACAATACTTCCTTTACTTCGTACAAGAAAGTAAACACGAACCTAAAATAAAATTAAGAGAATTATTTTGAAATATTTTTAACTTTTTATCTTATAAATTACTTTCGTTTCAAATACTATATATATAGTTATGAATGTTTTCTTGTGCAAGGTATGATTTCATTACGGGATAAACTCGAATTTCAATAAATCCAGCGATTTAAAATTATTAAACAGTACCGTAGAAAATATTATAAAAATAAAAAATAATCCGTTTAAGTAAAAGTTACTGGGAAAAAAATAGAATTATATTAAAAACCCGTTAAATTAAGATGCACTATTTGTTAATCAGATTACGGTAAAAAGTTTGCGATAAATTACGAGAGTGTATACCATGAAAACTGAGCTCTTGATTGCACCTTTATATAGTAGATTTAGATTCCGATGCGTATAAAATGTCGATCTCCGGGTGGGGACTACTAAGAAGGGGGTCACCAGAAAATTAAAAAATAACATTCTACGAGTCGGAGCGTGGAATGTTAGAAGTTTAAAAAAGGTTGGTAGGCTAGAAAATTTAAAAAGGGAAATGGACAGGATGAATGTGGATGTAGTAGGAATTAGTGAGGTTCGGTGGGAAGAGGAAGGCGACTTTTGGTCAGGATATTTTAGAATAATAAATTCAGCTTCAAATAATGGGCAGGCAGGAGTAGGTTTCATAATGAACAAGAAGATAAGGAAGAGAGTAGAATATTTCAAAACGCATAGCAATAGAATCATTGTAATAAGGATAAAATCAAAACCTAAACCGACAACGATTGTTAACGTCTATATGCCTACAAGCCCCCATGATGATGATGAGGTAGAGTGTGTATACGAAGAGATTGATGAAGCAATTAAACACGTAAAAGGAGATGAAAATTGAATAATAGTTGGAGATTGGAATGCAAGCATTGGAAAAGGCAAGGAAGGAAATATAGTGGGGGAATACGGGCTGGGCAAAAGGAATGAAAGAGGGGACGACTTATAGAGTTTTGCACGAAGTATAATTTAGTAATTGCCAACACCCGATTTAAAAATCATAATAGAAGAATATACACTTGGAAAAAGCCAGGCGATACTGCAAGGTATCAGATAGATTATATCATGGTTAAGCAAAGATTTAGAAATCAACTCGTTGACTGCATAACTTAATAGCAGACATTGATAGCGACCATAATTTGGTGATAATGCAATGTAGATTGGGGTTTAAAAACCTGAAGAAAAGGTGTCATATGAATCGTGGAATTTAGAGAAGCTTGAGGAAGAGGAGGTTAAGAAAATTTTTGAGGAGGACATCGCAAGAGGTCTGATTAAAAAAGATAAGGTAGAAAATGTAGAAGAAGAATGGGAGAATGTTAAAAAGGAAATTATTAAATCAGCAGAAGCGAACTTAGGCGGAACAAAGAGAACTGAAAGAAAACCTTGGGTTTCAGACGATATATTAAAAATCAGATGGGTGGATAAAGTGACAAATGAAGAGGTATTGCGGCAAATAGATGAAGAAAGAAGCATTTGGAAAAATATAGTTAAAAGAAGAGACAGACTTATAGGCCACATACTAAGGCATCCTGGAATAGTCGCTTTAATATTGGAAGGACAGGTAGAAGGAAAAAATTGTGTAGGCAGGCCACGTTTGGAATATGTGAAACAAATTGTTAGGGATGTAGGATGTAGGGGGTATACTGAAATGAAACGACTAGCACTAGAATCTTGGAGAGCTGCATCAAACCAGTCAAATGACTGAAGACAAAAAAAAAAAATAAAATGTCAAACAAGTATAAACGGAGATTAGAAATATTTCTACAACACAAAAAGACTTTGAAATATTTAGTTTTGAAATTGTGACATCTTTAGAAAAATTTTAATTAAGTAGGCCTAGATGTTAACTATTTATTGTATTAGGCAAAGTTATGAACTAGCGAATGATCTATAAAAAAACAAACGATCGGATAAATTGATAAAAATTATAAAAGGCACTAGCGAAAGGGATGAATACGGTAAAGCACTTAATAGACAAAGAATTAATTAAATGTTAGCTCTTTTAAATCTGTAACTAAACCTTTTATTGAAGCATTGTGTGCAAGGTAAAATTCAGATATGATGAGGAATATATATATATATACCTATAAAATGAAATCAACCTATTCAGCTTTTAAAAAACAATGATGACATTAATCTGACGATGTCAGTCTGCGGCATAGTAATCTTTTTCAACGTGAAAGAGAGGAAAAAAGGGTCAGAATTTTCATATAATAAATAACGCTTTAACACCTTTTTTAAAAATAATATTATTAATTTTCTATAAAAGCATCTTTTAACTTAATCCTCTTGTTTTAATACTTTATAAATTCTCTGTTGACGTTTAAAAGCTTTAAAAATAAAAACTAAACGATTTTGTATTTTGTTTTTAAAAAATATAGAAATTACTTTTTTAATTATTTACAATTAAAATAATCAAATGAAAGTGAATGCTACGAGAATTATCTTTTGCATCAATTCTTTACTTTAGAAACTACCTTAAAAATAAATTTCATCAAACTTATAAGGTCTAAAAGAGCGGATTAATTACGCAGCGCAAACAGAAATTTAGTATTCGTCACAAAAACAAATAAATTTTTTATTAAAAAAAGTTAAGAAACCGATTTCACATAATTGTAAAATTGTAAAACATAGTCACGTAACAATACTTAAAGAAATTATGAACCGAGTAGATTTAATTACATTTCCTTGATTTCCTATTAGTTTTAACAATTTTTTTTTTTATTTATTAATTAATAAACCGTGCCTTACAATGTTTTACAATATAGGCTATTAACGATGTAATCAGCAAATCAGCACAAAACTCTTCATTTATCCTAATTTTAATTACGTAGAAACCAATTTTTAACGATTAGTATAACTCGGTCTGAAAAACATCCCTACTTTTTCAAACAGCAGAAATTACAATTTATTTTTAAACGATTACCAGATCAAAAAGGACAATCAGAAAATTATTAATAAATGAATTTCTCAAACACGGTTACCGCTGATATATTTAATAATTTTTTTAAAAATTACAAAAAAAATGAAAATCCATCTTACCAGCAAATTAAATAGGTCTCTCTAGACGTTTCAGTCCTTAGACCATCGTCGGGAGAATAAAATAAAGTCAAAAAATTAAAATGATTAAGCAGTCGAGGCTAATCAGTACACAGAATTGAAATGTAAAGAGCAATCTGGTGGAATAAAATGAAATTAACGGGAACCATGTTGTAAGAATGATATTTTATTTATTTAAACTATTATCTGTTTATATCTATATTCAGGGCATGTTTAAAACATTTATCATCTTTAAAAGATCTTGTTCATTAGTTAGATTTTTTAACTGTAAATGTGATATATATATTTTTTAAATTCGACGTATTATAATAATTCCAAGAAATGATTAAAATTTTCATAATGTATTTGGATTGTATGTATGACCATTATCTCTTATATATTCAGCTAAATTAGAATTTTCTGGTTTATTGTTTTTAATGCTATCCACGTATTCTTTTGCACGTATAGAGAATTTACGATCGGTCATATCAATATAGATCATGTCACCGACCGGGTTGGTCTAGTGGTAAACGCGACTTCCCAAATCAGCTGATAATTTGGAACTCGAGAGTTCCTGCGTTCTAGTCCTAGTAAAGTCAGTTATTTTTACACGAATTCCAATACTAGATCGTGGATACTGGTGGTCTTTGATGGTTGGGTTTCAATTAACCACTCGTTTCAGGAATGGTCGAACTGAGACTGTACAAGACTACATTTCATTTACACTCATACATATCATCCTCATTCATCCTCTCAAGTATTATCTGAAGAGTAATTACCGGAGGCTAAACAGGAAAAAGAAAAGAAAGAATATATATCATGTCACAACCCAAATCGTACACACCTTGTTTATCAAAATTATAATTATTATTATTATATGATATTTTATTATAATTATTATTAATATATTTAATGAATTTATTATTTGTAGTATGTGCAGGTGTTATGTTAATTTTTTTTATACAATTTTTTGACTAAATTTAATAATATATATTTTTCCAAATATTTTTTCGTTTTTATCTGGTGATAATTTTATATTTTTAGGTGTATTAAATTTATTTTGTAATTTATTTATAGTATTAATATTATAACCATAAGTAATAACAATATTTTTAATTACTTCTATTTCTTTACTTAGAGAACCTTTTTTCTTTTTCCTGTTTAGCCTCTGGGATTTACCGTTCAGGTATTACTTCAGAGGATGATAAATATGAGTGTAAATGAAGTGTAGTCTTGTACAGTCTCAGTTAGACCAATCCTGAGATGTGTAGTTAATTGAAACCCAACCATCAAGGAACACCGGTATCCGCGATCTAGTATTCAAATCCGTATAAAAGTAACTGCTTTTACTAGGACTTGAACGCTAGAACTCCCGACTTCCAAATCAGTTGATTTGGGAAGACGCTTTCACCACTACACCAACCCGGTGGGTTGGTAGAGCAACTTTATCATGTTTAAGGTAATGTATGGTTCTATATAAAACTGCATTAAAAACAGCCATCTTTTGGGACCGTGAACGAAATTAATTGTAATTAATTATGGTATCATTTTCAAATGATACATCGTAAACCTTCTGAAGAAGGTTTACGATGTATTTATAATTAACTTTGTTATTTATTTTATCGTTATATATTTTTATATCTAAAGATTTGAACAATTGTCATTTTCTATTTTCATAGTAAATTTTAGGTGTTTACCAATTTCATTAAATTTATTTAATATTGTATCCGATTCATTTTGAATATTTTCATTATATACGATTATGGTGTCATCAGCATAACGTTTGTACAACAGAATATCATGGTGGGTTAAAATTTTTGTAATATCTAAAGTACCTTCTAAAAATTGTAGGTATATTTTGCCATAATTGCCAATAACCGTTCGCCATTGCTAAGCTAAAAGGTTGTTTATAACACTGGTTATTAAATGTAAAAAACTACAACCACAACGTAATTTAATCATATCAATTAATTCGTTGAAATACTGTATATTTAAATCTTTATTGTTTTTTTAATGATTGTTAAATTTTTATTTATATCTGCATTAGAATAAATATTACAAATATTAAAGATACGAGGTATGTGAGAAAAGTAATGAGACTGACTTTTTACTTAACAAAGTTTTTATTTTTTTCAAACAACAATACTATCCCCTTCACCGGTGGAGACGTTGTTCCCACTCCTGCTAGCAGCGCTGGAAGGCTTCAACTGAATTCTTGGTCATTGGCAATCCTCTCAAGAAGATCAACGCACGTGTTTCTTCGATTGTCCTTCTGTTCCGTTGTCAGGTTTTTCGCCAGCAATTTCGCACAAACCTTTCGCATGTCGAAATCGTCTGTCCAAATGTGAAGTACGGTGAAAGTGTTTAAATTTAACAGTTCACTCAACATCCTTATTGTTAAACGACGGTCTGATCTCACAAGAACCCTCACATGCTCAATGTTTTCGTCAGATTTTGAAGTTGAAGGTCTCCCTAAGCGAGGTTGATCTCCAACGTGTCCTCGGCCTTCCAAAAATGATTTGTGCCAGCGGAAAACTTGTGCTCTTGATTAGCAATGTTCTCCATAGGCCTGTTTCAACTTTTCAAAGGTCACACTAGCGGATTCTCCAAGTTTAACACAAAACTCGATTGCACAACATCGCTATAAAT
The DNA here is from genome assembly GCF_047948215.1 of Lycorma delicatula. Classification (NCBI taxonomy): domain Eukaryota; kingdom Metazoa; phylum Arthropoda; class Insecta; order Hemiptera; family Fulgoridae; genus Lycorma; species Lycorma delicatula. Next base: position 156,816,818 of record NC_134460.1, read on the forward strand.
TCCGATGCTTCATTTTAGTAACATACAACAAACACAACTTCACTGATGGCGTTGTCAAAAATAATGTGTTGGCTGAACGGAGCTGAAACTCGTACCGAGCATGTGTAAATGATGAAGAAACCGGTCGAGCACAGACCGTTAGACACAGCGTTGTCAGATGGCTCGCAGTGTTACCAATCTCATTAATTTTCTCACACACCTCGTATAATGTAATCGAATTAATGAGCAACCTTTTTTTAAAGATGATAAATTATTTAAACATGTTCTGAAAATAGATATAGAGACAATAATTTAAATAAATAAAATGTCATTCTTACAACATGGTTCCCGTTAATTTTTTTTTTTATTCAACCAGATTACATTTTACACTTCAATTTAGTATACTGATATTTAGCAAACAGCCATGACTGCTTAATCATTTTACTTTTTTGACTTTATTCTCCTGACGACGGTCTAAGGACTGAAAGTTCTAAAGAGACACATTTAATTTGCTGGTAAGATGGATTTTCACTTTCTTAGTAATTTTTAATAATTTATGAACAATTTCGCGAATTTAACGAAAAAAAACTTAGTTATTAAAAAGAATTAAACACCAATTTTTTTTATATAATCTTTTATAATGAAATACGTTGAAATTGGATTACATTAAAAGAGAGAAGAAAAACGGAGTTAATTTTTTTTACGAAATTTTCGTAATAATTATAGGTTTTCTTCAAATAAATTTCAGCTCAAGACGTTCAGATAGAAATTAATTAAAAACTAAGTGAAATTAATTAAAAGATTCCTTAAACAGAACTATTCAAGAATAAATATCTTGATAAAACTTCTTTCCTGACTCGAAATAAAAAACAATAAATAACCTGTACTGTCATTTAAAAATTATAATAAACGGCTTTATCGTATAATTTTTGGGATATTTAACAACACCGATAAAAACCTATTTAAGTTAAAAACAATCCAATCGAAAATTCTTATGAAGTGATACAGCCCGATCCAGAAATCCAATATCAAATAAACTTAGAATTCTGTAAAATTCATAGATAATGTGAAATTTTACAAAATTAAACAATTGTAATAAACTGTATTTCTACGGCTGTTTTATAACGATTGAATTAAGTAATAACCTATTTTCAAAGAAATGCTTGTTTAATGTATTTTATAAAAAATTAAAAAAGGTGACAACACAGTAGTAAAACAATTTAAATATTATTCATTTACTTAATTCTACCCGTTCACCTGTGTCGTCAGAACATAGCAGTAGTTTAGAGCATTTTTTTGGGGTGGGAGTGTGATTTTGCAAACATGTTAATTTTTAATTGTTAACAAATGCGCCTAAGAAAAATATATTAATTAGGCGAAATCTCCAGATACTGAGAGCGACCTTATTTTACAGCCTCACCCCATTGACTTTTAAGGTGAAAATTTAATGGCATCAACGCCCTATACATAAAAGTAATCTATCTGACCAAGTTTCGTCAAAATCGGTCCAGTACTTATGGAGATATAAGGTGATTTAGAGGCCAATACCGAACACATACACACCTACATACGAACTACTAACATCCGGAAAATTTCCATCCGGTCTTTAGGATTTTTGGGTTTCTTAGGTGTCAAACCGTAACAGCATCAAAGACAGCCTACAAAAATAAAATTTGACGTTAAAGCATGAAAAGTGTACTCTTCTTTTTTATATCTCTGTGTTTCTAATAAATCTGGAACAAAATCCCATTACATGATTTTTTTCTCCGTTATTATGTTAGCTCATAACTCGATATGTGTCCGTCTATTTTCGATTTTAACGAATTTTGCAAGGTGAAAGTAAATTGAATGAAATCATAGCTGTTTCTTAAATTGAAATTGTCTATTTACTGGAGTAACACTCACTTCCTCTGGGTGAAAAATAGATTTACACGCTCAGGACATATATTTATTTTTACCAAAACTTTAACAGTACATAATGCAAAGCTACAACCTTTATAGCATTTTATTTTCCGGTAAATCGTAGATCTCGACTAAGAATTTTTTTTAATACTGAAAATATTTTTTATAATTGACTCGATGAAGATGCAATTCGCGTATAACCATTAAAGTAAATAGAATTTAGGGTAAATGTTATGAAAAAAATGTTAATTGAAATTTCAACTAGAGTTATGTCTCCTTTCATTATATTTAGTAAATAAGTTATAGTGATATTTTTTTTCTCGCCGAGAGAGGCACCGATCTAAATAATGGTTAAGAACTGATTGTAGGAGGAACACTGAATAATTCAATATAATTTGATTAACGAAAGAAACATCTGAGCTGAAATTAGTATGATTTTTTAAATAAAAATTAAAAAATATATGCATCAGATTAAAAACTGTTCTTTCCCGTCCTTTCTTTAAAACTTGTAAAACCAGAAACGTATTGTTTAATTCACAAAAGAAAACACGGATTTTACGCCTTTTTGTAGATGAAACTTCCAAAATACATGACGTTAATTAAAGAAGTTTGTAAAAAGATGTGAATAACATATTTTAAAATAAGAAATTAGTTTTACTCTCATCAAATTGTACGCAATTTTTATGATTACTTACCCAATAACTACACTTTTATTAATTTTTATACGGTCCAACATAATAACTATATTAAAACATAAAACTATATTTTCTTACGTTTTTCTGAAAATGTAAGCAAAATAACTGTTTTTTCTTTTGGTCTGATCATAAACAGTAAAAAATTAGCTTTAATTTGATATAGATTACGTTTCATTATAAATAATTGTTTCAAAATTATAAGAATTCAATCTTCTTTCGTCATCCAATCTATGGTCAGAATGCAAACCAGGAAAAAACTTTTTAATAAGGAAAACATGGACCTTTAGAAGTGTTATTAAACAAACTGTATAAGAATATCGTAATCCATAATTTTGTGTTACACAAGTGCACAAAATAATATATAATGAATGTTAAAAACTGTCAGTCACATAATATTTATTATAAGTACTGATTAATGATGCTGTAGGATCCAAATTTAGAACTAAAGATAATGTCATTATTAATTAAATTTAAATTAGTAAATCATTAATTTATTATATATCAGTGGCATTCTGTTTGTTAAGTCGCAGATCAGTCAAGGGCGAGAAGATTAAACTCTTTCAAATCACAGCGCGATTCTGTACGCTGTCAATCTACCCGAGAGTAGGCAGTATAAGGCCAGGATATTTATCAGCCAGGATATTTTGGCTTCCATCCGAATGAAATTCCTGACACGCCTCGGCTATATCGACCTCACGGATCCGGAGGGTTTCTCGGGCATCATAGCTGATGCTTTCAAGGAGGCGGGCCGCCGTTGGAAACGGACTTATCGGTAAACTGCAGAGGTCGACAGTCTAAGAAGATCATGCCTAAAGGCTTGGCAGAGACTACAAAGGGCAATAAGAGGAATAATATTGAACTCTGTACCTAGTGGCGGGACAAGCTCAGAAGGACAAGCATATCTGCTTACATAATTACTTGTGTAAGCTTTTCAAAAGGGAGCTGGTTAACAGGCTGGATGAAGACCTGGAGGTAACAGACGGTGCAAGTGACCTCCAGTTCGGCTATTGCAAAGGCAGGCCAACTGTAGAGGAGACTTCCAGAGTTATGAGCACCATCGAAGTCCAGATCTGGGTCCGAGGCATACGCGTTTCGTTTCCGTCTATCATGTTTGACGTAAAAAATTCTTTTAACAGTGTACCGTAGTGCACAATTTTCCAGGCACTAAAAAGTCATGAAGGCAGTTCATACCTCAGGAGAATCATCCAGCGTTATTTCTCCGAAAGAACGGCGACGAGTAGTTTCGCCGACGGAGGGGTGCGGATCAAGATGAGTTGCGATATACCACAAGGCTAAGTATTGGGGCCACGTAGAACATCCTGACTCCCGTAGAAAAAGACTTCCGCCTTGTAACGGTTCCGATCGCCTCTGTTCATAGTCCTGATGCGCTTTACAGGAGGTCATCTTAGAGATTTCTAATTCTGATTACATATCACAGTCATCAATTCGGCCTCCATCAGGATTCCACCGATGCAAATACCTCGGTAAACATTTCCATCGGTGTGTTTTAGCTCAACTTTGTGAATCTCCTTCGCTGTAGGCTTCTTGGAAAACTATTTCGTTCACCTACTCAAATTTGTAGCCCTTTCAACTACGTAACCCTTTGGAAGTGCAATCCCTGCGCCTCACTCGAACGATAAACACAGAATTATTATTCACCAAATAAATTCAAAACTAGACTGCAGTAACAAACAAATAAATTAATTTGATTTTACTATAAACTTTAAAATTCTATCTGCGTACCTCTTAAATTGTTGATCACAACAACGAAAATTCTGTCTTACAAATACCCAGATACGTTTCTTAATTTTTAAGAACAATTAAGAAAATTTCACAAGGATACATATACTAATTTACTCTAATCTGGCCTGCTTTCTGGAGCGAGGTTAACGCCTTTATTCTTCTACATCGCAGCTCCATCAATATTTCTATCACATCCTACCTCCGGACTGGTCTGCTCTCGGAAGTTAGATCAATACCTTCACCGGTCCATCTCAGAGTCCGTAACAACTCATACCTCCGCTCTGATCTGCTTCCAGAAGAGAGGTTAATGCTTTCACACTTCCACACACAACTCCATCACAAAGGAATGAAACGAGCAGCTAAACCAACTGGGGCTTGATGCTAAAATGCTTGATCCTATCTATATGAAGTAAGCGCCCAAGCCCGTCCCTAGCCACCCGGGTTGCTATTGCTACTCTGGCTATTAGAACATTAAAACCCTTCAACCATCCTCTGCAGGCCCAGAAATGTAAGGAAGCCAGCAATTATACTTCATTCTTTTTAGATTTTTCAGTTGGCTTAAGAGAATTAATTCTCCCGAGTTTTCTAACTATTCTACGTTCAAATTTGAACTTTGGGCAAACATAGACGGAATGGTACGCATCATCATTGACTCTAGATTCCCGGCAAAAACCTGAGCCAACAAAGCTATGTGGTTTTTTCAGCAACATACAGGACAGGTCTGTATCATCATTGACTGTACATTCCGGACAAAAACCTAATCCAACCAAGCCGTGGAGGCTTTTTCAGTACTGAATAACATCTGATGTTGTTGATGACTCCACAACTGGAATCTTTCATGCCTGGGCTGTCCTCAAGTCGATTTCATTCCTCGAATCTTCTTTAACCAACAGACGTCTCAACATAAGCGATGATGCGACACCCACTGAGTAATTTCAAGCACAACAGAGTCAAATTCGACAACTCAAAGCAAAGACGTGATAAAAAAGCCGCTTTTCAGAGACACGTCAGAAATTTCAGTAAGGCCGAAAAAAGCAGCAGCCACCTTCGGACGGATAAAGACTAACAGGAGGGTCCCCGCACATCCGAGCGGAAGGTTTTGTCACAGATGGTGCTCTTAAAATGTTGAAAGACCAGTTTGGTCTATCGCACTGGAAAATGGGAACACCCGTGCAATTCTTAGTCGGGTGTACAGCACTGTTTGTCTCCGGTTAAACTGCGGTTACGGGACCAACTCGGGCGGTGCCGTAGGTGTATTGGTCGGACTTGAACCGCTCGACCTCCTCTGTTTAAAAATGGTGAAGACCCTCGCGGAGGAGGTAGTAAGGCGAATGCGAAGGCATTGTTTGTTCCTAGGTTGCATGAGAGATTGGATCAGTCAATAAAGAGTAGATGGACCTAGACTGATCCCCTATCTTCAGATATGGCTAGATCCCAAAAATAGGGAACTGGGATACGGGTTGACTAAGTTCCTTTACGGTCTCGGTAGTTCATACCTGGCGTTGAGACCCTCCGCAAAATGTGACTTAGGAGAAAGTGGACACTGTAGACCATTCGAGTGCTGCATAGGGAAGCATGTCTGAGAGAATTCGGCGCGCTTACCTCACGAAAACATCATGGGGACTATGCGATCCAGCGTGGCACGCAGCGTCTACAATGTTGGTCAGGATGATCCGCACAAAGATGGCGAAGGAAGTGCACGAATGAATTACTTCTGGTTTTCGCTTGAGGCTGTGTTCATATTAGGTCTGCCCCAAAAAGAAATAACCGATTTATAAGATTAGTCAAGAGCACTGACTCAGGACTGGGTCTACGTGAGTCGACTAAGCTCTTACATTGACAAGCTGTTATGAGGTGATATAAAATCGAGAAAAAAATAATTAATGGTTTTACATTAGTAATATGATGATTTAATAATTAAATCCACTCGTTTTATATGGGTAGGGGAAATTGAATAATCCATTATAATTAATAATAATGGAAATAGAATGACAAATGAAACGATGTAATGATATTAAATGATACAGATTTAATAAATTAATCAGAAATGAATAATTTTCCATAATTTAACTGACTTTTAAATATCAGATATAATTTCATAATTAATATTTCCCTACTTCGTTATTTCAAAAAGCAAACGTTAAATAACATTCATTTTAACGTAAAACTATTAATATTAATAATTAATACCTAAAACAAACATTAACTTGAAAATATTATTACATAATTACAAAATGTCAACTTTTAAAAAAGATAAATCATCATTTTAACTGATGTAGCTTATATGATTTTAATTTTTAATTTTATTTCACAAAATTTAAAAATAAGGTATACACTTTATTAGGTAAATACATTCAAAAATGATTATTATGCGGTTAATTTTTAATGTAAAAGCATGTACCTAACATGATAACCTTCCAAGGAAGACATTATTTTAGTACTTTAGACAATAGATCTATTTAAAGCTGGGAGCCAAATTGAAGACTAAATAATCGGTGATTTTAAGTCGCCTTTGTTTTTAGCGTGTGTAATATATAAGGAAATATGAAAAATCCCCCCCCCCCCAATCGGTAAAATCATGTTCCTATTACTATCCTACACGCCAGATGGTGCAGATATTTAAAATTAATAATTACTAGAAAGGATGTCTTATAACGTAATCATTAATTATCGAATTTAATAATCTACTTATCTTAATTTGCAATCGCTCTTTCTTTATAATCCGAGAATATTAAGCTATAATATAATATTCATTCTGTAATAATGTTCTACTGCATCCTAATTAGACCAGAAATCTGAATAATTTAATGGCTAAACGCATCAGAAAGGTTTTAATGATGATTTTCTTGAAATAAATTGGTCACATCGCAGAAGATTTAGGTCATCAACTCTGTAAACACTTAACAACATGCAAATAAATGTTTATTTTGTTTACATATTAATACGGACTATCGTTTTATTGTTTAACACAGATGAATATCTTTGTAAATACAAAAACACTACTTCATAAATTTCTGTTTCAAAATAACAAATCACTTTGTAAGTCTTACGGTATTTATATTCGAAACAAACGCGATGACGAACTGGACGGTATATTAAGAAAGTCATATAATCTTATATAAATTGATGTAATAGTTTAATAAAATTTATACAAATTAATGAAAATCCACAGTAAATATTCAATCCTTTTAAAATTTCCAAACGGGTAACGTTTCACTATAAGTTACATCATTTTACTTTTTAAATGAAAATATGTTTTAACGAGTAATCGTAAAAATATATGCGTACAAAGTAAATAATTTTTGAATAAAATTTTACGGCAGAAATTAATGTAAGAATATGAAAAATATTAAGATACCGGTGTTCATTAGTTTTTAAAAATAGTGCGGTTTGGTGAAAATTTATTTAACTTTTGCCCCTTCATAACGGGCGTAAAATGAATGAAATATGACGCAAACACGATTTTAAATTTCACAAAGAAAAACCGATGACAATATATATTCATCTTTGCACATCGCCGATTAACGTAAGTTTCACCACTCCTACAAATTAACCGATCACAATTACGTATTTTCTAATCCAATCACAAGTATGAATATTATTGACCGATCTAAACGTCACTACTTCCCACCAATCACAATTGATCAAATATTTGGTAGTAAACTCTAACCAATCATAATCCCCTTTTTTTAACCAATCATAAGATGCGAATAAAATTCACTGACTGGAATACAATAAACTTTTGAGTAATAAATAACACATCGTCCCTGAATGTTGTTAACACTGTATTATAGACGATCACAAAACTTTACATTTTATCAGGCACAAAGACTGAAAACCATCTAGACAAAAGTTACTTTTGACCAGCCACAAGAGAGAGAATTATCGGCACCGTTATTTTACTCGATAAGCATAACAAAAATATTTGTTAATCTATCCAAATCCATTTACGATTCAATATTTATAAATCATACCCACTGTATGTACACATATATTGTAAGATTTCATTTTAATCTTTGAAACGATGTATTTCTATATATATCTATTAGTTTTTGAAAGATGCAAACAAGAAACTTTTTGTACGCGATAAACTAACGTTTTAGCTGTTTAATTTTTATGTATTTTAAAACCAACAGCGATATCTTTAACATTCAAGAGAATAGGAAATCTATTTTCTTGGAATTGAGAATTAAATTTAATAATTTATACTTCATTACAAATATTAGTTATACGAGTCAAAAAACCTAACCGTATATAAAGCCGTGTTTAAATTTTGTGTTCACCGGAAATGGAATTTGGTCGGTATAAGAGGTCATGTCACAATGATACAACGGAGTATTTAGTTTTTACTAAAGAATCACGAGACGTACGAAATGGACCCTGGAAAATTTACATTCAGGCCGCAAGTACAGCCCGACTGAGTGATAACTAGTCTCCGTACATTTATAATACAGGACCAACATAATTCAGATATATTATAGTGTTATATGGCGATCGGTCGGTAACAATTCAAATATAATATCTTATGGAAAACTTGCTTTAAACCGTTTTGAAAATAGTTTTGGACTTTCGTTTTCCCGGTATACGAAATTTTAATATATGAAATTGACTAGAAATATTTATATATCAAATTGGTATTAGAATATTAGTTTACATTTTCCAGTGAATAATAGTTAATTATAATGTATCTGTCAGTTGCGGCTCGTAGCTAAAATTAGTGGCGGTGCTGCTCCAGAAAATTTTTTTCTGGGCCTTTTCAAGGCTACGGTTAAATTTTTCTGTAAAATAAATAATCGAAAAAATGAATCAAATAGAATAGCTGGAAGCAGCATAATAATCTAATTCTACACTTTATCATATTCAAGAATATGGTACACGGATTGTAAGAACAATGCGCTTAAAAACTGTATTCGGTTTAACCGAATAAATAACAAAATGTCAATATAGATAACATTTTTTTAGTATTATTAGATAATAACTTAATAAAATGTCCGCTTAAAAACACCACAGTCCAAAGGTGCTTAATTTAAATTTCTACGTACACAGAAACAAGTACATAATTACTTTTTACTAATCACCTTCTTTTTCGCCCTTCCAGCTTGTTTTTGGATAGATTTGGTAATCAAAGAGCCCCCTTGCTTTCTGCCATATTCTTTTTACTACTGAAAAAGACAATTAAACCACTTTCATATTCCTTCCACCGACTAAACGAGAAAAGGGAAAGAACAAGGAACGTTCCATACACACGCGGAGTAAAAAAAAACTACTTTCCACCAGCACGTCAGGGTCTAAACTGCGGAAGCGACAGTCCTCTCTCTCTGTCTCTCTCTCTCCCTCGCAGCCTCGCGTGCAGGTTCCTATATGCGCATGCGCACAACAACCAAACACCACGTCGTTGGAACTGTGAAGAGCGCAGTTCTATACAAAGATTTTTGTATCTTTTTCATAAACTGGGGGAAGGCTACTGACGTTAAGCTTACGAATTATATATTATACAAGTATAAAGAAAGAATTAAAGAAAAAAGGACTCGTTATATTATATGTTATCGATAATATCAAGTGGAAATAAGGAGTTCTGCAGTTCCACAGTGCCTATACGCGAGCCGCCACTGATCTTTGGTAGGTAAATTGTCGATACTGTAGTAAATAAATTTTTAATTTTTTAATTTTTTCACGGTAAAAGGTTTATTTTAAATATCAATTTCTATGATTATAATTAAAGTGTAACAGTAAGTGATATTAAACATATAATATTAATTATATAAACTTACAATAATATTACCTGCAAAACTTAGATTACTTACTTATTACTCTTATTATTACTTATATTTATTAATTAAAATAAGGAAGTAACGAATAAACAAAACTATTTAATTCTTAATGTTACTGTATGATAAAGTTAGGAATGGGAGTCCATTTGTATAATGATATTAGAAATAAGAATCGAAAAAGTTTGGGAAACACTGATCTGAACGATTCGTACATATGAGATCCAGGTAATGGTCTAAGCTCATTTATATATTATAAAAACTCGTTCTGATTATTTTTGAGGGAATCCCAAGCGATGATTTTTAGACAGGAATACATGTAGACGTAATAAATATTTGACGATAAGCTTAGCGATTTATTTAGATGCGAATTTATTATTAAGGCTAAGGAATTTCAGTTTTTAAATATATTCCGTTTACCTAATCTGTACGAAAAGATTTAAAGGCTTTATCATTTTTACACATTTAGGAATGTTAAAAATGTACAGTGCTGGTGAAAAGTCCCTTTACATGTTAATAGCATAGTACAGTTAGACATGTAGATAAGCATTTATGAATACAAAAAACGGCATATTTTTTTATTGTAGAGATCCTTTATTATTATTTCCCGCCATAAGCTGAGTCCTGCGCATGTCACTATGGTTAGTGTGGGAAGGAAGTCACAGTCTCGAGTTAAACCATGACTGATAAAAGTGCTTTCACTGTTGAGGAGCATATAGCGGCTTCTGTATGGGTTCACGAACGTCCTAACATATCAAGACAACGACAGACATTTTTAGGGACTTTACTGTGCGGTTTGAAAAACGGTCACCATCACGACCAAAGGTTATTCGCACGGGAGAAGAAAATCTTTGCGACAGGAAGTGTTCTCGATGCACCACCTAGCTGAAGGCCTACGACTCGCACCGAAACTTGTGTTGCTGCTGTGGCGTAATCAATTGAACGATCGCCGATGAAGTCTACCCGTAAGCGGTCTGCAAAATTAGGCATCCCGCGATCGAATGGGCGAGATACGTGAGAAAAGACTTGAATCTTTCATGTTTTCGGTCATCCTCGGCGAACGAGTTGAGTGATCGTGACTTGGAACAACGTATGCGTGATGTGAAATGCTGTAACAGCATATTACATGCATGCGAATGATCACAGCATGTTACAGCATGCTGTGACACCATGCGAATGATCAAAAAAACGTTATGTTCTGTGACGAGTGTGCGTTTTATCCTAGCTCGAAAAATCTTAACGTCTTTTTTTGGGCAAAAGACAATCCGCACTTTTATGAGAAAATCGAGTGCAATCCGCCGCATACTTGGGTCGGGATAACGGTAGATCACCTGCTTGGACCGTATTTCTTTGACGGTTCTGTGAACCACCACAACTGTCTTCACATGATTAACACGCGGTTGCTTCCAGAATTAACGGCGAGAGGAATAGCTGACATCGTTACACTTCAACAAGACGGCGCTCCACCATATTTTGCTGTGAGTGTTCTTACAAGGCTAAATGAAATGTTAAAAACCAATAAATGAACCTTAAACCTTTGTAACAATGATATTCACAATAAACGTTAATGTTAACCAGACACAAATGTTGAAATATATTGTTTTTTGTATTCATACAATGTTTATCTACGTATCTAACTGTACTACGCTAGTAAAGGAACTTTTCACACACACTGTATGTATGCTTACCAAATTTAATACTTAGAAACTTCCGAAAATATTTTTCTTTTTTGGCCCAAATAGAAAATAGAGTTTAGTAAATTATTTACTTTTTGTACATTAAAAAATTTAAATATTATTATAGGAAAACTTATATACTTTTTTTCTTTATAGGTTTACCGAAGATGTTAAATTATCTAGTGACACTTATACTTCTGATATACCTCTGGCCAAGTTGTGTTTATCCGACTTCATCATCGTCCAGTAAGTAATATTTTGTAGTTACGTAATTATAAATAACAAAATGTGTACTTATCAGTTATACTGGACCCTTAGTGAAATCCAATTGTTTTTGCGTTTTACATGTTCTCGAAAATTTGCATCATTTAACTATTAGTTTATATAAAATTTATATACGTGTAACTTATTTTATATAATTTTTATTTTTAACGTTAATCAGACGAGGTTAACGAGCGAAGCGAGCGTAGGTTATGTTTCATTAGATTATATTGATTCCGTGTAATGACGAATCGCGCACGTATATCACCATAACATAACCTTTTTTAATTTTTCCTGTTTAGCCTCCGGTAATTACCGTTCACGTATTACTTAAGAGGATGAAATGTATGAATATAAATGAAGTGTAGTCTTCTATAGTATCAGTTCGACCGTTCCTGAGATGGGTGGTTAATTGAAACCCAACCACCAAAGAACGCCGGTATCCACGATCTAGAATTCAAATCCGTATAAAAGTAACTGCCTTAACTAGGGCTTGAACGCTGGATTCTCGACTTCCAAATCAGCTGATTTGGGAAGACGCGTTCAACACTAGCCAACTCGGGGCGTTAACATAACATAACATAACATAACCTAAGCTCGCTAACCTCGTCTAATTAATATTAAATATACAAATTATATATATTTCGTCTAATTAACCTTGGAAAAATTGTACTGCTTGTTGCTCAGAAATCAGTAATTCCCAAATGTTATATGTGATAAACAACGTACAAATGTTGATTATGTATCAAATCGTAATATTATCTTGGTTTAATATTTATTTCATAGAAATTTAGCTTCTAAGTGTGTTAAGAGATTTATTAATTTTTTTTTCGTAACTTCTATACATTTAATATTTTTTAAATATTTTCAGAGTATAAAAAAATACTGCTTATTTTCAGTTAGTGTAGTCTGTAATTAGTTACGGAAATATTATACGGCCAAATTTGGATAAATGTAAGTGATAAAATCTGATATAGCTAGTTACATCCTTTCCGCAGCCTTTCCCGCCTGCGGAAGAGGCTGCAGAGCCTCGCGATGGAATCATAGCAGCTGGAATGGGACAGCACGACTAAGGGAAGATCCTTGTATAAGTTTATACAGGATTTGGGGGAACGGTATGCCTCGAGCTCGTTTTTAAAGGCAACGGGTGCCCGAGTGCTCACCAACCACGCTAACTTGAACCAATATCTGTTTCAATTCTGTCTGGCAGCCGATTAGCTGTGCGCCTGCAGGGAGGTCCAGTCAAATGAACACCTGATGTTTGAGGTGCTTTTTAGGGGGCCAGAGACCGGCCACCGTGGAACTTTGAGGTCAAGGAGAAAATTGGCTACTCTCAAGCGGCGAGTCAATGTAGCGAGAGTCGCATTGTCGTACCGTGTGGAAGTCCTAGGTGCGGCTGCTTTGTTAAACCGGCATGTTAACCCCGAGTACGGCTAACAAACAGCCAATTATTATGGCTGCAAGCGCTATAAAATGATGGACAGGTACTTGCTGACATTCAGCCATCTAGGCGTGGCAGCGAATTGCTGCCTAGACAAAATAAATTTTATTATGGATGTTATATATATTTTAAGTAAGGGGTGCGCCTACCCATTTTAGTAAATATATGACAAGTGAACGGTTGGGACACGTAAGCCGGTAATGTATGGCACCGCGCTTAGTTCGCTTCATGCTGTTAGGTAGGCTCTAGGAGATATGGTAGGATACTGGACGCTCAAGTGTTCGAGGCTCAGTAGCCGTTTCTGGCACAGATATTCGGTCTTATGCTTTAGGGAGACCGAATGGGGTGGTGGCGGGAGAAATGCCAAGCAAACTAACAGTCCCAATAGCTAGTTATAACAAATTATAATGATATAATTATACTATTTATAAAAAATTTAGTAACAGTCTGTTTTAAATGTTGGTGGTATGTTAGAACAGCTAGTATAATGAATATCATTGGACTTTGTAAGCGATCAATCTTGCTTTTTATGTTCAAAAATATTCAAAATTTTTTATTTATTTATTTTTTTTGGAAGTATTATATATAAATATACAACCAGAGCCAAACAAATAATGATTCTACTCCGAGGTTTAGAAGAATACTTTTATAGAAATTTTCATGTATAAATAAAGGGATACTACTGGTTAAATATAATACTGATTTCCAAAATTTTTTAAATGTGTTTTTTTCCTTTAAAGAATCATGAAGAAGTCTTTAATAAAATATTAAAATTTTTAAAATGATTATTTTTAGTCTTTGATGAGATATAATGAATTTAATTGTAATAAATATTTTTGATTTATCATATCATTTTGGATGTCAAACGTTTTTCTAGTAGCAACCATAAGGTTTTTTAACTTCTATAGCTGTCAATATTAAATTTAAATATTTAATAATAAAATATGCTTAAAAACTTTTACGCAGTTTAAGTTATAAAACAAAAAACAATTACGTAATTTAAAAATTATCTTTGTCCTAAATAAATAAATTGAAGGGTAAATGAATCAATTTAATTTATAAACAAATTTTACTGTAGTTCGAATAACTTTTTCTTGGGGGAAAAACGTTAATATTCCAATGTAAAAAAAAATGCTCGAACACGTGCCTTAATGCATCTTTCAGTATTATGCTTCGAATACTTTCAAATAAATACCCTTTACTGTGATTAATTATATTTTTATTGTAGCAGAATTAGATTCATTTTATCTATTTTGTAGTATTAATAACTTTCATATAGTTAGTTTTATTATTGGGTTGGGTAATATTTCGTCCCAGTCAATTTTGAGTTTCCATAATGACAGCATAAACTGTTTGTATGAAAATATAATAGGACCAACGATTCCTAGAGGATTATAGACACCTGCTAGGATGGAAAGAATATTCCTGTTAGTATAAATTTTAGTATTATAAGAATGAATGATTTGGAAATTTAGTGTATCTGATTTGTTGTTCCGTAAAACTCCTAGAGTACGTTTGTTGTGCTCTTGATTAGATGGTACGGATGAGTTATGATTAGACGTAGAAATACGGCGATTGTTAGAATACCATGTAGAAGTGAAAAACCGTACTTTTGTAATTTTGGAGATATAGTCCTTTAATTGAATGATTACATTTAGGTTATCTAAAGCGGTGATGAGATCATCTACTTAGAAATCATTAGGCTCTATTATACACCCTATTAACGCCCTATTATGGCTCTATTAACGGATTTTGGTATAACCATTTTTTTTTCTGCGTGGGAGATAAACGATTCTATAAAACATTGTAGAAATAAGAGAGACATTTTTTAAATCTATGATTCTGTCACAAGTTTAAAGGAATATGCTTCTTTTTTTTCTTTTTCCTATTTAGCCTCCGGTAACTACCGTTTAGATAATTCTTCAGAGGATGATATGCATGAGTGTAAATGAAGTGTAGTCTTGTACATTCTCAGTTCGACAATTCCTGAGATGTGTGGTTAATTGAAACCCAACCACCAAAGAACACCGGTATCCACGATCTGGTATTCAAATCCGTGTAAGAATAACTGGCTTTACTAGGACTTGAACGCTGGAACTCTCGACTTCCAAATTAAAGGAATATGCTGTCTATACTCTAACTTAACGTTCAAGATAATTGTGGCTTTTTTTTACAGCTTTTATACACTAAAAAAAAAGTCTATGCGCTAATTTTTTCCTTATATCATGAAATTTTAAATATTTGTATCTTTAAATTCATGAATATCTTAGTTTATAAATTAACATCGTATTCGGATAAGAACTTAGTTATACGTTACATCGTATAACACGTTAGAATGGTACATCCTAAGCCGGGTATAGTCCATGCAGTGGCCGCATGGACAAGAAGAATTATCCCGGACCTGGATGCTTGGCTAGATCGCTCACATGGTGAATTAGATTCCCACACAACGCAACTCATGTCGGGACATGGTGCGTTTGAACAATACCTGCATAGGTTTGGCAGGAGAGAGTCACCGAACTGTTGTTACTGCGATGCGGTTGACGATGCCGAACACACTATTTTTTAGTGCAGACGATGGGAGTAACAACGTATAAATGCAGGACTGATGCATACCCGACCGGAGCAGCTCTAGGAGTGGCTCTTGGCTATGTCCGGAAACCGGAATAATTTTGCAATATTTGCAAGAACAGTTATCAGAATAAAAGAAGATGAGGCAAGACGACTGGGATACTGAGGGGTGTAGTTTATAGTAGGGCCGGGCGGACAGCCCCGTTCCTGAGGGCTCACATGCCCTGGTGTTTGGGTTCCCGTGATGGAGCGGGGACTCGTGGGGTCCGTTAGGTGCGAAGGAATGAAAAGACCGAGACCCGGCCGGCGGTGTGGGTTCCTGGATACGCTTTGGCGGCTTCGGCTCCTGCGCCGTCGGTTTGAGGCTGGCAAAAGGAAAGACCGAGACTCGGTCTCCGGCGGGGGGCTGGGAACGGCATAGCCGGGCCTGGTTCTTAGGTTGGAGATTAGAGGCAGGCAATTAAAAGATCCGGAAAGGACACGTCCCCGATTCGAGTATACTTAATTGGATGTCCGGCTCGGGGATGTAGGGCAAAAAAAAAAAATTTTAATACATAAAAATAATAATTATACAAAATAACAGAGTTGCAGAAACTGTGAAATATAAATAAAAAATTGGTACAGAAAAAAATTTTGAAGGATAAATATCTGAATACCTACAATTTAAATATAATTGTCCATTCAACAAGTATTTCAAATAATTAAGAGGTTATGTCCAGTAATTCGTATTATTTAAAATCTCAATAACTGCTGCTGTAACAGGAAATATTTTTAATTTAAGAAAATAAGCGAAAAAAATATTTAGCTCATTATATAGATTAAAAATAACCTGAAGCGTAAGGCCGTTTTATATTGAAGTATTACGGTGATTAACGGCAAGTAGTTTTTTATCTGGTTATGTGGAAAGGAACATTTATTTTCCGTATTTATTGTTTTTTTTTTGTTTTTTTTTATATCTTGTCCGAAGTAGCCGAAAAAAGAATGTAATTTATTGACGGCTTCTTTTTAATTTTGAACGGCACTCCTTAGAAATAGTTTTCTATTATTAAACAAAATAAATATAAAAATTAAAAAACATGACTGCCAAAAAAAAAACATTAGTTTAATGTAGTATAATTAAAGAGCGTGAGGGAGATAATTTCGTACGTTTTGTTTAGTATAATTTTATTTTTTTTTGTTAGTATTATTTAGTATAATTTTGTTTACACATTTATTAAAAATTGTTTAAATATATATTTACCGGATAAACATTTGAAAAGTTACCACATTTATTATTCAACAGCTATCAGTCTCACATCGTATTTCTGTTTGCAGGCATATATATCATTCTCAGGGGGAACTTTTTCAAGATTATTTTCAAAGGGGTGGAGGCGACCCTTTCCGCTGCACCTACCCTAACACAAAAATCTTAAATGGAAACGGTAACATTTAATTACATTAATTGACAACCCGAAAAAAAAATGAATTTTGGTAAAAAGAGAATTAAAATCCGCCCACCCTTTCGCTCGGTATCCGCTCATTTGTGATAGTACATTTTTTTAAATTCGATCCAACAAAAATAACTATAAAATTATGTGATATGTACGTACGTACGTACGTACAGACGTCACGACGAAACTTGTCAAAATGAATTCAAGGATGGTCAAAATGGATATTTCCGTTGAAATCTGAAAACCGAAATTTTTCGGGATCACAATATTTCCTTTACTTCGTACAGGAAATAAAAATCGTGGGGCTATATTTTACAACATAACACACTATTATAACTATTTTACAAATTAATTTATTTCTAACTACTTAATGTTTTTCCTAAACTACTTTCTAATTTGTTGTTTCTTTTTGTTTCTACTTCTAATAAAATATCAAGCATGACTTCCCAAAAATATGATTTTAAATACGGTGTAAAATTTGTTTAACACAAAATCTATTCGTTTGTCATCTTGATGAACAAAGTTCATTCATTCACTCAGCGTTCTGCCATTTCGGAAGTTCTGTCACAGATGCTGCTCTCCACCTTGTTCTATCTTTTGGTAACCTCTTTGTTTTAGCATATTTTCCCTTTTCTATAATCCCATACATCACTGGAAAGCTCTTCCTTTCCTTCCATTCATCAAGCCTTCCATCGCATCCCCTAATAAAGACCTCCTCACACAATATCCTATATTCAATCGTATCTACAATTTTCCTGTTCTCTCCGATTCTCCTTAATATTTCTTCATTTGTTACATAGTCTTGAGGTCTGAAATTTATCATTCTACGACACACTATAGTTGTTTACCGTCTACCTTTCTCACCGTCCACGTTTCACCTCCATAGAGCATCACACTCCAAGGAATAAATCATTCTATTAATCTCTTCCTTAACGCTAAGTTTACCTTTCCACACATCAGTCTTTCCTTCTTATTAAATGCCTTCTTACGTCTTAATATTTTTATTTTAATTTCTACTGTGCAAGTCAGGTCATCGGTTATAAAGCTCCCTAAGTACTGACATTTTTAAACCAGCATTAAAGTAACAAAATTAATTAAAAACAAATTTAAAAAAAGTCATCCGTTTACTAAAAGAATACTTAGTTTCATTACGTTGTCACAGATTATCGCGACCGGTCGTCTAATTCATCATATACTTAATGCGCATAATTAACTTGCAGCGTCACATTATTAAGTTAAAAGGATTAAACGGTATTTTATTTCACTTTTATTTTTTTTTTTAATAATTCGTTAGAAGTTTAAAATTTGTGCATAATAATGCAATAATATTACTGGACTTCCCTATTTTGTAGCGTGAAAAAATTAGATTATTAAACGTTAGCCGAGATTTAAATCGGATTAAAAAATAAGTTTCAATCCCTCTATAATAAAACTAATAATATCGGGTTAAATTAATGTAGATGTATATCAACAATAACTTAATAAAATGATAGGTATTGTATATTTATCATGAAAAGGTTTAAAAATCAATCGATCGATTTACTTCGAACTTTTCCTCTTATCGCATTCATTTCAACTTTTGAAAGGTATTTTTTTTTTAAAAAAACCTTCATGTTTTTCAAGAAAAATGGATTAGTTTTCTATGACGAAAGACTCTTTTATATTAGTTCCTTTAGAGTCTATTCATATCCACTTTAAACTCCTATAATGATGTCAAAACAGTTCATTAGCAATATTCGATAAACGTCAAACTAAAAGAAATTGCTAGTAAACTTATGATTCATAATTTATATTTTTGTTTTCTTGTTCTTTTTTTAACCCTCCTAAGTATAAAAAAAAATAAAATTCCCTACTCGAGTACTTTTTTAAATTTAAGCCATCTTTTTATAAAACGGATCGATTCAACAATAATTAC
Organism: Lycorma delicatula; assembly: GCF_047948215.1. Taxonomy (NCBI): domain Eukaryota; kingdom Metazoa; phylum Arthropoda; class Insecta; order Hemiptera; family Fulgoridae; genus Lycorma; species Lycorma delicatula. The sequence continues at coordinate 156,836,199 of NC_134460.1, forward strand.
TGAATCGAAGTAAATACAAATTATTCTTTTTTACTTCTAAGAGGTTTCTTTTTTTTTTTAGATAAAGTAAAGGATTTTTTAACGAAAATTCCTTGATCTAAACATGACATTTAGAGTTGTTTTTCATATTTTGCTAACCCTGTTTGTATTATTACCGCCTCAATGAACTACATATATGAGCTTCTCCGTCGCGATTTCACTCGCGTTATGTGGTAACTTACATTCCCTATCGCAATCAATTTTGGTATTTTTATTTTATTTTATGGTATTAGTCAAAAAACCGGAAGTAAGTGCAGTGAGTCGCGTCGCACAAACAGTAACAGTGGCAGCGGCTGTGCTGGTTCAGCTGCCACGTCTTACCCGTTAAAAAAACGAAATCCAAAAAAAAAACACGAAAATTATTTTTATCTGAAGTGTTAATTTTTATAATTAAGTCAAAATCTAGTAATATCTTGTTTAGTAAAATCTGAAATGGAGAAAAATTTATAATCATTGTTGAACATTTTTTATATCTTTCTTCATCCATTTCAAGGGTGAATTTCGAAAAAACTAGAAATTGATTTTTAAATATTCACATGAAGATTACACACAACAAAAATCAACTTGATATCTTCTTTCATTACTGATAAGTTAAAAAAATAGTAAATTTCACAGCGACCCCATCTTAACCCTTTAAATTCGAAATTTCAAAAAATTCTTTCTTAGTAAGTAGTATACTTACACCGTAAGAAGAACAAGTATACAAATTTTCATCGATTTATCTTCAGTAGAAGATTATCTTCAGACGACATGTTTTATACACAGCGTTATCATAAAAGAATGGTGCGGTTTCAGTAACTCATAGGAAGATTGTAGGGAAATTTCTAGATGTTATATTGGTATCCCTGAAAGCCTCCATCCCAAAAGTTTTTTTATCAGCAGTTGTAACCACAACGTCAGTTCTTGTATTGTTGTTGCGGTGAGTTTAGCGAGTTACTATGTTCTCGGATAAAGACAAAAGAAAGTGTGTTTTATTGATGGCCGAATTAAAATCCGTAATTTTAGTTCAACGTGCGTTTCGACGTGAATTTGGAAGAGATCCACCACACAAAAATAACATAACACGTCGGTTCAAAAGATTCGAAGAAACCGGATCGATTAAGAAACAGAAATCAACCGGCAGGCCAAGTGTACCAGACGAAACGGTTGAACTAATTAGACGATCGGCAATTAGAAGTCCTGGGAAGTCCATTCCCCGTCGAAGCGTCGAATTAGGTATTCCAAAATCAACAGTTCACATAAAAAACTGAAATTACACGCTTATAAAATCCAGATACTGCAGGAATTGAAACCCGCTGATGGTGTAAAACGTTACGATTTCGCTGTTGAAATGTCGGACAGAATAAGTGAAAACGAATCAGTTTTAGACGATATAATTTTTACAGACGAAGCTACATTCCATGTGAATGGAATATGGGGATTCACGAATATGGGGCTCTGAAAACCAACACGCAATTATTGAGAAACAACGCGATTCGCCTAAAGTTAATGTTTGGTGTGGTGCGACGAAAAATCGTGTAATAGGCCCTGTCTTCTTTGCTGAAAAAACAATTAATGGAGTTGTGTATCTTGACGTGTTAACCGATTATTGCTTTCCTCAGTCGGATGAACTCGAAAACATTCATCGACTTCATTTCCAACAAGATGGTGCTCTCCCGCACTTCAATGCGTCGGTCACGGACGCTTTGAACGAAAAATTTGGAGATCGATGGGTAGGCCGGCAAGGACCAGTACTTTGGCCTCCAAGGAGTCCAGACCTGACACCTTGCGATTTTTTCTTGTGGGGGTACATCAAAAGCGTTGTTTATACACAAAAAATTCGCGACCTAAACCGCTTAAAAACAGGATTAATGAAGCGATGACTACCATTAACGAAGAAATGTTAACTAATGTTTGGAGAGAAGTTGAGTATCGTTTGGACATTTGTCGAGCGACTAAGGCCGCACATATTGAAATTTATTAATTATGTAAAAAAATTATTGAGACGACAAATTTGAAAAATAAAAAACAAACTGTAAGTAATTGTGTTTTAATTTAAACCGTGTTCAAAACCGCACCATTCTTTTATGATAACCCTGTATTTAAATATACAGCCACTTGTCATTTTTTTATTGACATTATTTTGAGAAAAAAAATCAAAAAAAAATGTGAAAAAGTTAGGCTAAATAAATAACATTTTTCGCATTTATAAAACCTAAGCTCACTCTTAGAGGCAGTCTATGTGTTTTTTTTTTGTATTTATTTTCTTATTTTTCTCAAAGAAGGTTTCCCATATTTAGGTTTCTTAAAAAACAGATTTTTTTCCTACACGTAGATTTTTCCGATTTTCCTAACTTTAAATAAAAATAATATACTAATACACGTAAAATAAAATAAACTTTTTGGAAATAGTAAAAAACTTCATATAAAAAAACCGGACTAAAAATTCAAAAACAAATAATTTTTCATTCCTCTTAATTTTTTTACTTTTTCAAGTCGGCGCAAAATTAATAGTTGGCACGGTTACTGATATTTATTTTTGCCCCGATTTATAATAGTCAAGATTAAAGAAATGAAAAAGTATAAGTTTGTTGGTTTTTTTTTTTACTTTTTATTTATTTATTTATTTTTTAAAGAGGGTTTAATTAAATATTTTAAGAGTATTATTGTTCACTAAAGTACGATATCTACGTAAATGATAACTTTGGTAATTTGTATAATTTACGTCATCGATACGGTCGGCAATTGTTGACTTTCTTTGGTTTTCCTGTTTAGCCTCCGGGAATTAACGTTCAGATATTACTTCAGAAGATGAATGATGATGATATGTATGAGTGTAAATGAAGTGTAGTCTTGCACATTCTCAGTTCGACCGTTCCTGAGATGTGTGGTTAATTGAACCCAACCGCCAAAGAACACCGGTATCCACGATCTAGTATTCAACCCCGTGTAAAAATAACTAGCTTTACTAGGACTTGAACGCTAGAACTCTCGACTTCCAAATCAGCCGATTTGGAAAGACGCGTTCACCACTAGACCAACCCGGTGGGTTGCATAACGAACCTTTTCTTTCTTTCTTTTTCCTGTTTAGCCTCCGGTAACTACCGTTTAGATAATTCTTCAGAGGATGAATGAGGATGATATGTATGAGTGTAAATGAAGTGTTGTCTTGTTCAGTCTTAGTTCAACCGTTCCTGAGATTTGTGGTTAATTGAAACCCAACCGATAAAGAATACCGGTATCCACGATCTAGTAATCAAATCAATATAAAAATAATTGACTTTACTAGACAATTGTTGACTGCGTTTCTATGTTTAAAACGTCATTTTGAAGTACGAGTAAATTTGGGTCGGCTTGATATTAAAAAATAATATTTTTTTATAATTAAATTATATTCTGTTTGTATAAATTTTTTTTTTATGTGATTTTAAAAACACCGATAAAAATTTACGATTTTTTCAATTTGTAATTTTTGGAATCGGCTAACGACTACATTTATTTTCGTAATTTAAAAACTGTCTAAAAAACCGTCTAAGCTTATGAAAAGGTTAATAGTTTTATTTTACAGTAAGACAATTAAAATAAACGCTAGTAATTCTATTGCGATTTATTTATAAATATTCCGATGCGTATATAAAATTAATTTAACAAAATAATAATATATAAACACGTAAATTATTTTTCGTCAATAATTTGACGCTTGTAATGATGTCGGAAAACGTATTGTATAATACATTCTGCTTAAAATACAGTACTTTCAAAGTTGAAATAAAACAATAATCTGCCTTATATAGTTAAAGCTCTTTTCTTTTCCGTAAAAAAATGTAACGTAAAAAAGGCAAAGTAACAAACAAGGACACACGATCCATACATGCAAATAAACTTTAGAAGTCATACATACATAAGATATTTGTTAAGGTAAGGTAGAATTTTTTTTTTTATATCAAGCCGTTCTATAGGCTGGTCGTATATATTTTTTCAATAAAGAAAACAAACTTTGCATGGCTAAATTGAAATACTTTTTTTTTGTGAATTCTTTCTCATCGATGGATCAATGGACTCGCAGGAAGAAAAAATAAATAAATAAAATGAAACTAGAAAAAATATATACGTAAGATATTTGAATGAAAAGAGAAAATTTACGATTCACATAAGCATAAGAGAGTTGTCTTGACTTCTGTCATAGATCAAATATTCATTGTGCAATATTCAAATACAAGAATGATATTTAAAGAAGTCGTTAAAAAATAACAAATAGATTATTACGTAAGGAATTTAAGCCCAATTGCAACAATTTTTTTACGTATTCTTAAAAAAAAACAACTTAAATTAAAATTTAAAAAATAATAATAAGAATAACAAACTTATTACTGAAAAAAATGAAAGATGTAACGAAATTAAATTATTGAATAAATATAATGTTTATTACAGTGTATTTTAAGTCTAAAGGCGGGGTCTTCCTATAAGCTGCTCCTTACTTGTTTCGGCTAATCCACTCCTATAATCCGACATGCAGAACATATGCTACTGGTTGCTACAAAATTATTTACGTCCACTCGATATACACTCGCATTTATTGTTATGTTTATTTTTATATTATTGTTTATTCTACCGTATTCATTTAATTTTGATGTTATTTATTTATTTAAATTTGTCGTTACAATATTAATTATTTATTTCATCTATTATTTATTTATTTGAGCTACTGCATAAATTATTTTCTTCGAAATCATTTTACGTTTTACGTTTATAAAATGTAGTGCGAATTAACGTTTTAATTAAATTAATTTTACGTTTATTATAGTACGAACTTAATATCTCGTTACTACTTATAATTTTATATTTCCTTGTACGAAGTAAAGGAAGTACTGCGATAGCAAAAAATTTCGGTTTTCAGATTGTAACGGAAATATCTATTTTGACCATCCCTGAATCCATTTTCACTAGTTTCAGCGTGACGTCTGTACGTATGTATCTCGCATAACTCAAAAACGATTAGCCGTAGGATGTTGAAATTATGGATTTAGGACTATTATAAAATTTAGTTGTGCACCTCCTCTTTTGACTGCAATCAACTGAACCAAAAGTGTCCAAAAAAGCTCAAAATACAAACAAAACTGGATTTTGGACTTTTTGTTAAGTAAAGTGTCAATGACTCATTGACACTTTTCAAGGATATAAGTAGTACCTATTTTCATTGGTTCTAGAGTTAGAGCCAATGAAATTTGAATTAATGAAATATTTGGATTTTACAAAAGGAAGGCACATCCGTTCGAATCCCAGTTTATCTCCTTTTTTTATTTAAATAAATTGATTTATTAATAATTATTAACCTCTAATTGTAAAAGTTTTTAACGATAAATAATAATTCAATAACTATAAAAAAAATCATAAATTATTAAGGAAATAAAATTTTATGTACTTTTTTTTACTTATGTAATATATACGTATATATATATATATATATATAGATAGATATATGTATTAGTTCAAAGGTATATATATATATATATATATATATATATATATATATATACCTTTGAACTAATGGTGGTTTTGGGATCAGTCGGATGTGAAACGCGATGATATATTGAAATTTTCTGGAAGTCGTATCATTATACCCATTACAATGAGTAGCTTTCTTATGAAATCTATCTAAAAAAAAAGAAGATGAAGTCGGATTCGAACCGATGTGCCTTCTCCTTTTAAGTTCCAATATTTCATTAATTAAAATATTATTTGGCTATGTTTCTGGAACCAATGAAAATAAGTACCACTTATATCGTTGAAAATCTCTCAATGAGGGCTTATTACTGTACTTAACAAAAAGTCAAAAATCCAGTTTTGTTTGGATTTTGGGCTTTTTTGGACACTCCACTTGGTCATTTATTGGACAGACGAGTTTCTATTACGTTACCTACGTATTCTGGATATATCCGATCCAGGATATAACTGGGTATCGAATTCTTGTAAAATAACAATATATTGTGGACAGAAAAACATTTACCTAAAATATGTACGAGTACATTTATAAACGTATAAAAAATTTATATCTATATTCAATATAATTCATTTATCATATTTAATACAAATATAAACTAAAAATTCGTACCCCGATTATATTATTAAAATAAAACGGGAAAGTAATAAGCCTAATGTATTATTTATTTATTTACTGTTAGTACATTCGTTTTGATGAGCTTTGTACGCGGATTTAAATTTAAATTAAAAGGCTACAGGATATTAAACAAAATAACGTACAATTGATTTCCTAAAACTAATGTGATATAATTTTACTTCTGAAAATTTAATAAAAACTTACTAGTATCGAATCTCAAAACTGTAGGACCATTGGTTTGCAACCATTCAAAATAATAATAATTTGTTTCGGTTTTTAATCAATTTTAGCACTTTTTTTTAATTAAATTGAATTACAACAAAATTTAGCAAGATAGGTCTATATTTTATATAACGCTGAATCCGTCAGTTATTACATAGTACAATATTTGTTCAACATACGCGGACTTACCGTATGTATTTTCCGAGAGGAATAAAATCATTTTATCTAAATAAAAAAAAAAAAGTAAATAAATATTATTTCTGTTGAGGATTTATGAAAAACTGTTATATTTGGTTTCATACATGGTCCCGTGAAATGAACAGGCTAACACTGTTCGACCACTGCTCACATTTCTTCCAAACACTGCTTCGAAAATTTTTATAAATAACATTTTTTTTTAGATTTCTTACAAAATCTAGAAAATAATTTTTATGATATAGATGGTGTATGTATTACATTATATAGATTATTATTTATGATAAATATATCGTTCTTTTATATTTAAAAATTAACATTAAAAGATAAATAAAACAAAATTTTAATCTTTCAATTAAGAAAATTTTGAAAAAATATTACAAGCGCAGATGTTTTCGACATACTTGCATAAACTTATCTTCACAAAATTGTTTTTTTTTTTTTAGTTCCTTGTACAACGTAAAAGGAAGTATTGTAATCGCGAAAAATTTCAGATTTCAACAGAAATATCAATTTTTACCATCCCTGAATCCATTTTGATTAGTTTCGGCGTGACGTTTCTACGTACGTATGTACGTATCTCGCATGACTCAAAAACGATTAGCCACAGAATGTTGAAATTTTGGATTTAGAACTGTTGTAACATCTAGTTGTGCACCTTCCCTTTTCATTGCAATCGACTGAACCAAAAGTGCCCAAAAAAGCTCAAAATCAAAAATATTTTAAACTTTTTCTTAACTGCGGTAATAAGCCCTCATTGAGAGTTCTTCAACGATGAGTAAGTTGAAGTACGATGAATAAGTACCATAAGTGGTAGTTATTTTCATCGGTTCCAGAGTTATAGCCAAATAAAATTTTAATTAATGAAATATTTGGATCTAACAAGGGTTCAAATAAGAAGACTTAATTTCCTTTTTTTACGTTTTTCTTATAATTTAAATATATTTATTTATTAGAAATTATTAACCTCCGATTCTAAAAAAAAAGTTACGATTATTAGTAAATAATAATTAAATGACCATTAAAAAAAAAATTTTTAAATATCAAAAGTTATGAAATAAAATGTTATGTACCTTTCATTTAAAAATTGTATATATGTAATTTAGTAGGCATACAAGGAAGTCATGTGGTGTCCACTTCTGATTTTTTTTAAAAAGTATTTTAAGTTCATTTAATTCTATAAATATATTAGTTTATTAAGAAATACTGTAGACGTAGTGGGCTATTCCTACTCCATGAACTCACCCAAATAACAGAGTGAAGTTCAGTGTAAATTTAATAAATCCACAGATAAAATACTCACTGGATTTTAAAAGGTATTTTTACCTAAATTATTTTTTAGATGCACCGATTCCCGAAAGGTTTAATAAACATATTTCACTGTTGATGAATAATAACACATAGGATATTGCTTCCGTATAAAATCTTATCTCATCAAGAAAGAATTGAAAAAAAATATGTCAAGTGGTGTTTGAATATAAGCGCAAATACAGATGAAATATTTTATACAATACATCGAATATATTATTATTATTAATGAAAAATAAATAAATAATTTTTAAAAATTGACTTCAATCTTTTTATAAATACGAATATATTTTTAAACGAGTTGACTAGTTCATCAGCATTGTTTTAATTCAAATCATACCCGACGCACAGTGTAAGTTTTATTAATTATAATTTTTTTTTTTAAATTGCTAGCAACTGTTTGTTCGGATGTCCTTTGAATGATGTTGATTATTTCGTTCTCTTTCATAAACTGAAATCAGACTTTAATTTTAATTCTTTTTTAATTAAGTATTATTACAATTTTAATAAATAATTTTAAAAAACCAGCATATTATATCATAAACCCTTATAAGTTCATCGATTAATAAAATATCGTTAACGCGAATCGAATTTTACGAAGCATTCGATCGTTTTGTGAATAGAATACGAATTAATTTTTTGTTGTAGTTCAAATTATATTTACAATCGGTTTTGTAGATTAGAAACCGTAAGTAAATCCCTTGAATTCTTTCCCTGTAATTAACAAGTTGACTGCCACACTGAAAAATGCAGCATTTCCAATTCTGGTACACTTGGCTTCATTTTGCTAAAAATATCCATCAGTGCAGCCATTTTTTTTACAATTTCAATAAAGGTTTTTTACCCTATTGCTAAATTTTGATACCAATTTCACTTTGCGACTTTACTTTTTGATATATTCAGAAATAAAGTTGAGACATCAATTTGTGTCTCATAGTAACCGTGGAAAACGAGACATCAATTGATGTTTCAGAGTGTGTAACATAGTTTAATTGAATTATAATATCTTTTACTTATTAACAGATGATGGTATTTATTTTTAATTCTACAACTCCATAATTGTTTGAATAATATTTTTATTAACTGCATCCTTCTTTTTAACGTAAATTACTAAAAGTCATTCTCTTCTGCAATAAAATCATACCTGACTGATAATTATGCTTTGAATTGAGATTTTTAAAGTAAAATTTGAATTTAAAGAATACTTGATATTAAAATCTAACTAAACTTTGTCAGTAGACAACTAAAATTAATTCACATTTTCAATTATGTTTACTTTGCTTTTATTCGATGATTTTTAAAAAAAATCTTAATTTCAAATTAAAAAAAAAAACTTCTGTGCTGCATACAATATAATAATATACAGAATTTTATTTTTTAAGTAATTCGTATTTTTGTACAAAAAAATTAAAACTAAACAATAATATTGCATCTTAAGTGTGACATTATACTGAGATATCATTTGATGTCTCATAGCAGTATTGGATTGCGAAACTGAGACATCGAATTATGCTTTCATTGCAATAATGGATTGCAATAATAGTGAGACATCATTTGATGTCTCATGGCAGTCAACCTGTTAAATACATTTCAATATTAAATCAAACGTAGCATAAGCATCGATAAAGTTCAACCAGTATGTAACAAGAAATCTTAATAATGACCAGTTCTACGAATAAAGCCACAACATAAAAAGAAAAACAGTAACGGAAGAACAAATGACATTAGAAACTTGAATAATTTGATGATGCACATCTTAAGAAGAGAGGCCTCGTACTGAGTATCATTATTAGGTTCCTAGGTGCAATACATGTATCCGCTTTAATCGCCTTATATCTTCCTGATTGTCTAAGAGTTTAAAAGATAGATATTTTACGTGGTAGTTCATTTTATTTTGCATTTACTCGCAAATCGATCGACTTCCTCTCGAATACACGATAACCCCTTAGCACTCGTGAATCCGTCGTTGGTACGAACCGTGGCGCCTGTGTAATGCATCTCACATATTTATTCTGGAAATGTTGAATAATCTATGTACCGCTGGTACTTTTCGTACCCCAGAGTTGGATTCCATATGTTCAAACCGGTTTTAGAATCACCTTGTACCGAAATAGCTTGTTAGATAGGTATACTTGCGATTTTCTATCTAATAACCAGTACAGCTCCTTCAATTTGATATCTAGTCGTTTTCTTTTTTCCTTAATGTGAACTTTCCACGTTAGACGATGATCTAGATGAACACCTTTAATACTACACACGCTTTCAGTTGACGGGCTGTAACCTCCATCTAAATGGATTCCTGGGCAGTCATCTCTTCTCATCACGAATGTCATGCGACTCTTGGAAAGAAAACCCTATAATCAAATAACTACCTGATATCTTTTTTTTCAGCAACCCTTGGACAGAACTTGTGTTATTAGGTTGTGCCTAATAAAACTGGGATCGCAAAATCAAAACCTTCTTGACAAAATAATAAAGGTAAATAACTAACAGAATCTTATTTTCGGGTATTCAAAACTTCTTTCAATAGCCTTTTCAAAAAATATTTTGTTTTTATTGTCACTAGTATTATTTTTGTTAACTTAATTCAGGATTAGAATTTCATTAGTGTAGTACTCAGGACTGCTTTACAGATATTTTAAATATGAAATGTAAAATGAACGAATTAATAGCTGAAAAATGCTAGATCGCCAAGAATTAAGTTTGTAACCAGGTAATTTAAAGTCAACACCATATTAGTTATCAACTTGGTAGTCAAACGTTTTGTACACTGAAAGAAATTTACACACACCGAAATGAAGTTCTTCGAATCATTTCTAAAATTACAGCCAATAAAATAAAGCACGTTAAACTCATTAAAATTATTTTATAAATATTACTTGTAATAAAAAATAAATACGAACAAGTATTTAGTATTCTTCAAAGCAAAAAATTGACTGAATGTTAACAGAATTGTAAGGAAAACATTTTTGAGAAATTTCCTATGCACATTTTTCTCAAAAGTTGATCTAGTAAAAAAAAAAAATACTATAAATACTGTACAGTGAAGCAAAGAAACGGGAAATTTTGAATTTGATATTGGCAGCTCTGTGAGTGAACCAAAAGTTCTAGGAGAAAGATGTTAAACTGTAAAGTAGTAACGGTCATTTAGTTGTGATGGAACAGTGGAACGCATTAGAGCGTGCGGTTGTCTTAAGAGAGTTTTACCGACATGGTGACAGTTGCACAAACAATGTTTCGGCAGTATGAGATCCTGCCCCCCGATCAAGTTTCTTCTTCACACGCAATCAAAACTTAGTAACTTCGTAACTCTGAAGAGACCGGTACGGCTTTGAAAAAACCTAGTGAATTGTTTGTACGTACGTCGGAAAACATTGATGGCGTGAACGCTGCAGCGGTAAGGAGCCTCGTGGTACGATGCGTAAAATTTCCTCGTCATTGATGCATGGACGTCGGACCGTGCAAAGAATATTCCATAACCTTAAATTTCATCCTTACAAGTTTCAAATTGTCCAAGAACTGAAACCAAACGACTGCGTATTGCGTCAGAAATTTTGTGAAAAAAGTTATCTAAAATCAATGAAAATGCTAACTTTATTGAAAATCTTTGTATGTCAGATAAAATTTGAAAATGGACTTAAATGGATATGTAAATAAGCACAATTAACGTCACTGGCACAAAAAACCCTGCTCATCTTCAGCAGCGTCCGTTACATAGTGCTAAATTTACTGTACGGTGTGCAGTTTCGTGTCGTGGGGTGATAAGCCCTTACTTCTTTGAAGATGATGGGGGCTCCAAATATTGACCGTCAGCAAACCCTGTTACCAACAGGACGGAGCCACCTCACATACTTCCCGACAGTTTATGGCAGCAATGAGACACGTTTGTTTGGGGGATCGCATAATTTCAAGCATTGCCAACATCGCTTGGCCGTCCCGGTCTCCAGACTTTTCAGTCTGCGACTTCTTTTTACATGGAGATCTGAAGAGCGTTGTGTACCAGACTAGACCGAGAAACGGCTCAAAATACAGATTGCAGAGGAAATTGGGAACATACCGGAGAACACATTGCGCCGCGCTAGCATACTTTTCAGAATCGATTTACTGAATGTGTACGCAAAAATCGACAGAACTTAGCTTTTAAAAACTGATGTATATTGTAATTTCCACTTTCGTAAAACATAAATTCGATATTAAATAAAGGTTAGTAACTTTACATCATTTTTTCTAATTACTTAAGATTTTACTTGTTTCTGCGCCACCCTGTAGTTATTTACTATCTAGTAAAGTATATTTTGAATTAGGAGGGTTATTTTTTTTTCAAAAATGAATTATTTCTAACAAGTACTTACATAGTTACGTTATTTCTCTAGATAGTCGCCACTCCGATTTAGACATTTGTCGTAGCGTGGTACAAACTTTCCAATACCCTTGTCATAGAATGGAGCCGCCTGTGTTTTCAGCCATGTTTCTACGCCGGTGTGCCGCTCGATGTCTGTGCCAAAATGTCGTCCTCCTAGCCAGCGTTTCATGTGAGCAAAGAGGTGAAAATCGGATGGAGCCAAGTCCGGGCTATATGGTGGGTGAATAAGAATAAGCGGAGAGGAATGTTGTCATAAGGAATTGTCTTTCTCCATGACAATCCTCGTCCGCACACTGCAGCTGTAAGAAAGAAGCTCCTGCAGCGTTTTCGTTGGGAAGTGTTTGATCATCCACCACACAGCACGGTCTTGGCTCCATCCGATTTTCACCTCTTTGATCATATGAATCGTTGGCTAGGAGGACAACACTTTGGCACAGACATAAAGTTTCAGACCGGCGTAGAGACATGGCTGAAAACACAGGCGGTTCCGTTCTATGACGTGGGTATTGGAAGGTTGGTACCACGGTACAAGAAATGCCTAAATCGGAGTGTGCGACTATGTAGCGAAATAACGTAACTATGTAAGTACTTGTTAGAAATAATTTTGTTTTTATTTTCACTGTGGTTTTAATTTCGTGACCGATCGGACCTTGAAAAAAATAACCCTCCTAATTCTTATCATTAATGGGCACAAAATTCCAACCAATCGTATTCTTTGTTTTTTAATCAATCATAAGGTGAGAGTAATTCTTATCATTATCAAACAATAAATTCCAACCAATCGAATTCTTTGTTTTTTAACCAATCATAAGGTGAGAGTAATTCTCATATTACTCATATTACTACCTTATATTATAAGGTGAGAGTAATTGTGTCATTATCAGACACAAAATTCCAACTAATCTGGTTGGATTCAAGATTCAGCCGGTCTGAATCTTGTAGCGAATTAACGTAACTATGTAGTACTAGTTAGAAATAAATCTTTTTTTATTTTCACTGTGGTTTTAATTTCGTGACCGATCGGACCTTGAAAAAAATAACCCTCGTACTTTGATTTAACTGATTTTTATAAGCGTTACTTGTAGGAGATTGATTAAGTTTTCTTTGAAAGTTAATAACTTCCTCGGATGAATGTATATGTCTAAATAAAAGAGAAAATACTTAATTTCCATAGGATATATTACAAAATTACCCATGATAATTTAATATCTATTTTGTATTATTACAAATTATTGAAGCACATAAATATATCGTCAAGATAATAAAAAGACTGCATTCAAACAACTCCTAAAAATATCTTTTTTAAAGTACATCAAATTTACCCGAACGAAATTGTCGCACGGTCAGGAAATAAATGCTATTGGTGAGAGATGATTGTTGATCAAGTAAGATAAGTAATGCTTCATGGTGTATTGGCTCTATAGACAATCCCTCTTTCATCTTGACGTGCCTAAGTTCCCGTTTTTATATCACTACAGCAGATTAATCACCACTACGTAATACCGTAACCGATTATGTAACAACATACATAGAGGCGAGCAAAGCGATATTCCGGACAACCGTTAGCTAAGATAGGATAATTTCAAAAAAATTAGACTTCTTTAAAGAAAATGTGTATCTACTACTATTATTAATCTTTTTCTTCCATCATCTTCATGAAGAAATGACAAATTCAGACGACTGATAGTAAAGGAATCAAAACGTACTACAGACTGTAAAAAGTAAGTAAATGATGTATTTCAGTTCGCAATCTAAAACATTCAACTATACCGATAAATATTCATCATAACACAAAAAAAACACAGACACACACACACACACACACACACACACACACATATATATATATATATATATATATATATATATATATATATATATATATATATACCGCATATAACTTGACTTGCGTGAGGTATGAGACGAATGTCATTAAAAGGAGCACTTGCCGATATTTCTATGGAAATTTTTATATTTCGTTAATCTCAAAACTGAAATGAGAGGATTAATAACAGTAAAGATTAGCGGACAACGTACGAATTGGGGTAAAATTTTTTCAGCCATATAATATAATTAACCTTTGTTTTTTTACATATAGGTGTGTGGTTTTATATCATGATACGTTCTAGTAAATCAATAGGTACCGCAGCAAAAATAGTAAAGAAAACCCTGAATCATTATTTACGATGGGACCACGTCAAACAAAAAAAAAAACTTCTAAAATAGTAGTAATATAGGCTGTAAAATTTTGTCTAACCACGACCTAGTTTGGAAATTTATGTTAACCTATATTCTACATTTTAACATTAGTATCATACAATCAAAACCGTATAAGTGTGCGATATACACCCTTATATCAAAAGTGAATCAAGAGGACACACAACGATGAGAAAACCATCTGCTTTCATAAGATGAAAACGAAAATTACAAAAACACAATTTATTAAATATTAGATTATATTAATGTAAACCAAAATCTATTTGTTTGCTGAAAAATAAAATTTTATAAATGTAAATATCACTGCACGTTTTTACAGTTAATATTTCTATTTGAAAGCGGAATAATTTTACTTAATAATACAAAAACATTTTACTCGCCTATTTATCAAAATCATTAACTATATTTTCAAAGTATTGGATTAACATAACTTCGTTTCGCACGATTATCTGCAAGTAAATATTACCCAAACGTGAAAATGGGGAAGTTCAATTCTAATACAGATCTTCAATAAATTTCTATATTTTTAAAAAGTAATTCTTTTTTAGAACCCTTAAAAAATTTATAAACTTTTCCCCGAAATTAAAAAAAAAAAATATTGAACAAAAACACATGGCCAGAAAATTGTTCAGTTTAATAAGTTTTATCGGGGATGTCTGTTAAAAGCGAGACTAAACAAGACGGTTTTAGTCCTAATCAAGACGATCCGTAATTCAAATTCTTTACATGAGAAGATAAGACGGGCAGCCGCAATACATCTTCACCCTCTTCTAAAATCTAAGTTGTTATTCTTACTACACGCCAGAATAATAGTAAGAAGGAAATCTTCATCCCGTTGCTTTTCATACCTTATGCGATAGTATTTTTCTCCATACAAAAAATTGACGACACAGTTGTGTAGGATTTTCCCGTCACGTGGCTAAAGCCGCGTTCCGGAAAAGTCCAACAATTGCGGGTTGTTTCTGATGCACGGCTTATACGCATATACACACACAACTTAATTTAAAATATTTATAATTTTATTTAAATAGTATAATTTTTCGTTTATTTAATTTAATGATTCTAACAAAGGCGCGCGCGTAAACCGTATTTTATTTGTGCGGGTGAGACGATAATAGCGGCGCAGAGACGGCCGGTCTAACTTTTTTTCTTTTTAGCCTCCGGTAAATACCGTTTAGATAATTCTTCAGAGGATGAATGAGGATGATATGTATGAGTGTAGTCTTGTACAGTCTCAGTTCAGTCGTTCCTAAGATGTGTGTGGTTAATTGAAACTTAACCACCAAAGAACACCGGTATCCACGATTTAGTATTCAAATCCGTGTAAAAGTAACTGGCTTTACTAGGACTTGAACGCTGGAACTCTCGACTTCCAAATCAGCTGATTTGGGAAGACGCGTTCACCACTAGACCAACCCAGTGAGAACTAACTAAACTAATGTAATATTACACAAACAAATTTCGCTTGTACGGTCGGCAAAATGGTGTAGCGGCGAGGCTTAACGCACAAGATACCGAGTCGACCGGGCGATCGAGATCGAGACACCGGCAGACTGAGGTACATTTTAACGCTTCACATATTATTAATTTATTTAACGCCACCGCTCACTTGTGACGTCATAACATAGCGGACAACTACCACAGCATTTTTTGGGTTGAGGTGCGATTTTGGAAAAAAGGTTATTGCAGATATTGTTATTTTTTAATCGTTAAAAAATGTGCCTAAGAAATATAAGACCTTAATTAGAAGAAATCTGAGATACTGAGGATGACCTTACTTTACAACCACATCCTCATGACTTTTTGTGTTGAAAATTTAATGGAATCAATGCTCCACATATATGTAGAAGTAATGTGACCAAGTTTGGTCAAAATCGGTCCAGATCGGTGGAGATATAAGGTGATTTAGAGGTCGAACACAAGCACGTACATACGAACATTAACAATCGGAAAATTTCCATCTGATTTTTGGGTTTGTTGCGTGTCAAACGTCAAGATACCCGATGAAAACCGCATAATAACCGAATTGGACCGATTACAATACTTACTCTTCTAGAGGTATAGCGCTATCTAGACGGGAAAGTAAAAAGTGATGTGATAATGATTTTTTAGAAACGTTATTAAAGGTTTGTCATTCTCAAAGAATTATTTTAACTACACATTGAGACACAGTGGATAACCATCCTGAGCTAAGCTGCAAAATTATACGACACAAATGAAGAATAATGATGTATAAAATGATGCTCTTTAACTTAGCGATACGAGAAATTAAAACTATTTAGATAGTTCAATAAACCGTTACACGTTTTTTCCATCACACACATCGCCAACAATCCTGCTGCGTTGTTTTAAACATTATTATTGTTGATAGCAAGACGAAGTGGTAAAATAAAATTATAATTGACATAACGTGGTTGCAGTTATATGTAACTCTTCTAGTAATCTACCGCGTATATTTTTCCTTCAAGAATTTGTTTAATTCTATACTTTTACAGTTTTAAACAAAAATGTTCAGCTTTATTATACAAATCGGGAAGAAAAATTTATGCAAATTGATTTTTTAAAATCTCATTTCGCATTAGGATCACAATCAATGGTGCTATAACATGATTTTTAGAATGTTTTAGCTCAGACTACAGATTCTCCGATACAATTATGAAGAATTGTATTCGAAATAAAATATTATCCTGTTAATCGGAAGGGAATTATATTATTTTTTTGTCTTCAGTCATTTGACTGGTTTGATGCAGCTCTCCAAGATTCCCTATCTAGCGCTAGTCGTTTCATCCTACATCCCTAACAATTTGGGAATTATTATATTAAATTATTTATCTTGTAAGCAGTATTACGTCAAGTAAAACGATAAGCTAAAAAAATATATATATATTCACACAATTTTAACTCAACAGTGTTGAGTTAAAATTTGTTATTTCTCGTATACATTTTTAAAAACAGATTAATATTTACGATAATTAACATGTAATAATGAAATAGTATAAATATTTATAAACATAGAGATTATTTAGAAACGCCTGAACTTTCATTTAACATTTAAATAATCTTACTAAAGATTTTATAATATAAAAGACTATAATCACAATACCCGAGTACAAAAGAATGAAGGTATAATAGAAAGAGGAGTAATGAAGAAGAAAACCAGACGAGAAGGAAGGTTAATCTTACTCGTATGTGTAATTTATTACCGTGGTAGTTGTGGTGCGGATTCAGTTCGTTTGCGGGCGGTCGTGGTAGCAGGATGAGGTATGCAAAAAAAAAAGGAAAGGAAAAAGGTAAAAGAAGGAGAAACTGAAATAAACGAAGAAAGAAAAGGGAGAATACGAAAGGGCGGAAAAAATATTCAGGAAAAGAAAGAAGAGTCTTTAAACGCTAATCTTGGATTTAAAATTCTATTTCAAAATAAGAGTGGCGTCGCTGATTTCACGGTGTCATCTTGAAGGGACGCTGGTTCTGAAATTATTTACTTTACCGTGCATAACATTTACTAATTAGTAATATTAATTTTTATTAATACCGGTTTTGCTTCATTAAAAAATGCGATGACATTTATTCTAAAATATAACAGATTCAAAACGTACGACCTTATTATATTTCATAAATATATATACTAAAATTCTAAACACACTAAAGACTAGTGTCTCAGTTCTAACTGGCCAATTTTTTTAAGTCTTCCATTAGTGGAAAATATTGTGTACAAATATTTTACAAAAAAAAAAAAAGTATAAACATGGCGCGTAAATTAACCATTTTTTAAATCTTTTCTAGATAAAGAAAATATATATTAATGATTTAGCGAGTTGTAATTATAATCTATAAAATTACTGCGACATCGTTTCTAATCTGGACGACAATATTACACATTGTAGTCCAAAGGATTCAGTTTATTATATCTCAGTATGGATTTTGTGAGCTCGACAAAACCCCACATTATCTCATAATATACATGTCACACACAATACCCTCATTTCATCGAGATTAAAATGATATATATCGCTTAATGAAATTAAATGATATAAAATGAAAGTGACTTCCTTTCAAAAAAAAATTCTTTTTAGGAAACGATCAACCGATCGTTACTAATATGGTAAAAATCGGTAATGCTCCCGAATGTAGCGTTATTTACGGGAAAATTAAGAAAATGGATTCCCTATAATTAATATATTGATTGTTACTTTTAATTTTTATAATTAAATAAGATAACGAAAAGTAATACAGGGAGGCGAAAAAGTTAATATAGAGGTCCAAAAAATTCTACGAGATAAACGAAAAAACTACGAATAAATATAAGAATTCCCTTATAACAGTTCAAAAATTTTCATGTAGCTTATGAATCCTTTGGGATTAGAGTAACACATACATATGTTTCAACAAAAAAATTAGATTAGTTTGTTTCCTCAAGTAATTTACATGCATCACAGCCACAAAAAAGACTGTCTAGAAAAGTGCAAAGGAAGAAAATATGTATCGCCTTTTAATTAGAAATTAATTAGTCCAGACATGGGGTTCACCCTCTGCACCCAGACGTATTCGTTATCCTCGTGGTTTGGGAAACGCCGTCTTCTTCGTTTAATGTTGTGTGTTCGTGTGAGGTTGTGTTAGTAAAAAAAATCTGATGTGGACACCCCATGAATGCCTTGTACGCCTATTAAATTACATATACTTTTTATATATTTATATTTTATATTACAATTTTTTTTTTATTATTGAATTCTTTATTGTAAAAAAGGGAGTCCAACAAGAATGTTCCCTATCTCCGTTACTTTTTAATCTTTACATAAAACAAGCAGTTAATGATGTTAAAGAACAATGTAGAACACTGTTCGGAGTAACAATACAAGGTGAAATGATAAAGACGCTATGATTTGCTGATGATATAGTAATTCTAGCCGAGAATAAAAAGGATTTAGAAGAAACAATGAACGGCATAGATGAAGTCCTACGCAAGAACTATCGCATGAAAATAAATTAGAACAAAACAAAAGTAATGAAATGTAGTAGAAATAACAAAGATGGACCACTGAATGTGAATATAGGAGGAAAAAAGATTATGGAGGTAGAAGAATTTTGTTATTTGGGAAGTAGAATTACTAAAGATGGACGAAGCAGGAGCGATATAAAATGCCGAATAGCACAAGCGATCCTTACGAGCCTTCACTAAGAAATATAATTTGTTTACATCAAAAATTAATTTAAATGTCAGGATAACATTTTTGAAAGTATATGTTTGGAGTGTCGCTTTACATGGAAGTGAAACTTGGACGATCGGAGTATCTGAGAAGAAAAGATTAGAAGCTTTTGAAATGTGGTGCTATAAAAGAATGTTAAAAATCAGATGGGTGGATAAAGTGACAAATGAAGAGATATTGCGGCAAATAGGTGAAGAAAGAAGCATTTGGAAAAATATAGTTAAAAGAAGAGACAGACTTTTAGGCCACATACTAAGGCATCCTGGAATAGTCGCTTTAATATTGGAAGGACAGGTAGAAGGAAAAAATTGTGTAGGCAGGCCACGTTTGGAATATGTAAACCAAATTGTTAGGGATGTAGGATGTAGGGGGTATACTGAAATGAAACGACTACCACTAGATACGGAATCTTGGAGAGCTGCATCAAACCAGTCAAATGACTGAAGACAAAAAAAAAAAAATATTGTAAAAACCTTTTTACAAGGTTAATATTTATTAAAAAATCCATATATTTAAATTAAAAAAATAGTTGAATAAAAAAAGGAAATGAAGTCGGATTCGAACCGATCTGTCTTCCCCTTGTAAGGCCAAATATTTCATTAATTAAAGTTTTATTGGGCTATAACTCTGGAACCAATGAAAATAAGTATCACTTATGATATACCGTTGAAAAGCCCTCAATCAGTGCTTATTAATGCAGTTAAGAAAAAGTTCAAAATCCAAAGTTTTTGGATTTTCGGTTTTTCTGGACACTTTTCGTTTAATCGAATTTAATCTAGAGGGGAGGAGCATGATTAGATGTTACAACAGTCCTAAATCCTAAATTAGAACATTCTACGGCTAATCGTTTTTGAGTTATGCGAGATACATACGTACATTCAGGGATGGTCAAAATGATTATTTCCATTGAAATGCGAAACCGAAATTTTTAGCAATCGCAATACTTTCTTGTAGTACAAGCAAGGAAATAGGGTTCCTTATTTAACGAATTATTTAAAAGTACGTTACAACGGACTGTGGGAAAGAAATACTAAGAGAACACAGGGAACGGGAGAGAGTCGGCTGTATTCTCTGTTTTTCTTTGCCGCATTCCGTCGTGACGTACTTTTAAATAAAGAATCCTTTTTTTTTACTGCTAAATTTTAACTAATAATCTCTTTCTTTTAAAATAAGTTTGAATAATAATTACAAACGGCATTATTAATTCACTACAGAAGCATGAAAATAATTGAAAACCCCATAAAAATATTCCATTAAAAATTGTTTAAAACAGTAGAAAAATCACACATACAAACGTACTAAAATTCACGTAGTCGTGTATTTCCGATAAAGAAAACTGACCGTAACAGAAACAGATGTCTAGTTTCTAAGAAACAGTGGTGACTTACCAAGCTTTATTTCCTTTACAGGATATCCTGTACTTAGTCAACTTAAAACCCTAGTATAAAAGAACGAATTCTAGCAGCGGTAGCTCTGTTACGTAATGTTTTAGTGTCAATTAATAGCACGGATTTCCAGAGTCGTCCGCTGTGAGTTAGTGGGAAAGACAAAACCATTAAAAGTAGATGAAAAGAGAATACATATACGAGTTCTTAAATATTATGTTCATTTTAAATAAAATACTTTATTCTAAAATTAAAAGGAGAATAAATAATATAAGTAAACAACTATTACATTTTTAAAATAAATCTTAAACAAAAAATTTTATTTCCTACAACTTGTAGATTAATTATATATATATATATATATATATATATATTTAATCATTTTAGTTCCATTGATAGGCACAAATGTCTTGAGGCTAGGTCGATCGAGTCAAGAATTTATTATATAATAAAACAAAATTAGATTATTAAAATTCAAGCCTGAAGGAATGTTATTGATTTTTCCTATGTTGGATGTTGATTTTTTAAATTTATTACTGAATGTCAGAAAAATCATAAAATACAAACAAAAAAACTAACAACACAGTTACAGGACTTTCCCGTCATGCGGATAAAGCCGCGTTCCAACTTAATTAAAAATATTTATAATTTTATTTAAATATAATATTTTTTCGTTTATTTAATTAAACGATTCTAACTAAAGCGCTCGCGAATACCATATTTAATACGCGTGGGTGTATGGGTACAAGCGGCGACAGACAGCGCTAACTAAACTAATGTAATTTCACAACCTACATAGAACAAAATTCGCTCGTACGATAGGCAGCTGATGTAGCCGCGTGGCTTAATGCGCCAGGTACCGAGTCGACCGGGCGATCAAGTTCGAGACCCGGCCAGACCGAGTTACTTTATTACACATTAAATATAATTCATTAATTTAATTCTACCGCTAACCTGTGACGTCACAACATAACAGACGACTACAAAAGCAGTTTTTAGGTTGGTGGGATGCGATTTTGCAAACTTTTTTTTTTTTGTAAATATTGTTATTTTTTAATTTTTAACAAATGCGTTTAAGAAAAATATGACCTGAACTAGCCGAAATCTCGTGATACTGAGGATACCTCTGCGACCACCATTAGATATTGCTTCAGAGGATGAAATGAATGACAGTTTTTGTAGCGTGTGAAAATGCCATGCCTGACCGGGATTCGATCCCGGGACCTCCGGATGAAAAGCCTGGACGCTACCACTCGCGCCATGGAGGCCGGTTTCAGTCTATTTGATAATAAATAACACTATAAAAATTAGTAACCTACTACTATTTTGTTTTTGTTTTCATTTTGTCGATGGTTACATCATAATAATTTAAAAAAAAATAATATTAGATATAAGACTTACATTCATTTAAAGAGTAATAAAGGGACTTTTATTCTAACTTAATATTTTAGATAAGACTGTTGAATTAACAATTGTATAAAATTTGAATGTAAATAAAAACCAATATTTCAGAAATCGTGTAACTCATCTCTTTATTAAAGGATTGGAGGATTATCTCGCTTTCAAATGAAATAAGTTTAAATAAAGCGCATAAAAAATGCGTATATGTAATTTAATAGGCGTACAAGGAAGTCACGTGGTGTCCACATCAATTTTTTTATATATATTTTCCGTAGCGTCTACTGATGATAATTGTTTAACGATTGAAATGTCCATTTACGTTTAGATTTTTAGGAAAACTTATGTTAACAATTTTTAGATCTTTATCTTGTTTCAAAAGCAAAACATAGAGGTCGAAAAGAAACCTCCACCATTTTTTTAAGTCGGTCGTAAGGCTTAGAATTTTAAATAAAACGATAAATTAACCGCAACGCAAATTTTCTACGCCCGTTTTACTTCCACAACATTTAATAAAAATGTAAGCTAAAATTAACAGAATATAAAATAACATCGGAAGAAACTATAGCTGTCGCTTAATTACACGTTTATTAACAATTAGGTTTTAGAAAGGTTTTATACAAACATTAATACCGGTTCAAAGTATTTAATTATTCCTAAGTCGATACGGCGTATCAAAGGGAAATTTAAAGTTTAAAGCGACAATATAAGACTACAAAACGTAATGTAATTAGGTCGACAATAGGTATCGGGTTCTCTTTTAAGAATGAAATTAATATCTGGCCGAATAATCAAAATGTAAATACCTCCCGTAGTACAAATTAATCCTTTGTAAATAGCACGTGTTAGTATATATGTGAGCTAATAGGCGCGCACGCACACTCTAGGCGTTGAAATGCGTTGAATGTGTATATAA
Organism: Lycorma delicatula; assembly: GCF_047948215.1. NCBI lineage: Eukaryota > Metazoa > Arthropoda > Insecta > Hemiptera > Fulgoridae > Lycorma > Lycorma delicatula. The sequence continues at coordinate 156,859,543 of NC_134460.1, forward strand.
TAAAGAGGGGAGGAAGTTTTGTACACTTAGCGTATAGAAGAGAAGTTTTCAAAGTGCTATTTCATTACGGACCGTGGAGATGTGCGTGCGTATAAATGTACGTCAGTATTTAACCGGCAACAGAATAGTGCAGCGAATTTAGGGATATTTTATGACAAGAGAAGGGTGACCGCTATCGTCACCGCTACTCAAAGCTAAACCCTTTTTCCACTGTTAGCACTAACAGTAAGCGAATATGTGAAGCCTATATATATAAAATAGCGCTGCGAGAACAAACTTAAATCTAAGCCGACTTTCACAAGCTAATATTTCATTTCCGCAAACAACTAGACGTATTTACATAATTTCAATTTAGAATAACGGAAGAAAATTGTAATGCGAATGAATAATTTAAAATATGTTAATATATATAAAATAGATTATATTCCAATTTATTAAATTAACCGCATAATAAAACTTTATTTTTAAATGTTATTATTGCGAAACGAGTATAAATATCGTGAAAAACTTTTACTAAAACTTTTAATTGAGATATTTTATATTTAAATCGCTCTAAATGGAAATTGAAACGTTAATTCTGTGAAACATTTTGTAACAAATATTTAAAAAATTAAATAAACATGAAACTTATTTTAAGTACACCAAAAAGCAGTAAAACGTAAAAAAAAAAGCTTGCCGTTCTAAAGATAAATAAAAATATTTTATTATTTTTATTTATCTAAATTCGAAAATATTTTTATTCAGTTTAAAAGAAATTTAAAAAGATTTTAATAATCTTTCTACTTTTTTAACAATTACTTTTAAAAAATTTGTTTTGGGGATTCAAATATTGAAAATTTGAGATTTTACGGAAATGATATAAGCTTATTTTTTATCGCCATCATATAGCACAACAGTTAAAATCGTAATAAACAAGCCAATTATTTTCAAATCATAATTTAATAATAAGAGAGATAATAGAATAATTTAAAGAATAAAATGGCCTTAAAAAAATAACAGTGCACAAAAGTTACAAATAATTCTAGTTTTATTCATTAACTAAGTAAAAGTATTTACAACAAATAACTATTTTTGAAGTAGGTATCATCTAACACAAGTTAAACATAATGTTACGAAACCTTAGCACCTCAACCGACCGCTAGACGGCTAAACGGGATTCCTACATGTAAAATGGGATCTCTAAAGCATCTCACGATCATACCTCATTTTCATTTCGCTAAGGTGATAATATATGCATCTAAGCATCTATAAAGTATTCTTGCATCATATTTTTATATGTTGCATTTTATTGTTATATTTTGTATAAATCATTTTATTGTAGCATCTATTACAAATTTTGTATTGCTTGAAGTAGGATTTGTATTATATAGATCATAGGTTCTTTCTTTGTTTAATTTGTGTTGGCTAGCACCCGACTTCAAAAATATTTATTTGATTTGTTGTAAATACTTTTACTTTAGTTAATAAATAAAAATATAATTTGTATTTATATTTTTCACAATTTTTTGTGGAATTTCACACATATACATATAATTAAAATACGAGTAGTCTTACTTATTAAACGCGCTGCTCAAATGAGACAGCGACGTTTAAAGGAAAGTTGCCGAGAAAGGGATGATCGTTTAAAGAAAAATAGAGAAAGAATTGCCGTGAATATTTCAGAAGAGACTTCTCGACAACGAGAATGTAGATTCTCACAAATGAGAACGTACAACATTCGATTCTTACGGAATAAAAGTCTAGAGAGTCATGCTCTTCTTGTCAATTTAATACACAAACGTTTGTCAAAAGAAACGCAATAGCAACGTTCTCACTGACTCGGTTTGATATACGAAGGAGATACCGGAAGCTGTATTCATAAAATTTGATAACGAGACTATCGGTCTTAGAATGAAAGATGTTGATGGTAACGTTGCCATTTCATCAGTTTCTACAACATTGTACTGGTACGAGCGGTCAGCGGCTACGGGTGCCAAGTCGTTCGGTTCTTTTGGTATTTACCTCTAACATTATCATGGGATGTGAATAAAATTTAAAACAACCTCCTACAACGCTACCACCGTATTGCGAAAAGCTCTACCGATCGATTTAATGGTGAAAGTTCGGGTAGCCATGTAGAAATTGCGAAGAGGCCGGGAGCCCGAGGTATTTGAGATGCGGTTTCGAGCCGGGCCAGTACCGGAGCGGAACGGTGATCACAATGCATCGGATTTAAATTTCGCACCTCCCGCCTGTGGAAGAGGCTTCAGAGCCATGCGATGGAAGCTGCAATGGGACATCACGACTAAGGGAAGATCCTTGTATAAGTTTATACAGGATCTGGGAGGATGGTATGCCCCGAGCTCATTTTTAAGGACAACGAGAACCTGGGTGCTCACCAACCATGTTAATTTCAACCAACATTTCTTACGGTTCCGCCTGGCAGCTGATGGCTGTCTGTCTGCGGGGAGGTTCAGTCAAATGAACACCTGATGTTTGACTGCCCTGCTCTTGGGGGACCAGGGACCGGACCACCCTGGAACTTAGAGGTCAAGCGGAAAATTGGCCACTCATTGTCGGACCGTGTGAGAGTTCCTTGATGCGGTTGCTTTGTTCATCCGACATCGTTAGTTTACCTAAGGGAAAAGACTCCTACCGCACTGCTGTGTAAAGCTAACCTAGATATATGGCTGACCACCAGCCAATTAAGGCTCCAAGGGCTTTAATGTGGTGGACAGGTACTTGCTGGCATTCAGCGACCTAAGCGTGGCAGCTAATTGCTAGACGAAATAAATTTTATTATGGATATCATATATATTTTTATTAGTTATCGGGGTGCGCCTACCCATTTTAGCAAATATATGATAAGAGAACGGTTGGGACACCTAAGCCGATAGTGTATGGCACCACGTTTAGTCCGCTCATGCTGTTAGGTGAACTCTAAGAGCTATGTTAGGATACTGGTCGATAAATTGTTCGAGACTCAGTAGCCGTTTGTGGCACACATTCGCCTTATGCTTTGGGCGACCGAATAGGTGGCAGGAGAAATGCCAAATAAACCAATGGGACCACTGGGAAAGTATACTCTTTCGATTAAAAAAAAATTATCAAAATCGGTTTACTAACGTCGGAAATATTGTGTAACAGGCATTTAAGAAAAAATACAGTCGAATTAAGGACTTCCTCTTTTTTGAAGTCGATTAAAAAATTATACAAATGAATAATAAATCGGATTGCTCCGTCTTGTAGGAAATACGCTTCTGCAATTTCTTACTCGTTTGGTTGGCCGATAAAAGGATAAATAAATTCATTCAAATAACGTACCTAGTTCATGTGTTTTCGAAAAACTGAATTATTATTCCGCTTACTGATACAGCATACCAAGTTCCAATTTTTTCGTTGTTTTTACACGACCGCATGAGAGTTATTCACAGACGATTGACCCTACTCACAGTAATAGACCGGAATAATAATTTATTCCTTCAGATTTAAATGTGCCATTTATTTCAGATATTTATTATAGAATTTGAGTTATGCGATTGAAAATATCATCCAATTTTTCCTCTGTCAGGACAGATAATTTATCTGACTCGGGCGAATTTACTTTCATACTAGAAAAGTTTCATACTAAAAAGGCAGGCCTATGGCCCGCCGTGAGAATGTTACGTGGTTTATGTTTTATTACGCATAATTTTGTTAAATTTTTTGCCAATTGTAACCAAATATCGTTCATTAATTTACCGTACTAACAACAACAAAAACCTTTACAAAAAAAAAAGCTTCAAAACTCTTAACATTTTTAGCTATTTGTTGAGTTGTGATTTTTTAACACAGATCTAACCCGAATGTTTTCCTTTTTATCCTGAAAACACAAATGTAATCTCAGATAAATCGTTCGTTTCAAGAAGTATAAATCATTCAACAAAGGCATCGTTCGTGCGCTTCATTGAAAATAAAAATGTGAGCACATATTGCAAACAAACCAACGCATTATGCTGTTTTATTGGAGACAAAAAAGGTTGTCAACATAAAGCAAAGAAATCATCAGCTGCGAGCAAAGTCAGCTATTACTTTTATTCATTGCTGAATATAAAAAAACAATTTAAATTGTATTCTATTTGTTATGAACGATCTCTCCTGAAGACCGTTAACACGTTGTGGTAGATTTTAGAGCGAGGTTGGACTGTATTTTCATAGGTGATGAATTGAAACAACGCCTTGCTGCTTATTGAATTGTTGTTTAATTTGTTGTCGTCTTGTCATTTCGATAACATATAATTGAACTTAATAAAGCATATAAGACTGAATAACATATGACTTAATAACATAATAAGTTTAAGTATACGTATAAAACTAATATAAGTGTTTATTCGAACATGTCCATCCGGACTGAATGTGCAACACGACTGCTCTTTACAGGATTCGACCTCCGAATGAGATTGAAGTCGCTACGTCATAATGGCCACTTCTTGGGGTATTATGACGTAGGACATCGCGTGTTCAGATCGCCTGACCAAGCTTGTCGAAGAGCCCTACTAGCCCTCGCTAGGTAGCAGCACCTGATGGCACAAGTGGAACGGAACACTATTCTATTACTTTTCTGTTTATCCTCCGGAACCACCGTAAGGTATTACTTCAGGGGTGAATGAAGATGATATGTATGAATCTAAATGAAGTGTAGCCTTGTACAGACTCAGGTTGACCGATCCTGAGATGTGTGATTAATTGAAACCGAACCGTCAAAGAACACAGTTACCCAAGATTCAGTATTCAAATCGAAAAAAAAAAATGTATTCTATTAAACGAGATCCATATGCTTCTGTATAGGTACACAGTTATACTTGAAATAATCGGTATATTTTTTTCTATAAGAGACTGTTGAAAATGTTTGTTTAAATATTTCATTTTTTCGTTAATTTTGTAAAAAATGATTATATTTTCTAATCGATAATTGCAGCTGTTATCAAAAACTTGGCGCGGTGCTATTTTTTTTAGGAATTAATTATACTAAATTATTCATTTAAGGGCACCTGGTATCTTGTATTTTTTTTTTAATTCGTTTTTTCTTTTTACATTTTGCTTATTTCAAATGTTATTTTATGGATTTAAAACAATAAAATAAGTAAAAATAATATTTTTAGTGACAAAATTGATTTTTTTGTTAAACACTACTCACTGAAAAATCCGAAGTTTAAAATTTTTTAATTTTTTTTTTTTGTTATTGACACTGTCTAGATATTATGAAAGGGAAATTAAGTGATGTTATAGGGAAATTATGTCAATTTTGGTTAAATTTGAAGTTTTGGTCATATTCATATTGTGAAATCTCCGCGGAGACTTTAAGAATGTTTTGTTAGAAAATTGTAAAAAAATTCAGGGAGGGTCAACTGACAGATAAATTTATTAATGAAATTCAGTACTGTTATGGTGCTGCTATAACAAAATATAAACATAGTATAAAAGACGTGAAGCGTGCAATATGGGTTATTTTTTTCATAAAATCTCACGAGATGAAAACCCTTCACACGGGCTTCGTCCGTGGAACATCATTGGACTATCATCAACATGATGGACTATCATCGAATAAAAACGTACTGTTAATAAAGCAAAAATAGTTTAATAACATGGAACTAAGAAAAAGAGAAAATGTACTCAACCAGAAGGATGATGAGGAAGAAAACCCAGACGATGCAGAATATGATGCTGGGATAAACTGACCTGCAGTAAATGATGTTTTTAATCGTTTTCAGAAAATTGAATTTTTTTTAACTATAAGACCCGTTATCTCATGAACCGCTTAAAATAGGAAAATTAAATTTTTACAGGTGTTTGAGTACATAAGACACAGTTGAGTTTTTTTTTAACAGCTGATAATTTATATTTTCTTAGTATAATAACGATTGGTGCAAAAAAATTAGCTTCAAAAATAGGAAAATTGAATAATAGTTGTAAGTGAAAAACCTGATGTAGTAAAGGTATGGAAAAACTAGATTGAAAAGAAAGACCTTAACACAACTGTGCTGAATTCCTATTGTGTCCTGAGATAATACGTCTTAAAGTTAAGAAAAAATAACATTATCGAGATACAAAGTGCCTTTAAAATACTTTATAAATAAATTTAAAAAATAAATCACGGAAAAATAAAATTTATATTAAATTAAATATAGTGAAGTACAAAAAAATAAATAATTTTTTAAAAATTAACTTTTAATTACTAATAAAAACGATCCAATAATAAATGTCAAGTAAAGAAGAAACATTTTTAAAGAGGTTTACAGATTTAAACGTAACTTACTGATGGTAGCCAACACAATACAATTAGTTACTTTTCCAAAACTGTTCAAAAAGGGGTTTTTTCAAAAATTTCGGTAATTATTAAGTTGAGGTGTCTCACCCCGAAATCACAAAAAAAACATATCAAATAGTTGTAAAACGTTTTGAAATGTATTTTATGATGGAAATGAAGTGTCTGAAAAGTAGATATTTGAATACTGATAAACTCGATATTGCTAATTTTATTACTTATTTTCTATTTTCCGACATCCAACATCATTAAATAAATAAATATTAATTTTAAATGAATATGATATGTTTTTTTTGTGATTTCGTGGTGAGGCACCTAAACTAAATAATTATCAAATTTCTAAATTTTCATAGATTTACCTTAATTTGCCAGATTCTTAATTCTTCAGGTGTTTAGCAAATCTCTTTATTTTTGTTTAGTATGGCAGTCGAGCTTTATGAGTGGAATAAACATTTGAAAAAAACTTCACCAATTAAAGGGGAACCTTTTTTTCATTTCTGCGGCTATAGCTGATGATGATTTACAATCGTCATTCTTCGATGAAACATAACGATTAAACGAAATGAAACATAACAAGCTTCATCAGCATACTGGAAACAAGATGCGAAACTACCTTTTCTACACGATCTGTAAAACTTTTCGTTATGGCATATTTTTCGTCAGACATTTTATTAATGGAGCAAGGAAAATGGATTTTTCAACAATTTTTTGCGCGGTGCTTTTGTGTATCGATTTTTTTCCAATAATTTTCATTCAACGTAATGAATCGAGGCATCTATCATTATATAGCCTTTGCAGAAACTTTTTATTCGCGATTTTTCTAAAAAAAAATGTACTAAAACGATAAAAGTTAAATTCAATATAGTTATGTTAAAATAAATTCGGTATAATTAACGAGAATCGTTTAATGTTTTTTTTTAAATCTTTTTATTGTACGATAAATAAAGATCCAGTCGGTTAACTAAATTTTTATGAATTAAATTTAAATTACTACAGCTGTAGTAAAAAAAGTAATTTAAATGACTATTTTTATATAAATTTTAACATGCAATACGAATGCTTAAAATGCAAAAGAGATAACTCTTCTTTTTTAATTAGTTCGCAATATAAACGATTTCATACAGCTTTAAAAGAAAAACTTCACATCAATCTGGTTTTGCGTTAAAAGAAGCAGAAGGATGGATTATCCTATTGGAAGTTGAATTATAAATCTCGGATGGTGATTGGTTATTGATATCAACTGTCAATCGTGCGATTAGTCGCATGTAATAACCGAGTATCACACGCGATTAGTTAGTTACACGTAATCATATCGGAGGTTACAATTAACTGCGTTAAACATTCAGCGCTATTACACCAATTAACAGCAAGTTACACTTAATAATAATAATAATTACCAGCGGAAAAGGAGGGAATAGAGTACTTCCCTGGGGTTTCTCCTGCCTATCGTAAAAAAAGGTGACTAAAAAAAAAGTTATAAACTCTGAATGACGGTTTACAGATATGTTTCGCTGTTAATAAGCTTAATTTCTACTGGATGATTAAGAATAAATTGAATCATCTGTGGTCTTTCGTTAACGCACATGTTATTTATTTGCGATTTTACATAGCTATGGGTCTTTTTTTTCTTTTTCCTGTTTAGCCTCCGGTAACTACCGTTTAGATAATACTTCAGAGGATGAATGAGGATAATATGTATGAGTGTAAATGAAGTGTAGTCTTGTACATTCTCAGTTCGACTATTCCTGAGATGTGTGGTTAATTGAAGCCCAACCACCAAAGAACACCGTTTTCCACGATCTAGTATTCAAGTCCGTGTAAAAATAGCTGCTGGCTTTGCTAGGACTTGAACGCTGGAACTCTCGACTTCCAAATCAGCTGATTTGGGAAGACGCGTTCACCACTAGACCGATCCGGTGGGTTAACTAATGGATCTAGCAGGCAATATCATTACAACAAAAAAAAAGGAAAAAGGATAAATAATAAAAAACAGATTTTATAAAGTATCCGATTTTTTAAAAGATATTTATAGATTTTCAAAAAGCCTACCATCGCAAATCATTATTTAAAATACCACAAGAATTTAAAGTAGACACAAAAACTATTAACATTAATGAAATACAGATAGAAAATCCAAAGTAAATCTCTTCTTACAGATTTTTCTGAACCATTTCAAATAAAAATAGGCGTCAGACAAGGAAACGGACTTATTCAGATCCTCTTTAACTGCATTTTAGCAAAAGTAATATGAGAATGGAAGAAAAAACTCGAAAAACTATGTAATACAGAAAATGTTAAAACGGGATATAAAAACAAATTAATAAACGAAACCTTATTAAACTTCGCAGATGATATCGCGATATTTGCAAAAGACATGGACAAGTCTTAAATTAAAGCCCAGAAATTAAGCAAACGTGGTGATAAAACAGCTTACAAATTTCCTTCGTAAAAACAAAAACGATTCTCCGACGATAAAAAAAATAAATTAGAAACACTAAAAATTCTCGAAAATCAGGAAATTAAAACAGAATCAAAATCTAAATATCTCTGAGAAATAATAACGCCAAAAGCTTTAGAAAAGAAAGCTCTAAAAGAGCGAAAGCAGAAAATGGCGTTACCGTTCAATTTAACATGAAACTTACATAATTGTTACGCTTTCACCCCCTCATGCCGTCGGGTGCTGAAACCTAGCGGTGGCTAGGGTGCCCACGGCAAACTATGGTCGCCAGACCATCACACCACTCTACGTCACAAGCTGCTCCCTCAAGCCCTGTACTTAGCGTCTTCTAACCAGTCTGCAACTCATATCTGACCCAAGGCGGTCGTATCCTAATGGACTCTCTCTATTCTCGTTCGGATGAACATTACTTCAAGTTTTATTTAGTTTATGTTTGCTATCTTTAACTTTAAGTTATAAATTACAAGTGTTATGTTACAAAATTATTTTAAACCGCCAAGACGGCGTACAATTAAACAATCCTTCAGTAATCAACAAAGTATTGTCTTCAATCATCACTTATGAACATATACAGTCCACCCTCGCTCTAAAATTTACCGCAACGCTGTTAACCAAGGTCGTCCCGTTGACGTCGCAACAGCAATAAAAAATCGCTTTCGCTTAATGCTAAAATCCGACAATAGAAAACGATTATTCTTCCGCAGGCGTTATAAGTCTGAGCGCTTGCAAAATTTTTCGGATAAAGACGTTTCTAAAATAGAAAAAAATTTTTAAGAATCACACATGGATCCGATTACCAGGACGCAATTTTTAAACTAAAAAGTGAAACAAAAATTTATAAAAACACAGAAAAAATAAAAATTACCATCCGGAGAAGAAAATCAACAATTTTATGGGTATCTGTACAAAATGAGCAAAAACAGATTAACAAAACAAATATTTAACTTTTATAACAGTAGAATTATTAAAACTATCCGTTTAAAGAAGTAGAAAACGATCTTCAAATTTTAAAAATCTCCAAAGAAACCTGTATAAATAGAGACTAATTTAGGAAATTAATCAAAGAATCAAAGTTTCCAAAGAAGAAGAATCCAAAGGAGTACAGGAAGAAAGTGGACCGAGATAGAAAAATAACAACAGAGTGAAAAGAATGAAAAAATATTGGGGAAACAAAAGAAGTTCCAAACTATTATACAAACGTGATTCTTAGTGGTCCGGACGAACAAAAAAAAAAAGAAAAAAGCCGGATTTTATTGTTACAAATCCGTATCAGATACCCATAAAGCAAACCGAAGCAGAGGAATATTGTAATTGAAATTATTTTAAAGGATATTAAAAAATTTGTTCTATTCATGGCTGTATAACCTCAGGTCGGTCAACATATTAAACATAACACCTTCCGGTAAAAGATTAAAACATTATTAGCTAAATATTTATTATAATGTCACTACGATTATCATATTTATTGTATATTTCTTCCATAGGATTTGTATTTCATTTTAAGAAAAGCGAATATGAATAATTATATAACACTCAGAAAAAGAGCAAGTAAATTGTTAATTTTTCCTAGTTAAAAATTTCTGCTGTTTTGCTAATATTATAATTACTATATTATTAATCATCGCTAACAAGTCTTCTTTTAAACTGCCATATTCAACAGTGACATCGTTATTCCTTGATCTTCTTTTATATCACGTAGCCCCAATTATGAAAAGATTTTTCTTGAGATAAAATTTACATAAAAATAGTACATTTTTATTCATTTTTAAATTTTCATTTAAACTGAAGAAAATTATTTAATTTCTCCACAAGTTTAGTTACGCTCATGTAATTTTGTACGTATGTAATTATATAAAATACTCTAATTCATAATTAAGACTATCGTGTAATTATACTTTTAAATTAACCGCATATATACAGAGTGTTCCACGAGGAAACCGACTTACTTCACAGGTGAATTCCCGTATTCAAAATAATGAAAAAAGTTCATATAAACATAGGTCAGGAAACCCTTCGTTAGCGAGTTACGGCTAGCGAAAGATTTCGCCCGGAATTCAACACCAACGCTGAAATTAGATCGTACTGAAATATTTAGGACGTTAATTTAGGAGCAAAATTAATGGTTTCCTATGGTTTATGACCTGAAAAATAGAATAAAATAGCTTCCAGAACTGTATTTTCAGTAGTTTTCATGATATACGAAGTAAAACTGAAAAATTTGTTGTCTAAAACCTTTTTTATTTCCTTGTACCAAGTAAAGGAAGTATTGAGATCACGAAAATTTTGTTTTCAAATTTCAACAGAAACATCCATTTTGATGATTCCCGAATCCATTTTCACTAGTTTCGGCATGACGTCTGTATGCACGTACGTATCTCGCATAACTCAAAAACGATTAGCCCTAGTATGTTGAAATTTTGGATTTAGATCTATTGAAACATCTAGCTGTGTATCTCCCCTTTTGATCGCAATCGACTGAGCCAAAAGTGTCCAAAAAAGCCCAAAATTAAAAACAAAAAATTGGATTAGGACTTTTTTTTAACTGCAGTAATAAGCCTTCATCGAGAGCTTTTCAACGATATGTTATAAGTGGTACTTATTTTCTTTGGTTCCAGAGTTATAGCCATACAAAGGTTTAATTAATGAAATATTTGGATCAAGGGAAAGATGCATCGGTTCGAATCAGACTTCAAGTGATTTTTTTTTAATTTAAATGTATTGATTTATTAATAATTACTAACTTCTGTAAAAAACGATATACAATAAATAATTCAGTAAGAATTAAAAAAAAAAATATGAAAAAATATCAGAAGTTATTAAAGAAATAAAATTTTACGTACTTTTCATTTAAAAATAATTTGTATATGTGATTTAATAGGTGTACAAGGAAGTTATATGGTGTCTACATCACATTTTTTTTTAGTTTTGCAATACAATTACTTTGTCAAATGGCTAATAAATGTGTAAAATTTATTGAGAGTTTAATTCTAGAAATAATGGTGTAAACACGTCCAATAAATCTATATAAAATAAATTGTAAAAGTTTGTTTGTTCAAAATCTTAAATATGCGAATGTTCTTCACAGATTGCTTTGAAATTTTGACATACGAATACACACGTTTTTATATACCTATTATTATATATATATGTCACACCTGTGACAGGTAAAAAACATCTTTATTTTTTAAAAGCAGCGCTATCTGCTGGATTTAAAAGCAACACACGCTATCTAAATATCTTACGATTTTGTTTTAATGTTTCCGATATGTGTGTCCACTATAGACTAAAAAACTATTGGACCGATCTATGCGCGGGAAAAGAGGAAGGGAAAAATTGGAAAATCTAAAAAGGTAAAGGGAAGAAGGGGAAAAAGGGGGAAAGGCTAAACGGAAAAAGGGAAATGGATAGGGGAAAAGAGGAAATAAGGGTAAGACAAATGGGGAAGGAAAGGGTAAATTAAGAAAATGGAGGGGAAGGGGAATGTGGAAAAATAAAAAGGAAAATGGGGGAAAATGATAAGGGGATGGGAAAGGGATAAATGGTAAAAGGGAAAAAAGGAAATGTTAAATTTTGTTAGGTTCCGTAATGTTCATTTTGTTAATGTTTTATCAAACTTTCAATTGTGTTCATTTAATATATATACTCAAATCTAGCAATAGCAAAGCATTTCCGCGTCTGCTAGTATCAAATAAACGTTTTAAAAAATAAAATTCTACTGAAGAACAAACAGAACAAAAAATAAATGGAATGGCATTCAGGAAATTTTTGCAATCCATTCATTTGTTTGTTTGTTTAAAAAAGACAGTTAAAAATTCTCAAATACTATAGAATTTAGTTATTTAAATACTTACAAAACAATTATTATTTGAATTAACAGAATTATTTTGAAGGCCTTTTACAGAACAGTAATCTGCTTACGAATCGTTGTTCCCGAATTCTTCTACTTCTGAGTTTTCTAAATCATTTTACTATTAATCATAAATCTTAAAACTTCAAAAAATTAAATAATACTACACTAATTTCAACTGTATTTTATTATTACATTTTCTTTTAGAAACGGTTATTTCGTCCGGTAAGGAAATGATATTAAAATAAATAAAATTATTCCTTTTTATTTTATTTTGTACGGTAATCTCAAGAAGCGTGCAAAAATAAAAATTTACTTCCGGAATTTTTTAATTTAAAAATTTTTACGTTAGGCTGCTCGCTATAAAAACAGAAACCGTGAAAAAATTATTAAGAAAATTGAATTATGCATATCGTAAAACAACGTAAAATTAACCATAGCGTATACATATATAAACTTTCTCTAAGTTTGGTTTGCAGAACCAACTCTTTCATTTAGTTTAGTTTGCCGCTAGCAAGCACAAACAGAATGTTTTACCATCTCCTTGTTTAGTCGTGTTTTAAGTCGAAACTGGGTCAGATAGTTTTTCCTGCTATAATGTTTTTCAGTACACAGTTATACTTTGAGAACACTGAACATCAAATTTGCAAGTATTGTTAAAAAAATCCTACAGTAAAAGATTAAAAAAGTATAAACAAAAGAAGATAATGCTTCCTTTTACCTTTTTAATTCCTTTTCAATTTTTTATTTTTTTTATTTTGAAGCAATTTAAGAAAAAAATATTTGCCTGTTTCAGTTATAGTTATTTTTGAATTGGTTCTATCGGTTAATTATTATACAGAAGGAAAAATAGGAATTCGAGATTTTAAAGTCTGCTAATCGGATTGAAAAATAAATATGACAACAAAATAAAATTATAATAATCTAAAAAAACGAACTGTTATCAAACTTAAGTGTATGCCATATTAATTATAATAAAATAATAATCTTATCGGATAAGCAGTCCTGCTTAATTATTTATAATAGTAATTGCTAACATATTTTCATGAATATATAACGCGACAGAAAAATTTAAAGATTTTTTTTCGAAATATGTTCATTAAAAGGTGAAATTCGAACCGTGTCAAAATTATAGATAATTATCAACGAAATCTTTTATTAATATTAGTAATTTAGTTAGTAGCCACCAGAATGAAACGTTATTTCTAAAAATAGAATTTTTCAGCGGTGGACGTGACAAGGAAGGAGCTAAACTTGCGCATTCCTTTTTATTTAAAAGAATTAACAGATTTTTCTCAATTAATCAAATAAAAATTAGTTCTGAAACCGAAATCAAAATTCTAAAATGACGTTCTTTCATTGGAAAGAGCGTCATTTTATTTTTTTTGTTAAATTACTTTACTTGAGTTCATCCGCTAGTGGATATATAAAGTAATTAACCAAAATGTCTGAAATAAACACAAGTGTTCTTAAACTAAAACTCAATTACTGTTAAATACAAACATCAACGAACGAATGTAAACCTAAGAATTACTTACAAACACTTTAACTAAAGATTGTTTCTGTTAAAAAAAAAAAACCACTGATTAACTGGCGATGTGAAGAAAGGAGCTTTACGAATACTATCAGATCCTACAATGATTCCCTGTTGCTATATTTGAGTTTATATAAATTAAATGAACACAATTGAAATTTGATAAAACTTTTTAAAAAATAGATATTACGGAACATTTACAAAATTTAACCTTAGACTTTATCCCTTTTTCACTATTTTCCTTTGTCCCTTTTCCCTATTTCCCTTTTTCGTTATTTCCCATTGCCCCTTTTCCTTATTTACCTAATTCCTTTTGTTCCTTTTTTCCGAATTCCCTTTTTAATTTTCCCTATTTTCATTTCTTCCTACTTATTTTTTTCCCTTCTTCCCTTTTTCATTTTCGATTTTCCCTTTTTCCCTCCTTCCATTTTTCCTGCGCCTAAATCGGTCCAGTAGTCTTTTTTAGTCTGTAGCAGACACACATACAAACATTGCCTTTGATATATATATATATATATATATATATAGAAGAAGAAAGTCTGTTTGTATATTTGTTTATTCTGTAAATAGCTCGAAACCGGTACCACCTAGAGGGTATACGAGTAGTTTTTGAAAAGATTTTTCTTTTCACGTAACTATTGAATATTCTCAATATCAGCCAAATCGAACCATAAATGCAATTCTAAATATTGTAACCCCAGCGCCACCTGGCCGGTCCATTTCTCAGGAAAATATTTGTTTTCAAGTAACTAATATAATATTCTGAATATGAGCCAAATCGGACCATAAATATAATTTTTCCAAATATCTTGACACCAGCGCCTTCTAGCGGGTCCATATTTTGCAGAGGTATTTCTTTCTATGTAAATAACACGTATTCTGAATATTAGCCAAATTTCACCATAAATAACATTTTTTCCGAAATATCTCTACCCCAGCACCACCTAGCGGGTCCAAAATAATTCAGAAACCATTGCGAGCGTGCGCGCAACAAATCACCTAAGTTATTGTTAAATACTCTATTAAAATTTGGCTTCTATTTAAAACCAATTTTCTTTGTAAAACGTTAAAAAAAATTTGTATATACGAAACTAAATGAGGTAAAGCTTCTGTTACAATAGAAATGATTTAATTTTAAAACCGAAAATCGGATGAAGACGTTTTTTAAGTTAACTTTTGTTAACATGCAATTGCGTAGTGATAATCTTATCGTTAATCGGTCTACATCCTTAATTTTTGTTTACATATATATTTTAAAATTAGTAACTTTCATATAACGAAAAATTAATAACTACAAAATTATATTTATGTGATAATGTTCTGTTTTAGCCTAGTGGTATTTGAATAAGAATGATGTTAAACAATTTTCCGTGTGTCCTTATAGATAAGTGTGGTAGGTACTGGTTACAAACTTCTGTTTTACGTTACTTGCTTCATAGCTCTACAGCATTGGTTCTCAAAGTGGACGATAACGCCTTCTTGTGGACGCTGGAGGCCTTCAGGGAGGGCTGTAGAAAGCCCATAGAAAATTAGGAACGATAACGCCTCCTTGTGGACCCTGGAGGCCTTCACGGAGGGCGGTAGAAGGCCCATAGAAAATTAGGGGCGTTCAACGGGTCAACGAACGCGATGACTCATTAAAAAAAGGCAAAAATTATGTTTTCCTAACATTTCAAACTAAAATGTAGATCAAAATGTAAGTTGCAACTCAGAGATAGGATATGCCACGTTTAAAAACGATAATTACATTTGCTATTTTTAAGAGCGCAACTTAAAAACAGCAATTGCAATTATTATTTTTAACAGATGGTAGGTTTAAAAATTTTGGGGAGCGCTAGAAAAATTCTGCTTCTCAATGTGGGCGAAAAGTTTGAGAATCAATGCTCTAGAGCTTTGGTACAAGAAAAGGAAAGTACGGTAATCAGTCAAAAATCGGAGTATGGAAGTTTCTACATTTCTCGACGTTTTATGACTGAGACACCCCAAAAGTAAAAAGAAGTGAAAAATGTTCGTAGGTTTGTTGGCGTGTTTGAAGCTCAACAACTTTTGACTGGATAAATTGAAATTTGGCACAGAGACTCGTGTATATCAGGTAACTTTTTGGTTTTACCTGACGTATATCGATTATTTTCCAATGAAAATCCCTACCATAAAAAATTATTATTAGGAAAGGAACTGGTATTTGGAATCAATATCTTCAGGGGGAGGGATAGATAATTTCTTTGGGGTTAATTTTCTCAAACTTTTTCCAACATAACCTCATAACCACATTACATAACCACATTATATTAAGGTCTACATGCGCATATATCTGTCTTACCATTTAAAAAAAAAATCCCCCAAATATACTCCTCTTCTACAAAAATTGATTATTTAATTATTATTATTTTATTATAATTATTTTCGATTATTAATTATTATTATTTTCCACTACATAAGAATAAATAATCAATGCCAGGACAAATGTCAATGTCAGCTTTTTACAAAGTAAAGGAAGTATTGAGATCACGTATTTTGACCATCCCTGAATCCATTTTGACTAGTTTCGGCGTGACATTTGTACGTACGTACGTACGTACGTTATCTCGCATAACTCAAAAACGATTAGCCGTAAAATGTTGAAATTTTGGGTTTAGGACTGTTGTAACATCTAGTTGTGCATCTCCCATTTTGATTGCAATCGACTGGACCAAAAGTGTCCTAAAAACCCAAAATCCAAAAGATTTGGATTTTTGACGTTTTCTTAACTGTATTTGCCGTCATTGAGAGCTTTTCAACGATAAGTGGTACTTTATTTTCATTGGCTGCAAAATCATAGCCCAATAAAATTTTAATTAATGAAATATTTGGATCTTAGGAGAAAGCCCATCAGTTCGAATCAGACTTCATCTCCATTTTTTCTAATTTAAATATATTGATTTATTAATAATTATTAACTTCTGATTGTAAAATATTATTATGATAAATAATAATTCAATAATAACAATAAAAAAAGAAAAATTACAAAAGTTATTAATGAAATAAAATTTTAAGTAATTTTCATTTTTACAAAAATGTGTACTTGTAATTTAATAGGTGTACAAGGAAGTCATTTGGTGTGTACATCAGATTTTTTTTAAATTGCAGACATATCAAACAATCTTACCTATGTCTAAGATTTACACTAATAAATATCAAACTAAAATGAAAATTACGGTTTGAAGCTATTTCATTACCAACATTATAACGCGTTTAAAAAATTAAAGTATTTTATTACATCTTGTGTAATGACAGAATGACATTGTTAATTGAAAAATGCAATGTTAAAACTCGCAGTCCCGGTTAGATATCCGAGTAGTTTATAGTCGCAGCTTACTTGTTAAAATTAATTTTCAACTCCCACGAGAAAGTTAAATTAAAAACCTCAATGGATGTCCAGTATGTGACGTAATAAATAATACGCGTTTACGGGCGCTGGGGTTATAAAGAGAGGTAAATTTTGCGAGAGAGGGAAGAAAGGAGAGAGATTGAGCGGCGGTATCCGTAGAGCACCATCAGTTATTAGGCACATCTGGTGGCTACATCCGAATGAAAGTTGCAGTCAAACTTTTATTCCGGCGTGAATTTATCCGTTTCCAAACAAAAGGCTCCCGACTCAGCATTAGTAGCGATAGCGGCAGGGAGATCGCTATGAAATATTTATACCGTGATACTAACAAATGTCGTTTGAACATTGTAAAGTTTGGGAACAAATACCGCTACGGTGAATATAATTAGTAATTTGCTATGACAGGGAAACAAAAAGCAAACAAAAATTATAGCACGGATTATTATTTGATTAGTAACAAATTTCACGTATTTTTTATCAAACTTCGGAATCCACTACTTATTACCGAAAATATCTGATATGGACACCAAATGACTTTGTTGTACGCCTATTAAATTACATATACACATTTTTTTTAAAATGAAAAGTACACAAAATTTTCTTTCATTAATACCTTTCGATATTTTTTCATATATATTTTATTATTATTATTTGTCGTAAAACTTTTTTTACAATCACAGGTTAATAATTATTAATAAATCAATAGACTTAAATTAAAAAAAAAGTTAAAAAAGTAAATGAAATCTGATTTGAACCGATGTGCCTTCCCCTTATAAGATCCAAATATTTCATTAATTCAAATTTTATTTCACTCTGGAACCAATGAAAATAAGTTCCACTTATATCGTTGAAAAGCTCTCAATGAGGTCTTACTACGCAGTTAAGAAAAAATACAAAATCCAATTTTTCTTTTTGGATGTTAGGCATTTTTGGACACTTTTGGTCTAGTCGATTGCAATCAAAAGAAGAGGTGAACAACTAGATGTTACAAAAGTCCTAAATCCAAAATTTCAATATTCTACGACAAATCGTTTTACTTATGCAAGATACATACGTACATAAGTCACGCCGAAAATAGTCAAAATGAATTCAGGGATGGTCAAAATGTATGTTTCCGTTGAAATTTGAAAACCGAGATTCCTCGCGATGCAATACTTCCTTTACTTCGTACAAGGATAAAAATAATAACAGAACAAAAAAAATTGAAGTTCATTCGTGAAATATTCTATAAAAATAAAACGTCACACAAATTTAATATTACCACAATATTTTTAAATCAGGAATTATAAAATAAACACTAAAAAATAAAAATAAAACCGATTTCAAAAAGTTAAATTTCGAATTTTAGGAATCCGCGGTAAATTGAAAACAACTTATTTCCCACTTAATTTAGCACATAATTTCAAAAAGTCGAAATTGAATAATTATTGAAAATAGATATATACGTCGTAGGCGAATTGATAATCAGGCTTATTGTAAAGAGCGCTTAACAAATTGAAAAATTATCTAGCGATTTCTAATCAGCCTGATATTTTTCAGTTTTATTGTATTAACCCACTAAACTTTAGGCTAATAAGAAATATTGTTAAATATTAGAAAATATTGCACATTTTTTCTTCCAAGTTAGGGTGTATTTGCAGAGAATTTACAAATATAATCTAAGTACCTTGACTAGCGAACGAAACGAGTAGATTAAGTTTGGTTACAATATATTTATAATAATAAGCAATAATGTTTATATTGGACCTCTATTTACCTCTGTTTCTCTTTAATGATCAAACAATTGTACATTTTCTAATTAGGCTAAGCGTGTATGAAGCCATTACAATAACTCTGAAAAATATCAGCCCGATTAGAAATTGCTAGATAATTTTCCAAATTGCCGGGCGCATTACGAAATGTCGTAAGCTCTTTACAAAATGCCTGATCTTTCATTTCGCCAACGAAATATATATTTTTATTACTCAAGCTTATTTTTTACATTAAATTTTTATTTGTTATTTTATTTTTTTAAATTTATAGTCGTATCAACAATTAAAGTCATTAAATGTTTACTTATATTTAAAAAATGAAAAGGCTTACAAAAACTTCTACTACCCGTTTGCAAAAGATATGTATAAGAATACCGGTAAACGACATACAGAGAGTACTACCCAGTAAGAGCTGACACTTAATTTTTTTATACCGATGTACAAAAGAAGCGAAACCGTTATTAAAGGAATAATCTGAGAGCAGAGTATCTATTATCTAAGGAGAAAAAATTAAGATGTTAAAATGTGATGATGAAATTGTTCTGTACACAAGAGCTAAAGATCATTCGAAATAAGAAATTAATGGCATATATTTATCGCTAATAAAAAAATTTTTGTGAAAATCAGTGGCGGCTCGTAGCAACATTATGGGGGTGCTGGTCCAGAAAATTTTTTTCTAGGCCTTTTTAAGGCCACGGTTAAAGTTTTCTGTAAAATAAATGAACCCAAAAAATGAATCAAATAGAATAATTGGAAGCCGGATAATAATCTAATTCGACACTTTACCACATTCAAGAACACGGTACACGGTTTAACCGAATAAATAATAAAATGTCGATACAGAAAATAATTTTTAGTATTATTAGATAATAACTTAATAAAATGTCCGATTAAAAAACAGTAGTCCAACGGTGCTCAATTTAAATTTCTATGTACACAGAAAGAAATACATAATTAGTTTTTACTAATCACCTTCTCTTAGGCTCTTCCAGCATATTTTTGGATAGATTTAGCGATTGAAGAGCCTTTGCTTTACGCCATATTTTAATCACTACTGGAAAAACAACTAAACCGCTTTCATATTCCTTCCGCCGACTAAACTAGAAAAGGGAACGAACACGGAACGTATGCATATGCGGAGTAAAAAAAAAACTGCCTTCCACCAACACGCCAGGGTCGGCACTGCAGGACAGTGTGGCACAGGGGCAGTGCTCTCCCTCCCTCACAGCCTCGCGTGCAGCTTCTTATGTGCGCTCGTGTACAATAGTCAAACACCAAGCAGCTGGAACTGTAAAGCGCACAGTTCCAAACAAAACGTTTTGTATCTTTTTCATAAACTGGGGGATGGCTACTGAAATTAAGCTTAAGGATTATATATTATACAAGTATAAAGAAATAATTAAAGAAAAAAAGGACTCGTTATATTAAATTTTATCGATAATATTAAGTGGAAATATGGGGGGGCTGCCGTTCTACCATGCCTATACGCTTCATATATATATATATATATATATATATATATGAAGAATATTCACAAGCCTAAAAAATAAAGCATTCCCGTCACTTCTTCGGCCACGCTGTACGGTAACTTGCGTTTCTCATCGCGGTCAGAGGATATTTAACCGGTATGGCTCGTTTTCCTCACCCTTCTCGACCAGTCAGAGGGCTCTGCTCCTTGAATTTCGCTGTGTTCATTAAACTCAAGCTTGTCAGAATTATAATAATAAGAAAAACTTAAAACCTATTCAGAAATTTATAAAAAATATAAGTGTATTGTAATTTCTTCAGAGCAATAATTTGGGCCTGTACTTAGGACCCGAAACTTTGAGTAATCTAAGAATATAGGTCTCAAAACAGTCGGCTTCCATCTTAAAAATGTTACTTTTAACCGGTTACCCGTACTTCGTACGTAAAAATGTATTCTGCCCGGTTCTCTGCGTTACCCGACAAACACTACTAGGAGGTGACTGTATTTTTCTTTTAATTTTTTCATTACTTCTGTTTTATATTTTTTAGTCAGGAAACCGGAAGCAGGCGCGATCAGTCGCGTCCCACGTATAAACAACAGTGGCTGTGTTGGTTGAGTCGCCGTGCTGTACATCGTTAACCCAGTTAAAAAATCGAAATTCAAAAACCACGAAAATGGTTTATCGATTTTTATCTGAAGAGTATTTGCAACCCCCAATCTAGTGAATATCTCGTTTAATATATAGGAAATGGGGAAAATTTCCAATCACTATTCAAATTTTTTTTTGCCTTCACCTCTTTCAAGACTGAATTTCAAAAAAATTCTACAAATTTGTTTTTAGTTATTCACATGAAAATTACACACACCAAAAATATAGTTTGTAATTTTCATTTGTTACCGAGAAATTCAAAAAACGAGTAAATTTCACTGTTACGCCATTAAGTTAAATTTCTAAATAAATATTTGCTTTAGCCTAGGAATTTCAAAAAATTCTTTCCTTCCAGTCAGTACAAGTTGCTTTATAGATATAAATTATTAATACGTAGATAGCGTTATAAAACACTTTGTTTACCTTTTTTGACAGTAATAACATATTAAGGCATTTATTTTCGTGTATTCTGACACTAGTTTACCTAGTTAATTTCATTTACCGTCGTCGGAAATACCCAAATTAATATTTTCTACACTATTTATATGGTTTTTAGTATATCCTTAAACGGTGCGTAGCGCACAAAACCGAACGCACACGTAAATAGAAAAAACAGTTCT
The DNA here is from genome assembly GCF_047948215.1 of Lycorma delicatula. Classification (NCBI taxonomy): domain Eukaryota; kingdom Metazoa; phylum Arthropoda; class Insecta; order Hemiptera; family Fulgoridae; genus Lycorma; species Lycorma delicatula. Next base: position 156,881,520 of record NC_134460.1, read on the forward strand.
TTTTCAAAATAAATTTATTCAAACCGATTAAGTAAAAAAAATGTAACAACAAAGTTGTAGGAATTTCTCGTCACGCTCCTTTTTTCTGATGCACGGTTTTCACACACAACTTAATTTCAGTGCAACACTAGCGTTCCTTGTGGTGACGAGGGTACTATTGACACAGTATACCTACTTAGCCACTAGTTTAGAGCATGTTTTGGGGTGGGGGTGCGATTTTACAACAGTTATTTTGCAAATGTTATTATTTTTCAATTGATGACAATAAATGTGCCTAAGAAAATATGATATGACATTAGGAGAAATCTCGAGATACGTAGGGTGATCTTGCCGTACAGCCTCAACCCTTTTATCTTTAAAGTTAAAAATTTAATGTCATCAATACCCCATATATAGAAGTAATCTGACCAATTTTGGTCAAAATCGGTCAAGTAGTTCAGGATATGTAAGGTGATTTAGAGTACGACACCGAACACACACACACACACACACACACACACACACACACACACACACACACACACACACACACACACACACACACACACACACACACACACACGTACATACGAATATTAACATCCCAAAATTTCTATCCGGATTTTTGTATTCCTTAGGTGTGAAAACGTCAAGATCCGGTGAAAACCGCGTATGTCCAAAACGGGCCGATTACAATACTTTCCCTTCTAGAGCTATATTTCTGCTACAGCGCTATCTAGAAAGGAAAGTAAAATATAAATAGATAAAATGTGAAACAATAAAATACTTTACCGTCGGTGAACGAACGTATTTTTCAAAGTACCAAAGGAAAATAAAATAAAATAAAAAATAAATTAAAGAAACAAACAGAACGATAACATTCCTACCGGAACAGAATGCAGTAGTGTTGCCGACCTGTATGATGTCTCTCATCGTTAAAAAATGTCAAACAGTTTATAAAACGTTTTGCGATTGAGCGATAAGGAATTGAAAAAGAGCCGAGCTTCTGTCTACAACAACGGATAAAATTACGATGTAACTTTAGAGTCGAGCGATTCGGTGTGGGAGTTAGAGATGTCGAACGTTAAAAGATAGCAGATAAAAAGAGATAGGTCGGGCGGGAATCAGATGAAAGGGTGAATGTTTAAAAGGAAAAAAACAGAATAACAATTGGAGCGTTGCCAGTGCAAAAAAAAAAGACGTCGATGGAAATTTAGAGGTTGGTAACAAGAAGCTGCACTATACTCGTCGAATTCGACTGACGTTTAAAACAAGCCGTCGATATACGATACGCGATGATGTATTAGTACGAGTTTGCTGCTTGAATATAAACGCAAAAAAAGTACGTTAAATAAAACTAACATATAAAAGATAATAACATTAACTGATATAAAGGGAAAACGAAAAACGAGAGAGAAATTATTTTTTTAGAAGAAAATGTTGATAATGGTTAAACGACACGACAACTTTACTTTCATAAAATCAACAGATAAATATTTTAACAAAATTAAAAATATTAGACTTTATTAAAACTACAAAAAAAGGCGGTTGTAGGGTCCGCCGCGTAAATATTACACGGTTTTTGGTTCATTACACATGATTTTGTTAAATGTTTTTGCCAACTGTAACTAAATAACGTTCATGAATTTATCTAACAAAAAAAAAAAACTTTTACAACGAAAAGCTTCAAAGCCTGAAAATTTTTAGCTGTTTCTTAAGTTGTAATTTTTTAACACAACTCTATCCCCAATGTTTTCCTTTTTTATCACAAAACACACATATAATTTTAGATAAATATTTATAAACAAAAATTAAATAAAAATAAAATGAAGAAAAATAATGACAAAAGTGTACTAACAACTGTATAATAAATAGTATTGTGTATTGTGTAGTAATAGTTGTTTATATTAACATGTATTCTGTACTTATTTATTTTTATAAAATTTAAAAAAAAAAAAAAACGTATGTCTACAATAGTTTTTTTTAAATGTATTCACATTTATCTCCAAATGCAGATAAATGTGAAGAATACAGAACAATTAGTTTAACTAGTCATGCATCAAAAATCGTAATGAGAATTGTACACAGAAGAATTGAGAGGAGAGTGGAAGAAGTGTTAGGAGAAGACCAATTTGGTTTCAGAAAAAGTATAGGGACAAGGGAAGCAATTTTAGGCCTCAGATTAATAGTAGAAGGAAGATTAAAGAAAAACAAACCAACATAATTGGCGTTTATAGACCTAGAAAAGGCATTCGATAACGTAGACTGGAATAAAATGTTCAGCATTTTTTAAAAATTAGAGTTCAAATACAGAGATAGAAGAACAATTGCTAACACGTACAGGAACCAAACAGCAACAGTAATAATTGAAGAACATAAGAAAGAAGCCATAATAAGAAAGGGAGTCTGACAAGGATGTTCCCTATCCCCGTTACTTTTTAATCTTTACATGGAACTAGCAGTTAATGATGTTAAAGAACAATTTAGATTCGGAGTAACAGTACAATATGAAAAGATAAAGATGCTATGATTTGCTGATGATATAGTAATTCTAGCTGAAAGTAAAAAGGATTTAGAAGAAATAATGAACGGCACGGATGAAGTCCTACGCAAGAAAATCGCGTGAAAATAAACAAGAACAAAACAAAAGTAATGAAATTTAGTAGAAATAACAAAGATGGACCGCTGAATGTGAAAATAGGAGGAGAAAATATTATGGAGGTAGAAGAATTTTGTTATTTGGGAAGTAAAATTACTAAATATGGACGAAGCAGGAGCGATATAAAATGCCCAATAGCACAAGCGAAACGAGCCTTCAGTAAGAAATATAATTTGTTTACATCAAAAATTAATTTAAATGTCAGGAAAAGATTTTTGAAAGTATATGTTTGGAGTGTCGCTTTAAATGGAAGTGAAACTTGGACGATCGGAGTATCTGAAAAGAAAAGATTAGAAGCTTTTGAAATGTGTTGCTATAGGAGAATGTTAAAAATCAGACGGGTGGATAAAGTGACAAATGAAGAGGTATTGCGGCAAATAGATGAAGAAAGAAGCAATTGGAAAAATATAGTTAAAAGAAGAGACAGACTTATAGGCCACATACTAAGGCATCCTGGAATAGTCGCTTTAATATTGGAAGGACAGGTACAAGAAAAAAATTGTGTAGGCAGGCCACGTTTGGAATATATAAAACAAATTGTTAGGGATGTAGGATGTAGAGGGTATACTAAAATGAAACGACTAGCACTAGATAGGGAATCTTGGACAGCTGCATCAAATCAGTCAAATGACTGAATACAAAAAAAAAATAAGAAGTATAATAAATGTTAATGTACAGTTTATAGTGCACAATTCAATTTATTATACGGTTGTTAGTTCAGTTTTTCCCGCTAGATGGTAGCGCTTAAATCGAAATAAAAATGTGAGCATATATAGTAAACAAACCAATACACCATGCTTCTTGATATGAACGATGTAGGTTTTACGTATAATAAACTGCAGCAATTACGTTCATGAAAAGAATCCGATACAAATAAATTGAACATCATTAACAAATAAAAGTAAAAAAAAAAAAAATCAATATTGTTACTTTCAACCGTTGAGTTTCTATGTTTAGCGTCGAGTTTCAAGTTGTATAATGTTTATATTTTCATCCGGTAAATTAATTAACACTCGTTATTAACTTGTTTCACATCCCCCTTGAATTCATAAAACAATATAATGAACGATATTTAGCTTAATATGTTAATAGTATAATAAAAACTCCTTTGATACAGATACCTATCTACGCGTCAAGTAAACACTCCTTTACTTTTCAAAGACGATCGCTGGGAGAGAGGGAAGGGCTGAACTTGTCTGAAAGTAGTTGCCAGATCGGATAAGCGTAATATATCTCTTTCACTCGCTTATTCTCTCATACAGTTAAAGCAACAACCAGAGATTAGTTTCCAAGTAATTAGCTCCATAGGATATGGCAAGTAACGTTTGCGCGTACGCGATAAATTGTCGATGTTGCGCCCGGTTAAGTTGTAGAAGTGGCTTGTTATAACTGTGAGAAAGTTAGGTTTCCTCTCAAAAAAATATAGCAAACGATTTTTAAAATACAGGAATATTATATATTAGTAAGATATATATATATATATATATATATATATATATTATATATTATATTCTAGATTAACACGATAATTAGTAAACTGATAGTGTATAATTACAAAAAATATATATATATATTTAAAAACAGGACAATTAAATCTTAAGACGGCAGATTTCACATTAATAAAAATTACTCCAACGCTCGAACGATGTTGGAATCAAATTGTGATCTTATTTCAAAAAGTTTTTCCTAAAGAATAAAATTATTTATACGTCGGTTCACTGACGATAGCGTTGAGTTTTAATTAATGGCACTGATACACTTAAAGAAAATTAACTAAAAATAAAATTACAAAATTTAATAAGAAAAATGAATTAGTATACAAATAAAATCAATTTTCAAAGCCTTAAGTAAATAATTCATCAATAGATTTAACATTTTATTACAATCAAGAATGAATTATTCATGACTGCTCCAAAACACAGCATTAAACAAACGATTTCTTAGTCTCTTTTTCTTATAAGAAAAAGTATAAGTACTGGAGAACATCTTAAACGTTTTGCCTCGACCTTTAAAAACTGCTGTATCAATAAATACTTAAGTAGTTAAATAATTTTTAATATAAATAAAACAGTCGGGGGAAAAATGATCAGTCAAAAAATTAAAATTTTACAGGAGAGAAATTTGAAAGCTTCCAATTGTATCATTGATAATCGATAATATTTTCAGTATAGATTTATTTGTATCGGAAATAGTTTTTTTTTTTTAACCTCCGGGTTCACCTTTAGGCATACTTCAGAGGATTAGATGAATAATTTGTAGCGTGTGTGAGAAAAACCATGCCTGACCGGGATTCGAACCCAGGACCTCCGGATGAAAGGCAGAGACGCTACCATATCGATTTATTTGTATCGGAAATAGTTTTTTTTTTTTAACCTCCGGGTCCACCGTTAGACATACTTCAGAGGATGAGATGAATAATTTGTAGCGTGTGTGAGAAAAACCATGCCTGACCGGGATTCGAACCCAGGACCTCCGGATGAAAGGCAGAGACGCTACCATATCGATTTATTTGTATCGGAAATAGTTTTTTTTTTTAACCTCCGGGTCCACCGTTAGACATACTTCAGAGGATGAGATGAATAATTTGTAGCGTGTGTGAGAAAAACCATGCCTGACCGGGATTCGAACCCAGGACCTCCGGATGAAAGGCAGAGACGCTACCACTCGCGCCACGGAGGCCGACTGTATCGAAAATAGTTGTGTTTTAATATCTGCTACGATATTGAAAGAATGAATTACGGTAGTAAAATTTATTAATTTATTTTATAATTATTACTACAGTAGTTATTTATTGGTTATAAACATTTAAGAAACAAATCTTATGATTTTTTGACGGGCAGTATGTTCAACCATGTATTATTTATCACTTCCAGAAGAAATAAAATGGAAAATGTCTCCAGTTCTTATCATGTGTTTCAAAAACTTTCCAATCGCTGTTCTTTAATTAGTTATTGGATAATTTCGTTTTATTATATTTTGCAATAAAAATGACTATTTAAAAAATAATGAAACTATAATTTATTAAAAATAATAATAAAAATATATTATTTTTACTATTGACTAATTATTAACATTAGTCGATGTTTCCGTTTAGGGAAACATTAACTAAAACTAAAATTTAATACCGATAAACCAAACTAAATAAAGAGAAACAAAATTGAAACACAACCGAGTAATATTATACTAATTACAATTTTAGTCGTAAATCAAATATTCCAAAGTTTATATTAAAATTTTGATCGCATTTAATAATCAAATTCTAGACTTAATGTAGCGTTATCAAAAGAAATCGTGCGCCTAAGGACCACAAATTTTTTGAACAGTATACGATAGCTTGAAAGGAATCGAATAAAACATCTACATTTGCAAGTATATCTTAACACTTTTAAGGAGCCAGCATAAAACCAACAAACAACTAATGTTTTCAAAGTTTCATCTAACGCCCTCAAGGATTTCGTATAAAATCAGCAATTAATTACTTATTTTTTTAACCACCGGGACGACCGGTAGGCATTGCTTCAGAGGATGAGATGAATGACGATTTTTGAAGCGTGTAAAAATGCCATGCCTGACCGGGATTCGAACCCGGGACCTCCGGATGAAAGCAACTAATTACCTGACATATTGCAAATCAACGAATAACAGATCGAAGAATTAATTATGAGATCAAATTACAATAGTTTTATTATGGTTCTCTTTGCAGGATTATAATTAAAATACTACAATAGACTGAAAATAACCGGTTGAAAGAGGCATAAATTAACATTTTTTTTTTTTTATTCTCTCAAATTAAAAATATAAAAAGATTTTATTGCGACCCACAGCTAAAAAAAAAGAACCGTACTAGAATGAGAAACAAAGAGGTTGAATCCAACGAAATTTGTGGAAAGGAACAATAAAATTTTAGTACTGTAATAGCTGCAGCCCCAACGAGGACTGGCTTATTGCTATGAGATGTAAAAAGTTAGAGGGCGAAAGACGACTCCCGTTAAAGCCCATCAGTGCTATGAACAGGGGAGGGGAGTGTGGCGACCGGAAGAATCACAAGGTGGGTGTCTTCCCTTACGGAGTTGGGATGTATTAGCTGTAGGGCGTGCCAACAGCACACACCTCCGCAGCCCGGCCCTGACGGGCGGCGTCTCGGAATGGGATTATTAAGTGACCAAAATTGATTATATCTTCTGTAAAAATATTTTTTTTTTTAATGATGAAAATTGATTAAGGAAATCTTTTCAATTAAATTTGGTTTAGATCGGTTTAGGCATCTTTTAAAGATTACATTCTCAACATTTTCATCAAAATCCATATTATGCATATGCAAATTAACTCCATACGAGAGCTAGAAGCTGAAATATAAATTAAATTATTTATGTATTATATTCAATTTACGGAGCAAATTATCGTAATACGAAACTAACCTTCCTTGACAAAACAAAGAAGTTGGCTTCAAAATCAAAGAAAATCATATATAAGATTCTACATAGATAATCGATAGTATTTTCAGCAGAAATATATTTGTATCGAAAATAATTGTTTTTTTAAGACCTGCTACGATATTGGAAGAATGAATTACGGTAGTCAAATTTATTAATTTATTTTATAATTATTATTACTGTTGTTATTTATGTTTATAAACATTTAAGAAAAAATCGTATGATTTTTTTGACGGGCAGTATGTTCAATCATGTAAGCATGTTCTTTCTTTTTACTCATATTTGTTGGTGCTGCTACTTCTTGCGTATTGTTTATAAACATTTAAGAAAAAAAATCTTATGATTTATTGACGGGCAGTATGTTCTATCATGTTCTCAGGAAGGGAGACGCGCGCGCGCACACACACACACACACACACACGAATGCTCTTTAGTAGGGTAGGATCAGTTTTAATATATTTAATAAATTTTTGCAGTTACATCCTAAGTACAAAACCACATAAATTATAAACTTTTTCTTTTTCCTGTTTAGCCTCCGGTAACTACCGTTTAGATAATACTTCAGAGGATGAATGAGGATGATATCTATGAGTGTGAATGAAGTGTAGTCTTGTTACATTCTCAGTTCGACCATATCTGAGATGTGTGGTTAATTGAAAACCCAACCACCAAAGAACACCGCGGTATCCACGATCTAGTATTCAAATCTGTGTAGTGTAAAAATAACTGGCTTTACTAGGACTTGAACGCTGGAACTCTCGACTTCCAAATCAGCTGATTTGGGAAGACGCGTTCACCACTAGACCAACCCGGTGAGTGACGAACAATTACTACTGCATCTTTTATTTACGATCTCCTACACCTTATGTTTCACTGCTGGATACCTACTGCATGGTTTTTGATACCTGTGTGTATATATATATATATTTTTTTAAATTTATTTATTTAATTCCAAATAGAAATACACTCCATTTAATTACTAACATTGTATTTATACCTTTTACTATATAATATATAAATAGATTTTTGATAAACATTTTTTTGATAATTACGTTGTAGTTTTCAATATACAGAATCCATCATAAAGTTCTCCAAGGTCTTTCATAACGTATCCTACTCGTGAAAATAATGGAAAAGTTCACATAAACATATATGTCCTGAAAATAATGAATCATTTCGCTCGTATCTCAGCTACCCCGGTGAAAGGAGGTAGAAGTGAAATTTTTAGGGCGTTAATTAAGGGAAAAAATTAGTGATTTTTTACGGTTTTTTACCTGAAAAAAAAAGAATAAAATAAGTTCCAGAACCGTATCTACAGTAATTTTGAGAGATCTGGGGTGAAAACCGATAAATTGGGTTTAAAATAATTCTGTTTTGTTACGTGTAATAAACACATAAAACCTTTAAATAAAACTAGTAGAGAATTTAATTCTGAACAGAATAAGTTATAAGTTGAATAAAACCAAGAAAAGTTTTAAAAAATTCGAATTTTATTTAGAAGCAGTACATTACTACGTTTGTCGGGAAGATATTGACTTATTAAATGTAAACAAAAACCAAATTCTTTTTTGGAGGGGTGAACCATTTGTAAAAACGAAATTTCCTATTAAAAATTGCTGTTAACTAATTTAAAAAAATTGAAATTACACAATTGTAAAATAAAAATAAATATTTTTATGGACAGATTAAGGGCCCTTCGTAGGATCTGAAGGCTAATAGATTGTTTGTAGTCCAGAGACGATGTTCAGTCGTATCTTAAAGATAGCCTCCTTCAAGGCCCTTCCACGAATAGTTATGAGACATGAGTCCCTAGAATACATGTTTTGGATTCCAGTCCCCCTTCTAGAAGAATCGGTAACCCAGCGTCTCAAAGTACTCACAAAATATGATATCCGAAATTGCATGACGAAGGTGACAGTAGATCGCTGATAGTCGTCGAGGCCCAAGCCAATCCAATATCTCAACTGTGAGTTGCTTGGATGTAGGCTTTGTCGAAAGGTGGGGAACTCACTACGCCTTAAACCCATGTTTTAACAATATCAAAGTACCCCATGAACCATGACATCTGGATGGTTGGTTGTAGCTTGAAATAAATAATTCCGGCCAATAAAATAAGTTTTGGAGATAAGGACAACTTCTAAAACGTAGGAAAGGATCAGCGTCTCTAATTATTCTCTCCGGCTCATAATACCGTTAATTTTCCTTGTCGCGAAACTCATTAACAGATCCACGTTAATAGATATCACGTTTCTTAGGAGAACTACTAGGTTTCCAAACTGCTGCGCCAAGAATTTGATATTTGTCGTAAACTTCTCAAACTTATCTGCAGGAATTCAGTCACTATGGTTCTCATGCATCACAGCTTCAGTAAACGACCGGCGGTGAACACTGACACGACTGATTCAACGTTGAATATGACCACTCAAATTTCTAACTTTTCTTTGTTCCGAGATGGGAAATTAGTACGGACCAAGACAAAAGGCTTGTCCTGCAAACCTGTAGTCTCTCTGGGATTAGTGTTCAGTAAACGATTCATTTTTTGTTTCCCCTTTCTAAGGAGAATTTCTTGATATACTTTACTCCACATACAGTTGGCCGGATGGTCAAGAAGAATCATGGAAATTTAATGTATAAAATGTTTTTAAAAATCGATATCGAAATTATATATTTAGCTTAACGATTTAAAAAATGTGATTTTTTTTCCAATACCGATATCTCAATCTTTAATTACTATATTGTTCACTGGCGTTCCTGAACGTACAACAGGGCTTTGATAAGGTTTGGTTATATACACTTGACATGGCATCTCCAGCCTTAACAAGGTTGCGTAGGCACCTAGATGGTCGCTTCTCGCAAGTTAAATTTCGCCTGCAGCTTTCTGACTTTTTTAATACTAATTAAGGTGTTCAACAGGATTTTGGGGGCCGATCTTATATATGGTCTTCACAGCGGACCTTCCTACCCCAGACATGCTACGTTTGCAATCTTTTGTAGATAATACAGCGATACTAGCGGTTGACGGCAACCCGGTTCTGGCCTAGGAAAAACTTCAAACGGCATTGGATATTGTCAACTTATGGCTACGTAAATAGAAGATAGGGGTTAACTCGGCAGAGTCCAAGCACGTAACGTTTACGATGAGGAGGAAAGATTGTCAACGGAATTACCTTAACAATGCAGTATGATCCATTCCAATAGCGTTCAGTATCTAGGATTACCCCTGAATCATGGCATGAGATGAAGGGATCATGTACGGGAGAAAGGAAAGCAGCTTGTCAACTTTAAGAAAATCTACTGATTAATGAAGTGAGGATCTCAATTCCCTCATCAAACAAGGTATTGATAAAGAAGGTGATCTTGAAGCCAATCTGAGCATACGGAATTCAGCTACTAGACACTAATAGCAGCAGCAACATGAAGGTCATTCAGACGTTTTAGAGCAAAATTCTAAGGAAAATGGCGCAACCATCGTGATTCGTGAAGAATACTGAGATTGAGGAGTACCTGGGAATCCCGTTTGTTCGCAAAGAAATTGGATATCTGAGCGCGAAAATATATTTCGATTTATCCCTCATGTTAACCATCTCGCTTTAGATTTGTTGGACAACAGCGAGGATATCAGACGGCAGGAATATAAAAATGTCAATTCTGGCACAACCATTTGACTTCATGTAGTAAACCATGATGTGAGGCCCCCACTCCACAAACCAATAGGATTGAAGTATTTTGGTCACGTGACGCTGGCCCCTCCCTCCGCTATATTATTTCCGCCATATTGTCTCCTTATGTGGGTGGAGGTGATTATATGTGATATTCACCAAATATACAAAAATGAACGCGTCTTGAATGAAGAACATCTTTACGCTTGTTAAAAACGTACTTTTGTGATTTTTAATAATTTTCTTATTAAAGGAGTAGAATTTGATCAGATTTGTTCAATAAAATATCTTTCAGACGTACCCATCTTGTTAATCATGAAACAACAGTTAAAACAATTTTCTCAAGCAATTTTTTTTTTGTTTAATTTTATTACGCAATTTGGATCATATTTTGTGTTTATTTCTTGTAAAATTACTAATAATATTTTTAACTGCTTATCGATTTTTCAATTACTTTAGTTTTTTCCCAATTTAATGCGACTAAAATTACAATTTTTGGAAAATCAAAAATACAATTTTGAATAGTCGCTTTCGTGATTCATGAAACTTGAAGGAAAAAAGTTTACGTTCTATTCTTTAAATTATGGTAAGTTCATTAACCTGTTTGAAAAAACAAATATAGGCGCTGAAATATTTAAAAATGAATATTTCCACTTCGTTCCAAATTACATTAGAAGTATAAACTAAATGAAATTTAGAACTTAGTGCGATACCCGAAGATAAAGATCCAGAAGTGGGTCACAAATGTATGCGTAAGCAAATTACGAAGTGAATTCTAAAACCTCCAGCTCAACTTGGCTGAATTCCACCACTGTTATGTGTAACTGATGTATACGATATATTTCTACTTTCTGTCTCTTTCTACACACACACACACACACACACACACACACACACACACACACACGCACGCACGCACGCACGCACGCACAAACACACACACACATCTATATAAATAAAACCTATTTATCAAAGCAGCTTAAACGCAAAATTCGACGCAAAGTATAAGAAAGTAACTTAACAATATTTTCTTATTTTGCACGTATCTTTGAAAAATAAAATTGCTGATTCAGCAGATTTATTTTTCAAAATGACACTTCATAAAATAAGTGAACGTGACAAATCTGTTGTTTATCGATGGTGTAGTTTTAATGGTTTAAATTAAAGTACTCGAATTTATTTGTATGGAGTTAAAACAGTAAAGTTTCTTTTATTAAACAATTAAATATGCGTAACTTAATTTTGAGACTGAATATTAATTATTATATACATATACAGAGTGTCCCATATAAAACGCAACCCAACATTATATTGGTAGGTATTGAAATAATAAAAAGGCATGTGTAAATGTAAATGTAATTTTTATTATTACCATCCATTACCTTACATTTAGAGTAAATGTTGGAAGTGACCGCCATCTTCTTGAATAAAAGTTTCAATTCTTTTTACAGCGTTTCCTGCAACTTTTTTCAAAGTTTGTGGCCGGATATTTAATACAGCTTGTTCAATATTGACTTTCAATCGTCCAAGTGTCCGTGGTTTGTCGCTGTAGGCTTTTTCTTTGAGGTAACCCCGTAGAAAAAAATCTGCCGCAGTCAAATCTGGAGATCTTGGTGACCACAAGCCTCGACCGATAACACGATTACCAAGAATTCCTCGACGAAATCAGAAGTTGAACCTGCGTAGTGCGATGTCGCACCATCATGTTGTAGCCGGCAGCGTCTGTCTTCCTCTTCCGAGAGTGCGATGAACTGAAATAAAATATCCTGATCGTTCTGCATTAATGGTGTACTCGAAAAAATAGGACCGATTATTTTCTTTCGCGATATCGCGCACCACACGCCCGACTTCTGCGGGTGTAATTGTTTTTCGTGATAAACGTGGGGATTTTCAGCCCTCCAAAATCTACTGTTTTGGCTGTTTACGTAGCCATCCGAATGAAACCGTGCTTCATCTCTGAAAAATAACGAATCCATAACGTTAATTCCCTCACGCAGAAATCGACGGAACCGTTGACAATATTGTAGCCGTTTTTCTTTGTCGGGCTCAAGAAGTCGATGAACCGTTTGAATGCGATAAGGTCGTAATTGTAATTGTTTAGTCGCCCGATGAACGGTTGATTTAGACGAATTAATTTCAGCAGACAAACGTCTGATCGATTTATTTGGCGAAGCGAGTAATCGGTCTTTGATTTCAGCGACTGTTATTCAACACTGATGCAGATCTTTTGTGTTTCTTGTTATTAACAGAACCGGTTTCTCTAAATTTTGCGACTAACCTTAATACTGATGTTTTTTTTTAGGAGCCGGTTTGTCTGGGTACTTATGGCGAAACAAATTTTGCACTGCAACCGCTGATTTCGTACTGAAGTACGACTCGACAATTAAAACACGTTCATCTAGCGAAAACACCATCTTGTCTCTAGCAATACACTGAACGTTATGATTGTATTGTTGTTACTATCGGTAGTGTTCTACTGCGTCGCCGCGATGTTCAGATGTTGGACGAGTCCATTTCAGTAACGAGTAGGGGGGGAGTAAGCTTGACTTTTGAAATTTCATGGATGAGTGATTGATGGGTTGCGTTTTATATGGGACACCCTGTATTTTTTTTAAAATCAAGATTCTATTTAAAAGATATTAATTAAGAGGAAGCAGAAATAAAAATCTCTGGAATAAATTTCTCTGAAGAAACAGTACAGAAAAGTACTTTTCGTTAAATTTTTTGTATACAACAGTATTTCACGTAGTTATGAAGAGCAATAATATGACATATGAAAAATAGACTAATAATTAAATAATACTAAGCTCAATTCGAACAAAACCGCAAGTTCCCGGTTCATACTTTAATTTTTCAGCATACTGCCAGTACTCGCGCTTATGTCAGCTGGCTTCAGGGTTCACTATGTAACAGTTTATTTGTTACCTTTTCCTGGTTTTTTTTTTCATTTCTTCTTTTATTAACAGAAATATCGATTAATGGAACATCTTTATAATAACATCAGTATTGTTAGACAAGCCCGGAGCTTATGTAAGATTTACTTTCCATAAAAACAGCATTAATTTCAATTTAAACAGTAGCATAACATCAGTGGTTTTAATATTTAGAAATTTATTATAAAATCTTCCATTTACCAACATTTAATTGAAAATAAAATACGAAAACCAGGAAAAATGATAAAGATAAAATTTAATACATTCAGCCTTAAGCCAAAATGATTGTCGCTGATATAAGCTTAAATTACTTCAAATTCCACCGTAGAGAATTGATTTTTCAGTGCAGACATCTTGACATCTTCTTTATTTCAAAGCAATAAATTTCTTGTAAACCCAACATTACAGCTTTTTAAATAAAGCAAGGATGGAAACCGGTATTCCATTCAATTTAAAAAGAAAGGCAAACAATTTTAATCGACACAGGAACAGAGTTCTTAGCAAAAATCTGTAATTTCCCAAATATTTTACAAAATATTTTTAAAAATATTAAAAATGTAAATAGGACAAAAATTTAATTAGGACAAATTTTTATGTTCAAAATTCCTAATTTACTGCTAGATCACGCGAGATATAAAAAACTTATTTAAATAAAAATTATCGCGGATCGGACGATAATTCATTAATTTTTAAACGCATAGTTACTTACAACTGAATTCAACAGTCTTATTTATTTGAGCGATGAAACTGAATTAATGAACGGTTGAACAGTTAACGGGTTTTAAATGACAAATATAATGAAAATCAACAACGATTTACGGAAAATAAAAATCTAAAACTAGATAGGATTTAAACGATTTAATATCCCATTATTAGTGAATACGGTGAAAATATAAAAAGTAAATATATATAATATAATATATATAATGTAATATAATATACATAAGAATCAACACTTAAAATTTATAAATTGTTAAAGAAATGTTTACAAAAAAAGCTGCCAACACAGTTATTTCTTATGCACGACATACACACACAACTTAGATTAAATTATTTATAATTTTATTTAAATATAATATTTTTTTCGTCTTTTAAATTCAATGATTCTAAGTAAACCGCTCGCGCATACCGTATTTAATTCGCGCGGATGTGGCGGTACTAGCGGCGACGGTCGGCACTAAATAAACTAATGTAATTTCACAACTTACACGTAACAACTTTCGGTTGTACGGTCGGCAGACAGGTGTAGACATGAGACTTAACGCATCAGGTACCGAGATGACCGGGCGATCGAGTTCGACACCCGGCCAGACCGAGTTACTCATTTACATTTTAAATATTATTCATTTATTTAAATCTACTGCTCACCTGCAATGTCACAACGAAACAGTAGTTTAGAGCATTTTTACTTCCTTGTACGAAGTTAACGATGTATTGTGATCGGGAAAAATTTCGGTTTTCGGATTTCAACGGAAATAACCATTTTGACCAACCCTAAATTCATTTTGACTAGTTTCGGCGTGACGTCTGTACGTACGTACGTATCTCGCATATTTCGCTGGGACACTGATTTGGGAGGTGGAATGGGATGTTCTTATAATATTTCTGCAATCATCTGATTTTCAAAATTGAAACAGGGTATTTGTTAGCAGATTGAAGACTAACTTTTGCATATATTAGGTACACTCTGGATCTAACAGATTACGGTTATTCGGAGATGTGTGTGTGTGTATGTATATATATATATATATATAAAGTTTGTGTGTTTGTTATCGCATCACGCGTTAAAAAATAAAAAATTGGTCTGTTGCAGAACCAACCGACCGATTACAATTAAATTTTAAGGATAAATTCCTGCTATCCCAGGGAATGTTTGTACGTCTGTACGTACGTATGTATCTCGCATATTTCAAAAACTATTAACCGTAGAAATTTTTGATTTAGGATTGTTGTAACATCTAGTTTTGCACCTCCCCTATTGATTGCAATCGACTTAACCAAAAATGTCCAAAAAACCTAAAATCCAAAACATTTGGATTTTGGACTTTTTCTTAATTGCCATAATAAGCTTTTATTGACAGCTTTTCAACAACATATCATAAGCGGGACTTATTTTTACTGGTTCCAGAGTTTTAGCCAAATAAAATTTTAATTAATGAAAGATTTGGATCTTACAAGGGGAAAGCACATCGGTTGGAATCAGACTTCACTTCATACTTTTTTTTTAACTTTTAAATATATTAATTTATTAATAATAAATTTAAATATTTATTAAAAACTATAAAAATAGTTTTTACAATAAATAATAATTCAATAATAACAATAAAACAAAATGAAAAAAAACAGAAGTTATTAGTGAAATAAAATTTGATGTACTTTTCATTAAAAAAAAAAAAGTATATGTAATTTAATAGGGGTACAAAGAGGTCATGTAGTGTCCACATCAGATTCTTTGGAATAGGATACGATTTTTCAAAATTTTTTTTGCAAATATTATTATTTTTTAATTGTTAACAAATGCGCATATGAAAGATAAAACCTTGATTAGGCGAAATGATGAGATACTGAGGATGACCTTGCTGTACAGCCTCATCCCCATTGACCTTTTAAGTTGAAATCTTTATGGCATCATTGCCCCATATATAGAAGTAATCTGACCAAGTTTGGTCAAATTCAGTCCAGTTATTCTAGAGATATAAGGTGATTTAGAGGCCGACACCGAACACATGTACATACGAACATTAATATCCGGAAAATTTCCATCATCTTTTTTGGGGTTCCTTAAATGTCAAAACGTCAAGATCCGGTGAAAACCGCATATACCAAAATTGAACCTAATACAATGTTTTCGCTTCTAAAGCTATAGCTGTGCTATTGCGCTAGACGGCAAAGTAATATACGAACAAAAAAGAAATTCGCGAATAAAAGAAAATTGGAAAATATTAAAATACTTGTAAAAGTATGCCGTCTGTTATTCTGTACTCTGTCTGTGTACTTCTATCACTTATAAATATATAAACACCAATAAAACCGTTTAAAAAAAATATGTTTTAGACAGTCCCAGTCAAAAGTGAAAAATTAGCATGAATTTAAACTAGTCCTTAACTTAAGTCTAACCCAGTATCTCCCCTTCGGGTTGCACGCCACACGTTATCACATGCCCCTCATATATACGAGGGTAAGTCAATTATTATCCGCAATTTAGTTATAATTTAATTCTTGTTATGTCTATGCAGGTTTGATCCTGTTAGGTTAGGTCCATTATCGCTGCCCTGCCGTTAACCATGGCTGCTCCGCTTTCTGTTTGCACCAAAGAGCAACGTTCAGCGATCCGTTTTTTGTGGTCTGAAGGTGTATTAGGGGCCGAAATTCATCGAAGACTTTCGGTACAGGATGGAAACAGTGTGTTGCCGCAACGGTGTTTCTACGAATGAATTTAAAAATTCAAAAACGGTCGCACAAGTGTTACGCACGACGAAGGAGTCGGACGACCGTTTACCGCCAAAAATGAGAAAAACATTGAGCGTGCACGTGACACGGTTTTCTTAGAAACACGAGTAACTATCGATGAAGTGAAACATCGTCTGCAAATAAGTCACGGTTCTGCCTACTAAATCATCCACAACAGACTTGAGTTTAGTCTGTGCAAGATGGGTTTTAAAGCAACTCACACAGTCGCATAAACAAACGCGCTTGGACATCTGCCAAAAACATTTGTATCGTATGGTAACAAACGGGACATCTTCTTAGACAGAATCATCACTGATGACGAAACACGGATCTATCATTTCGAGCCGGAGAATAAACGTTAGAGTATGGAATATAAACATCCAAATTCGATCTGCAAAAAAAAGTTAAAGATCCAACCGTCCGCAGGAAAACTGACGCTTACGGTTTTTTGGGACTCACAAGGCCCAGTACTGGAACATTATGAGGAAAGGGGCACGACAATAAACAGTGCGCGTTACAGTGAGATGCTTACTGCCAAGCTGAAGCCTGCAATTCGAAGCAAACGCCGACGACTGCTGTCGAAAGGTGTTATATTGTTGCACGACAAGGCCCGTCCGTCCACATACTCCTTCCGACACTGCTGAAACGCTCCAGAAACTCAACTTTGAAGTACCGCTCATCCTCCACATAGTTCTGATAATGCCCCTTCAGACTAACACTTGTTTGGTCCACTCAAAGAGTCATTAAGGGGCCGTTGATTTACTTCCGACGAAACAGTGAAAGAAGCCATGCATTCCTGACTCGCAGCTCAACCGAAAACCTTATTTTATGAGGGCATCAGGAAGCTTGTGCAACGATGGACCAAGTGCGTTGAAATACAAGGAGATTACGTTGAAAAATGAAGTGCATGTAAGTTTCCTATTTGTATTGCAATAAAATTTAGAAACTACATTGCGGATAATAATTAACTTACCCTCTCGTATATATATATATATATATATATATATATACATACGATAAGTTAAAATAGATAGTCAGAGAAATATCTTCTACGATAATTGAATGTCACTTTATCTCAGGTAAGATGTGTATAATGTACACATCTATAAGATATGTAGAATAAGGCGTAATGGCCAGATCAATATGGTAGGATAAATAGTTTCATTGATTTATATGAATAATATATTACTAGTAGTAATATTATTAGTAGATTTCGTAGCTAATATATCTTTTTATTGTTTTATAACTGACAATATTTAATTTTGTAAAATCGGAGAGGAAGTATATTTTTTGTAACGTTTCTCAGTTAATGTTGATTTTATGCATTTTTTAACGAGTTTTCTTCATACATTTTTTATTCGTATTGCTAAATACCTTAAATTTACTGATAATTGTTTAACACCAGAAATCCGCCTCTAACCTGTAATTTTTAAACCGGTTTAAGCATCGGATAGAAAAATACAGATACTCGTAACAAAAAATCCTAACCGTGGTTTAAATCATACCTATATCATGACAACTACAATATAAAAAAAACAAAATCAAGCAAAGAAACATGACACTTTTTATCTATTTAATAAATCTTTAAAAAAGCGGTTAATACAAACACGTCAAGTTTCAACTGGTTGCAGACAATCAACAAGTAAAAAAAATACTGCGTGAAAATTCATTTTGGATAACTGCAAAATACAATAAGTGCTTAAGGAAAAAACTCAAACGAATTTCGGTCTGGTTTGTTTTATATTAAAGTTAATTATTAGAAAAAAATGGCACATCAACTGGAAAATTTGGTTTTCGATTACTCTAAATAAGTGTAAACGTGTACAAAAATATAATATAATGTTAAAACACTTAATTATTCCCCACAAATTTACTGCAATCATCCATTAAATAAAAATAAAAAAATAAGGGAAAAGCAAACTTCGATTTCGTTCAGCACGATTAATCATGATAAATTTACCCTCAAGAAATCATTGACAACTAATTGAAAAGTTCCTTTCTTCTGGATTCAGGTCAACAAGCCTAATTTAATAATAATAATACTAGTAAAAGCAAAATCAAGTTAAGTCACGTAGACCTTTTAAGAGTAATTTACATTTTGTATAAAATAAAGTGAAATAAATTAATACAAAAAATATAGAAAACGTAAGTAATAATAATAATAATATAAAAACAAATAATTATAAACTATAAAACAAGGAATTAAAATGACATAAAAACCAGAGTAGATAAACCATCTGATAAGACTCCTTTCTTTGATTTAGCTACTCAATTCATTATTTCATCTTACATACGAAAAAAATCAATGAAAAAAGACTGCCTAAAGATTTTGTCCAGTATGAACTATAATCTCTTTCTTTTCCTGTACAGCCTCCAGGACTTACTGTTCGAGTATGACTTCATAGGATGATGTGTATGAATGTAAATGAAGTCTTGTCCAGTTTCAGTTCGACCGTTCCTGAGACGTGTGTTAATTAAAACCCAACCACAAAAGAACACCGGTATCCACGATCTAGTATTCAAATCCGTGTAAAAATATCTGGCTTTACTAGGACTTGAACGCTGTAACTCTCGACTTCCAAATCAGCTGATTTGGGCAGACGCGTTCACCACTAGACCGACCCGGTGAGTCAATGAACTGTAATATAATTCCGATTATGCACAACTACACTTTAATAATAGCCATTATCTACAGAAGGATCACAGATTTCCATCCTGTTTCTTGTTTCAACGCCCCCTCTCCACGAACATTCTTTGCTTCACCAATAAACCCGTTTATTCTCAATCAATTCATCTTCCAGGGACCTATAATTTTAAAACTCATCGTAACTTAACCAAAAAACGTACACAGAATAAGTTTTTATTTCAAAAATATTATTTTATTTAATTAACCTCTAGTTTCTCCAAGTTCACGTAGTTCATAACTAAGCAAGTATCTTTTATTTCAAATATTTAAAGATAGTATATAACACAAGGAAATTATTTCTACTGGAAGAATACTTTCCCGGATTTTTTTATTTCAACACGTTTTAAGTTATTACGGGATAATCTATACTATTATGTAAAGAAGAAGAGGGATTTTGTTTGTTCCGGATAAACAAAAAAACAACCCGATCGATCGCAACCAATTTTTATCCATGTTTCTTGGCATAAATGAGAAGGTTTTTATATATATTTCATCTCGAAAATACATATATGTAGTAGTGGAGCAGGTTCCTGGCTTCTGCGAACTGTTCGAGACCAGCGCCTCTGGGGTTTGTGAGTGGTGAACCCCAGGCGGTAGACTTGGCGTTTGCGTCCAGCGCAACCAACACTCTGGTGCCCGGGAGACCGTCCAGAATCCTCCCCAACTTCGCCAGCAAGTCATCGATACTCCACCCAAGCTGGAAGTATCCCGACACAAGTACGACATCGAGCGTACCCCTCGTGATCCGTACGACGGTGAATTGCTCATCAGACCACTGAGACATCCAGAAGACACCCAAAGAGTCAGAGCTCACCACGACCGCAGAGAGCGGCCGTCCCCCACGAGTATTAATAACTTTCACCCCGTGGAAGCCGACCACCCTATCCGCGACCGCGTACTGCTCCTGGACCAAGAGGACCTCGAGGTTGTACTCCTCAAGGAGCCTCATGGCCGCTCGGGAATGGTGCAGATTAATCTGCCCCAGGCGCAGGCGTTCGAACTGGTGAAAGATGTCCCCAAGGGCTTCTGACCGTTCAGGCGTCGCCATAAGCTGTGTTGTTAACAGCTCTCGCCCGGGCTATATCGTACGCCTTACATTGCCTACCCCCTACCCTGTGTCCAGTATTGCTACCTTTCACCTGGCAGCAGGCGGCACACTTTGGTGGCGATGACTTGGCAGGGCAGTTGGTTGCCCTGTGCCCCGGAGCGGCACAGTGGCCACACATCTCCTTCTGCGCTCTGCATCGGAGAGCGGTGTGCCCAAAGCCCTGACATTTAAAGCACCGGGCTACCTGAATATGGTCAACAACCCTACAGGTCGTCCACCCAAAGAACAATCTTCCCGCGGCCTCGAAGACCTTTCGGATCTTTGGCGAGGTCTCGAGAACCCAGTGACTCTTTAGGGATTCCTTCCTACCCAACTGTCGAATCACCTTAGTTTCCCTAAGGAAGTCCTCGACGGCCATAACTAACCGTGGATCGCTTTGAGGATTTCGGGCTCCTCTACCCGCGTTGCCCTCGGCATATCATAAACCAATATCTGAGGCTTACGCTCGGCTAGCAGCTGAGCCTTCAGCCCGTTCTTGGCCAGAACATCGGCCTCCAGCAGTTGTCTTGCCTGCTGCTCGTTAACGACCTCCAGTACAATGCCATGATCCCTGATTTTAGTGACCCGGGAAACTTGGAACCTTTCTTTCCGCGGGTTCAGGATCTTCTTTAGGGTTAGCTCCGTCATAGCAGACGAATCCCCCTGACCAGGCTTAACAGGGACCACTTTTTCAGTGGCCCGCTTACTTTTGGCCGGCGCCTGTGCTGGCGGCGGCGGACTACCCGCTTAGGCGCAGGCGCGGCAGTTATACGAGGCAAAGGAGACAGGTTTCTTAACCTTCTCCTCCACTCTCTTAATTGATTTGTGGAGCTCGCCCAAAGCTTCACCCGTTACGGGTTTGAAGCCCCGAACTCCCTCCACTACCCCGTCTACCTTGCCTGATAGTCGAGTAACGACCGAGTCAAGCGCAAGGTTTGCACCCTGGAGGCCTTAACATTTTAAAGGGGGATAGATAATATTGTTATTTGACAAAAATAAAAACTTTGGTAAGTAAAAAGTTAGTCTCATTAGAATCGGATAGGTCTCTTGGTCCCGGCAGGCCCCGAGGAGCCGCTAGGTTGGCTCCGAGATTCGCTTGGGCTGACGTGAACCCCGCAGTCCAGGTTCTGGCTAGACGGACCGGCTAGTAAATAACAAACGTTTCAAACATATTAAATCTGTTCATATATGGACGACGTACTAGTATACGTAAGGTATAATCTCTATATGTTTTGTAATATCAATCGAGTTATAATGGAAACAGTATTTACGTGTTCAATAATCGAATTTCACGCTGCAATAGTATTGGCAGTGGCCGATAGAAGCAGAGTGCGCAATGGCAACAAAGACTGCCGACGTTTGACGATTCAGGAGCGAGCGCTCATAGCTGTACGCTATGGGGGTGTAGAGTTCTGTAGTTGCTGCATTAAGGTGGTGGCGCACGATTTTTGAAGACAATAACAATAACAAAAGTTGTCATTCAAACTTATGATCACAGGTTCAGTTACGGAAGCGAGGAAACGATCCAGCCTTCTCTACACCATTCTCTGAAGAAAACGTTGATGTAAGAATTGTACGGAAAATACTACAAAATATAAATTTACACAAATAAAAGAATAAAATCCAAACGAGTTTCGAAAGAAAAAACGTATTGTATAATAATTCCAAAATTAAAATCTACGATTTCTATCATAAATGTTTTTGCTTAAGGTTATTAAAACGAATATATATTTCCAAATATTGTGTACAGAAAAACTTCCAAAAACTAGATACGAAATTTCACTTTAAATTTCATATAAAATTTTTATAAAAGGTCATAAAATTCATATACCCGAAGAAATAATACGCTGTAAATTTTTTACTATATTATTATTTATATTGCAACGATATATTTTTTTAAAATCACTCTTCTAGAAAACGTCTTAAAAATCTTCATTTCTTATCACATCAATCCATCTCCTTCTACATCAATATATTATATAGTTAATATACAAAAAACCGTTTATTAATAATTGAATTCGAAGCGTTCAAGCGCTTTCGGAATTAAATTTCATCTTCAGTAACTCTCATATTCGTCCTATTTATAATATTAATTAAAACTTCACATGTAAAATCATAAAAAATTGTGATGTTTGCTTAAAATATAACAGTTGGTAGTCATATGTTTTAAAATTATTTACGTTGACGTAATTTTAAAACACATGACGACCAACTGTTATTTTTTAAGCAAATATCACAATTTTTTATGATTTTACATGTGAAGTTTTAATTAATATTATAAATAGGACGAATATGAGAGTTACTGAAGATGAAATTTAATTCCGAAAGCGCTTGAACGCTTCGAATTCAATTATTAATAAACGGTTTTTTGTATATTTAATGCATAATTGTATAGTTATACCAATTGGCCATGCTTAACAAAATTATAATATATTATTTATTTTTTTCTGGTTCTGCTATTGACCGAAGTTTTGTTGCTGAATATCATATTTTGTTGCTGACAGAATGCTGCATATCATACAAATACGAGTATTTTAAAGAGTTTACGTTTCATATAAATACATTTCTTTTTACACTGTACACTGTACACTTGTACAGTGTACAAGTGTACATTATACACTTTTGTGTAAACGTTTTACACTGTACACTTGTACACTGTTGCTTCTGGCGGTCTCTTTTTGATATCGCTATCACTTCATACAACAAAAGTTTGGTTTTATAAATTTGTATCATCTTTTTTATAATACTTTATTACTTTCCCGTCTAGATAGCGCTATAGTAGAGCTATAGCTGTAGAAAAGATAGTATTGTAATCGGTTCAATTTGGGAATATGCGGTTTTCACCGGATCTTGACGTAAGGAACAAAAAAATACCGGATGGAAATTTTCCAGATGTTAATATTCGAACGTATGTGTGTGTGTGTGTGTGTGTGTGTGTGTGTGTTTGTGTTCGGTGTTGGCTTCTAAATCACCTTATATTTCTACAACTACTGGATCGATTTTGACCAGACTTGGTAAGATTACGAATATATATGGGACATTGATGCCATTAAATTTTCAACTTAAAATGGCCAACGGGGTGAGGCTGTACAGCAAGGTTACCCTCAGTATCTGGACACTTCGCCTAATTAAGTTTTTATCTTTCATATGCACATTTGTTACCGATTAAAAAATAATATTTGCAAGTATTTTTTTTTAAAAATCGCATCCCCATTCCCAAAAAAATGTTCTAAAGTTGGAAGCTTTCTTAGTGCTCGCTATGATGGTTGTTATTCGTTATGGTTTTTTTTATAGTCTAATTACGCATGTAAATTAATCTTTTCTAAATTGGGAGTACTAAACCCCACCAAGCGGCCGGACCAGACCAAGATTCATGCTTTATAACACATTCTTTTTTCTATTTATTGCAATCAGAACTGCTTTACAAATAAAAGTAATGCGTTTTTTAACATTTTTCCTCTTTACCTTCTCTTCTTCCGTTTTTTATCGTTATCAAGGCTGCTTTAAAAAAATATTTTTATAAAATTAAACTTTGACTCCCACTGTGGGGTTCGCAAAAAATTAAACAACACGGTTGTGTGAGGTATCATCCCAACACTGTAAGGGAAGACACCCGCCTTGCGACACTTTCGGTCGCCACACCCACCTGCCCCGTTCCTAGCCCTGATGGGCTTTAACTGGATGTGCGAGGTATCAATTTATACATTTTCTAGGGCGCTGAAAAGGATTTTAATATTTAAAGTTGCTGAAATATAAAAACAATACCGCTCGGAACGCGGCTTTAGCCGCGTGACGGGAGTGTCCTACAACTGCGTTGCCAGCTTTTTACGTTTGATTTACTTTCGTTTATCTTTACTTTGAATTTCTCCCTTCCTTCTTCCTTCTCAATCCGTTTAAAACTTACTGCTAATTTCAGCCAAAATCATACGAGTCAAACATTTATTTTTCGTAAATTTTTACGCTAGCCTTATACATTCCTTTTAATGTATTTCTTACACGCAAAAGAAAAATCAGTTGGAAAAATAGGCTATACCCCATTTCCACGTTGTTATTATTATTAGTATACCTATGTGATTTTTGTAGGCTTTCTTTTTCTTGCCACTTTTCTTAAAATCTAGAATATTCTGTTATATCCTTTATTATTTTTCATTACAAATTCCACGTAGATCAACCTGCGTTCTAAAATTAATGTACGGGCTAATAAAATTGCTTATTGCGTTCCTGAACCGAACTGATTTTCATCTAGCACAGTAACTCTTTCTACTTTCTATTAAGAGACATGAACTAATTTAATTTCGTGATGCTTAAATGATTTCTTAACACATTTAAAAGAAAACAAACTAATTAAAATTATATCTCGTTCAAATTCAAGCGCCTCTTTCTCTATGAAACTCTATAAAAATTTTAATCGTTTTTAAAGGTCGTTATTAGATTTTTAGTTTCAGGATATCATATTATTATAATCAAGTATAAATAACTTATTTATTGGATTTGTGAAAAACGAATTAATTAGTAAAGTTATAATAATAATAATCCAGTAAAATAACGATTAATACCAAAGAGTAGGAAGAAAATTATAATAGTAACACGTACCATTTTTCTGACAGAAATATTTGTAAAACTTCAACCAGAAATGTTATATCTGAACTCAAAAACGTAAGCTTGATCTCCTAAGCTAACCATTTGTCATTTGTTTTTATACTTTGTGATGAGTAGTAAAGTAGAAAAGGAAGGCTAAAATATATGAAGGATAAAGAGTTTGAGGCGTGGATTATAGGTAGTAAACAGAAGCAGTATCGAGGAGTTCGGTGTGAGGATGAGATCAGTGCTGCCACAGTTGACAAACGACACCACCAAACTCGTATTCGATCATAGTGCCTCAATCAATCACCAGAAATTCTGACAAAAAATATATGTATTAAAACAATAAAGAAAAAATTATAAAAATTTATATTTTTTTTTTATTTAACTGTTTATCTAATATAATTACTCTATCGATCAAAATGATGCATTACTAATAGCTGTAATATTCAACAAACTTATATACAAAAAATTAATTAAATTATAGACTGTCAAGTAAAATAAAAAATAATAATAATAAACTGATAAATAAATGCAAATTAAGGCTAACCAATCATCCAGAGTAATTTTTAAAAAATAGTGATATAAAAATAAAATATTTTAAAAATGAAACTGTTTAAATGACACAAGAAAAAAGCTGAGGCAAATTGTCTATACTTTCCCGGATAAAAAATACACGTTTGAGATTGTAAAAGTAAAAGAAAAAGCACTTTTCTCTTGTAATATTTTATTTCACTAGCTTTTACTACACACATTATGGAATTTTTTTGACATCGAAGAAATTTTTAATTTCTATAAAAACAATAAGAAAATTCAAATCGTCAGAAAGGTCTATTTGTACAGGTACATCGTACGTTTCTCTAGAATACCGAGTAATTTTGAACTAACGAATTTTAAGTTAATACGAAAAACGTTACTTTGAAATCGGATCGGAAATTATAAAAGAAGACGAACGAACCAATTAGATATATATTATATAAAAATAGGAAGGGAATTTTTGTTTGTTTGGGGTCAAAAAAACAACCTCGAACTAAAAAATGTTTATCCATATTTCTTTGCATAATTGAAAAGTTTTTTTTTTTAGATATATTACATTTCAAAAAATCTCAAAAATATATGGTAGTGGAGATTTGCCGGTTGAAGCATAAACTTTAATGAATTGTGTCTCTTATCACTGTGTGAACTCGGTTTGAACTGAACGATTCGAATCAATCGAATGAATAATATTACAAATATAATACAATTAAATCTGCATTACATTGAATAAATTTAAAAAAAATTTCTGTTTAACAATAATGGGCTTCCCGTGGGGACTGAGGATGAAGCTAGTGGTGAAGTATGGAGCACCTCGTGGGAGGCTACACCAATCGTCACAATCAACCGGTAACAAACGGGGGGCGCTGTTTTGGGAGGTGGAATGGGTTGTTCTTATAATATTTCTGCAATCATCTGATTTTCAAAATTTAAACGGGATATTTGTTAGCAGATTGAAGTAACTTTTGCACATATTAGGTACACTCTCGATCTAACAGATTATGGTTATTCGGAGATGTGTGTGTGTGTGTGTGTGTGTGTGTATGTATATATATATATAGTTTGTGTGTTTGTTATCGCATCACGCGATAAAAAATAAAAAATTGGTCGGTTGCAGAACCAACTGACCGATTAAATTAAATTTTCAGGATAAATTCCTGCTATCCCAGGGAATGTTTTAAGCCATCGAGAAACTAGGTCCTCCCTAGTCCCTTGAACGTTAAGATATTAAAAATAATCATTATTTGTTCGCCCCGAATAAGGATGAAGTTGTGAATTAAAGATATGCATTAAGGAAAAAATAGATTAATCCTTTTACTTATTATTATATCTCTGCCACCACGGCTGAGAAATAAGTTATAAATTTTTAGTCGTCAAAGGTGTGTGCGGGCGTGCGCGTGTGTTTTCTTTAGTTACCATAATTGCTATTTTTTACCTTTTGCAATTTAGATTATTTTTAGATTATTTATCAGTGTTATTCTCACAACCATGAGAATAATATACTGCGCGGGGATCTGGGGGTTGAGTTCTCTGGATAGATGGGAATGGCAGCTACCGAAGCAAGCTTTGCGCCGGTCCCAGACAAAACCAGGACGCCGGTCCCCAAGGAAAATCGGGAATGGTGCGCTCTGCGGCCATGGAGTAGACCCTTTGGCCTCGGGAGGCTCTCAGGAGCCCCTAAGTTGGCTCAGGGAATCGCCCGGGCTGACCTGGGCCCCGACGGTGCAGGTTTTTGCTAGACAGGCCGGCTAGTACTTAAATAAATTTGTACAGTTGAAAATGTTAAAACGAAGTAAATTTCATAAAAATACGCAAATCTCGTTAAAAATAAACTGTTGAGATAAAACCGATAGAATATTAAGTTATAAAGACATACATTACTGTAAATTTATTTGTCGCTTTCTAGGTAAAAGTAAAAATTTCCATATAAATAGAGTGTCTAACGAGGAAACGAAAAAGAATTTCAGGACACGTTCACAATGGAAAGAAAAAGGTTCATACAAATGTGGAAACCTGGACGCTTTATTCGAGTAATAGTTTTCGAAAAATTTTGTCCCGATTTGAGATGCAAGGGTAAAACGAAGCCATACTGAATTTCTTGGAACTTACATAAAGAGGGTATTATATTTGTAGGTTTCATGTGGTTTTTGGCCTAAAAAATTGAATAAAACAGGTCCCACAACTGTATCTCTAATAATTATTGTAAAAAAATCTGACGTTAGCCTACTTGACTTCCTTGAACGCCTATTAAATTACACATACACATTGTTTTTTAAAAGAAGTAAGTAACATTTTATTTCATTAATAATTTATGATATTTTTTAACATTTTTTTTCTATTACTATTGAATTATAATTTATGGTATTTTTTTTTTTTTACAATCAAAGGTTAATAATAATCATTATTAATAAATCAAATTATTTAAATTAAAAAAAAAAGTTAACAAAAGGAGATGAAGTCAGATTCGAACCGATGTGCGTTTCCCTTCAACGGTCCAAATATTTCATTAACTAAAATTTCATTTTATTATAACTCTGAAACCAATGAAAATAAGTACTACTATGATATATCGTTGAAAAGCTCTCAATGAGAGCTTATTACCGCAGTTAACAGAAAGTCTAAATTACAGATTTTGTTTGAAATTTGGGTTTTTTGGACACTTTTGGTTCAGTCTATTTCAATCAAAAGGGAGGTGCACAACTGGAGGTGCACAAAATTTTGTATTTAGGACAACAGTCCTAAATACAAAATTTCAACATTCTACGGCTAATCGTTTTTGAGTTACACGAAATACATACCTACGTTCAGACGTCACGTCGAAACTAGTAAAAATGGATTCAGGAATGGTCAAAATGGATATTTCCGTTGAAATCTGAAAACCGAAATTTTTCGCGATATCAATACATCCTTTACTTCGTACAAGGAAGTAAAAAATCCATCGCCAAACATATTTTACTTCTTGTAAACATTACTCCTTGTACTCGTACAAGGAAGTATTATGCGAAAAATTTTGATTTTCAGATTTCAACGAAAATATCTATTTTGAACATCCCTGAATCCATTTTGACTAGTTTCGGCGTGACTTCTGTACGTACATATATATGTATGTAACCGCATAACCCGAAAACGATTAGAATGTTGAATTTTTGGATTTACGACTGTTGAAACATCTAGTTGTGCATCTCCCTTTTTGATTGCAATCGACTGAACAAAAAGTGTCCAAAAAAGCCCAAAATCCAAAAGAAAATCGGATTTTTTACTTTTTCTTAACTGGAATAATAAGTCCTTACTGAGAGCTTTTCAACGATGTATCATAAGTGGTACTTATTTTCATCGGTTCCAGAGTTGTAGTCAAATAAAATTTTAATTAATGAAATATTAGGATTTTACAAGGGAAAGGCACATCGGTTCGAATCAGACTTCAATTATGATTTTTAATTTAAATATATTGATTTATTAATAATTATTTACCTCCGATTATAAAAAAAAATTACAATTAATAATAATTCAATAAAAAAAATTAAAAAAATACGAAAAAAATGTTTTTAAAAAATAAATGTAATTTAATTGGCGTACACGGATGTCATGTAGTGTCCACATCACATTTCTTTATTTTGGGATAAAGTAACAAATTAAATCGCCAGTAAACAAATAAAGTTTTGCATCCTTATTTGTAAATAATTTAATTTTAAAGAAATTCTTTTTAAAAGCCCGATTGAACGCGAAGAAATTTGACTATTATTAAAAATCGAAACAGATCTAAACAAGCAGAAAAATACTATATTAAAATTTTAAATGAAAACGAAAATCATTTCAATATTGGAAAATGTATAGATCAAAATAGTTTTATTTCGAGACGAGAATGTTTCAAGTGTAATGGGATAAGAGAAGATTGTTGTAATGAGAATATAACAGAGTAACAATCTCATATTTGGCTTTAAGTTAAGCCATACTTCAACTTAAGTAGAAATTAAAACTTTTGTTATGACGGACTTCACTGTTTGCAAGACATTATAAGTAAACTGTACAAAAACTTGTACTCTATGGTAAAATATAAAATACTGTATAACCATATTTAATAAAGAAAACTTCAAAGAGTTCAAATTGATGTAGCGTTGAGCTCCGAAGTAATAGCGGAAAAAAATTTATAAAAGTTTACCGGTTAAATAAAACACGACGACCCCTCGTCTCACGGAACGGAAAGATAGAACAGAGGTAAATGAAATTTTCCGAGATCAAAACTGAAGCAGAATATCGAATGATAATGAAAATGTTAAATATTAATGCTTATTTCTCTTTTTAATTGTACCCTGTACATCTGAAAAAAATGAATAATTCATTACGTTGATGAAGTTATAATAATTGATAATTTTCCTCCAGAATATAATAAAACAGACAAACAGATTAAACTTTATGAATTTAAGCTAAATAACACACAGTAGTAAGTCAAAAGTAAATGTAAGTTAAGCAGTTTCTTAAATTGGGAAAATTACACTTTATATTCCGTAAAGCAGTATATCGTACAATCAATTAAAAGTGAAATTTATTAAATTTTATACTCTTTTAATTAAGTTTAATAAAAGATGAATTTCATTCCCTTATTACACAACTCATGCCATCCATAAAAAATAATTAAATCGTAAAATAAAAAATCTGATGTGGACACTAGATGACTTCCTGGTACGCCTGTGAAATTACTTATACATATTTTTAAAAGTACATAAAATTTTATTTCATTACTAACTTCGGATATTTTTATTTTTTTATGATTATTGAATTATTTTTATTGTAAAACGTTTTTTACAATCACAGGTTAATAATTATTAATAAATCAATGTATTTAAATTAAAAAAAGGTTAAAAAAAAGGAGATGAAGTCTGATTCGAACCGATGTGCCTTCCCCTTAAAAGATCCAAATATTTCATTAATAAAAATATATATTATATATATTTCATTAGGTTATAACTGTGGAACCAATGAAAATAAGTACCATGTATGATATATCGTTGAACACCTGATTGAGAGCTTTTCCACAGTTGGTTGAAGGCTCATTACTGCTACTAAGAAAAAGTCAAAAAGTCCAGTTATGTGTTGGATTTTTTGGACACTTTTGGTTCAGACGATTGCAATCAAGAAAGGAGGTGCAAAACTAGATGTTACAACAGTCCTAAATCTAAAATTTCAACAACTTACGGCTAATCGTTTCTAGTTATGCGAGCGAGATACATATGTACGTACAGACGTCACGCCGAAACTAGTAAAAATGGATTCAGGGATGGTCAAAATGAATATTTCCGTTGAAATCTGAAATTTTTTACAATCACAATACTTTTTTTACTTCGTTCAAGGAAGTAAAAACTTCAGAACCTCCTGCTCCGGTATAGTACACCGCACATTGTATGTATCTGGTGTTCAGGATTGATTACTTTCAAGGCAAGAAAAGCTGTTTAATTACAAAACGGTAACCACTTATTTTTATAAATTTATAAGTGCTGACAATTGTAAAGAAATGTTTTACTAAATGTTAATGTAATTTATTAAATAAGTGTTTGATATTACATTTTTTATTACTTTCTGAATTTTTTTTAGAAGTTAAAAACATTTAAAAGTATTACCACAAATAATTTTTCCATCACACTGTTACACTTCCAAAAAAAAAAAATTAATTTTATAAGTATAATATTTATCAACCTATCAGCTGCAGTGTACGAAGAAAGAGCTACTCTAACGGTTACTGAAATAAATTACAAAACAAAACACTCACAAATCGTTAACAAAGATATTTATGTATAACATAACACTAGATAGGAAATTTCAGCCCATAAACAATCAATATCATTAGATACCGGAGAAACAGTGCATAAAAAAGTAACTAATAAATTTAAATGAAGAAACGATAAGAATTATTAATTAAAAAAAAAAAATTTACTAAACACTATATACGAATAGATCCAACAATAGATACGCAATAAAAGGAAAAACTTTTATATTTTTGGGCAAGTCCAGTCGAAAGCTTAAAGCTGTTAAAAGCATCTCAACTCTATAACTGAAATCCCAAGTCAGATTGCCCACTGCGAGTTCGGAAGATATTCGAATGATTAAGGTGTTTGTAAATTAATTCGAAGCGTTCGCTTGTTCCTTTTAGGTTGTCTAAAACAGCAATAATTGTTTGTAAATTGGTATTTTTATGCTATAAACGCTGTTATAAATACTCGTTTCATTTAGCGTTTAACAATTAAATCGTTTCTTTTATTTGTTTGCTTTTACTTTCACGTCTAGATGATAGCGCTATAGCACAGCTATAGCTTTAGAAGGGAAAATATTGTAATCGGTCCAATTTGGGAATTTGCGGTTTTCACCGGATCTCAACGTTTTCACATCTAAGGAACCCAAAAAAACCAACATACCGGATGGAAATTTTCCAAACTTAACGCTCGTATATACGTGTGTTCGGTGTTGGCCTCTAAATTACTTCCGGAACTACTGAACCCAATTTTTTAGACCATGCTTCGACATATAAGGCAATGATGTCATTACATTTTCAACTTAAAAGGTCCAGGGGATGAGGCTGTAGAGCAAGGTCACCATCAGTATCTCGGGATTTCGTCTAATTAAGATCGGATTCATCTTAGGTACATTTGTTAACGATTAAAAAATAACAATATTTGCAAAAAAAAGAACTTTTCCATAATCGAATTCCCACAACAAAAATGCTTTTATAGTCGTTCGGTATGTTGTGACTTCACAGGTGAGCGGTAGAATTAAATAAATGAATAATATTTAAAGTGTAAAAAAATAACTCGGTCCACGCCCGCGCAAATTAAATTCGGAATGCGAACGCGCTTTAGTTAGAATCATTGAATTGATAAACGAAAAAATATTATATTTAAATAAAATAATAAATATTTTAAATTGTGTGTGTAAGCCCAGTTTAATATTTAATTTTTTGTTTTTTTGTCTTCAGTCATTTGACTGGTTTGATGCAGCTCTCCAAGATTCCCTATCTAGTGCTAGTCGTTTCATTTCAGTATACCATCTACATCCCACATCCCTAACTATTTGTTTTACATACTCCAAACGTGGTCTGCTTACACAATTTTTTCCTTCTACCTGTCCTTCCAATATCAAAGCGACGACTATTCCAGGATGCCTTAGTATATGGCCTATAAGTCTGTCTCTTCTTTTAACTATAGTTTACTATTTAAACTGTACTATATTTAAATAAATATAAAAATAAATAAATATTTAAATAAATATTTAAATAAATATTTAAATAAATATAAAAACAAATATAAATAAATAGTTTAATATTTAAATACAGGCGATATTTATAAAACGTATTAAATTTAATAATTACATTATCAAAATACACATATTTTGTAATAAATTATAAGAAAGTAAATAAACCGGTCGAATTTTTAGGTATTATTCAGATTATAGATTGGGAAACATTACTATAAAATAGAAATTGACAAAAAGATAATATATAAAGACTAGCTTCCCATTTTCAAGAAAAAAAGAATGAGAAACAACCACGATTAATCCAGATAGACCGGATAAAGAAAACAAGCTAGTTACATACCGTTTGTAAATATTAATAAAAAGAACATGAACTTGAATAAAATGTTTAAAATCGTAAGAAAGTCGAGTAAGAATTGCCGAGAGAAAAAGAAGTTATTTAAAATCTCTAAAACACTCTGTTACTAAACGACTAAGAAAGACAAACAACAATAAAGGAGCGATCTATCAATGTTACGCTTTAATTTATACGAGAAAGAAAGCAATAAAGAAAATAACGGAAAAACTGAAGAAAAAAAGTAACAATACAAGAAAGAAGAATAGAGATTTTTTTGACGGTTGTTTTTTTAGAAACAATAAAATATTCTATAAAAAGTAATAAACGATACGGATTCATCACTAGAAAGCAAATATACAGTGAAAACATTTTAATAATACAAGAAAACATCTCTGCTGTAAGAACAATAAATATTTAAAAAGAAAATCATAAAAGATTATCTAAATTTCAAGTAAACAAGAATTAACAACCCCATGTTTACACCAAATGGGATCGTTTACAAAACAAAAACAAACAAATAAAAAATTAAACCTGCCAAGAAAAAGGGAGGCTAAAATACTTAAATCGATTAAAAACTTAATTATATTACAAATAACATTACAAAAGTTTTTTTTAATTTTTTAAAATTTGCTTTATACGTTTTAGTCGTACTTTAATCAAAATATTATCGTATATTACATGAGTTTTAATTATTAGGTTAATTTGGATTTCAAAAGATAACATCATATATTGAAATTTATAAAATATCAGACATTTACTATACAAAGTAACGAAATAATGACGTTTTTGATTATTGAAATACAATTGTAAATTAACAAAACTTTTTTTGTCGCTTATATACATTTTACAAATTTGCAAAAGTAAAGGCTGAAGATTGTGGTTTGCTTGGCTTTACATCCACCACCACACAATTCGGTCGCCCTAACACATAGACCGAATATCTGTGCACAAACTGCTACTGAGCCTTGAAACAGTGTAGCGACCGGTCCTAAATAGCTCCTAGAGCTTACCTAAAAGCATGATCGGACTAAGCGCGGGGCCATTCATCACCGGCTTACACGTCCCAACCACTCACTTGTCATATATTTACTAAAATGGGTAGGCGCATCCCGTGCGCCTACCTACTAAAAATATATATGACTAAAAATATACAACTACTAAAAATATATATGACATTCATAAATTAAAATTTACTTCGTCTAGACGGCAATTCGCTGCCACGCCTAGATTGCTGAATTCCAGCAAGTACCTGTCCACCTTATTAAAGCGCTTGCAGCCTTAATTTTCTGGTGGTCAGCCATACACCTCTAGGTTAGCTTCCGACAGCAGTGCGGTAGGAGTCTTTCCCTTAAATAAACTACTGATGTCGGTTGAACATAGCAACCGTAAAAAGGAACCCACAATGCGACTCTCGCCGCATTGACTCGCCGCTTGTGAGTGGCCAATTTTCCCCTTGACCTCTAAGTTCCAGGGTGGCCTGGTCTCTGGACCCCCAAGAGCGGGGCAGTCAAACATCAGGTGTTCATTTGACTGGACCTCCCCGTAGACGCAAGTTCATCAGCTGCCAGGCTAAACCGAAAGATATTGATACAAATTAACATGGTTGGTGAGCTCCTGGGCACCCGTTGCCCTTAAAAACGAACTCGAGGCATACCATCCCCCCAGATCCCGTATAAACGTGTACAGGGATCTTCCCTTAGTCGTAGTGTCCCGTTTCAGCTATCATGCTTCCATCGCGAGCCTCTGCAGCCTCTTCTGCAGGCAAAGTAATGGCTGAATATTGTACTGTCACTCGACCTTAGTAATTGTGCAAAATTTGATCAATAGGCAATGTCAGGAGGTATGTTAAATTATTACACCTTCACACTTAATCTCCACCCTTAATTTACCCCTGTACGGTGGGATATTTGCAAAAGCAAACAGGAAGTATGTTAAATTATTATACCCGCACCCTTAATTTAACCCCGTATGGGGGGATGTTTGCAAAAGTAATGGCGTAATATTGTACTGTCACCCGACCTTAGTAACTGTGCAAAATTTCATCGATCGGCAATGTCAGGAAGTATGTTAAATTAAGGATACAAGATTTGAGGGTAAACATGAAAAAACATTGTCAGTTAAAAAAAGCAAGTAAAAATTATACTTTACAACGATAACATATATTCTTCCTACTAAATACAGGCGGTACTTAAACGTAAAATATTAACTTCTATGCACAGAGGACATTAGTTACGTGTAAATTAGTAGGTTGTGATTATGGCTTCCCGTTATATTTATATAGAGTGTATCGCCAAGTTCTCCCGGGACTTTCATGACTTATTATACTTGTGAAAATAATTGAAGAAGTTTATATAAACATATGTTCTAAAAATGCTTCGTTTGGGAATTACGACTAGTGAAATTTTCACTCGGATTTCAGCGAACCCGGTGAAATGAGATCGTAATGAAATTTTCACGACGTTAATTAAGAAACAGGATTAAATATTTCTTATCGTTATCGAGTTGAACCGTAGCTACAGTATTTCTTGAGAGATGTAGAGTAAAAATCAATAAAACTGAATAAAAAACTTTGTTTTTATGTTCGACGTACGATAACTTTGTTAAACGGGTAATAAAAATGTAACTTTTAAACAAACCTTACACAGAATATAATTTTCAAAATAGTGTAAGATAAGTTGAATAAAACAAAGAAAGGTTAACAAAATTCGAAATTTTATTACGAAACAGTACATTATTACTATATTTGTCAGAAAAGTACTTTTCTGTGATGTGAAAAAACAAAATTTCCTGTCAACAGTTGTTAAAAATAAAAAATAAACTGGAAATTACACGAAAATTGTAAAATTAAATTAAATAAATAAAAATAAGATAATAATTATTTTATTAATGACAGAGATACAATTATATGAAAAACTTTTATTTCAAAGTCGGCAATAAAAATAACAACAGCTGATCAACAACGCATAATACTGTATTAGTGTAAATCATCTGTACGGTACATTAATTATATCGGATAATGTGAACTGTGCTGTCCTTAGCGAAGGTTTTCTGTCAATTTTAGTTGAACGTGATGGGTTTGCCGTTGAAGAATGGTACGCCATTCTTCACGTCTTAGTTACAACAGAAGTGCATTTTATGTTCAATCTTTCAATAAACAGTAATTTGTAGCATTACAGTGCCTTTACTGTTCCGTTCATTTTGATAGTTTTCTTTTTTTAAAGTAATGATACTCATTTTAAGCCAGCCCCTGTGTTGGAACAGAAATATTTCAAATGAATGTTTTTAAACGTTTAACCCTTGTTTTTTTACATAAGACTGAAATTACAGTTAAAGATATTTTAAAGTGCAACTGTTTCATAACTTCAATTATTTTTGGTACCTATAAATTTTTGATGAAAATTTTATTTTCAATTAAACAATTATTTGAACGTATTAATAAAAAGATTTCATAATTAAAATTTATCTGAAAAAAATTGTGATATAAGAGTAACGTTCTGAAGGAACTAAATTAGTCTTGGTTCTTTGCTTAGCGTTACTTACACAGGTGCTATTATTAACCGGACTGCATTCATTAACATGAGTGTAGCATTACTTGATTATTTATGCTCTGCTTATACCTAATTTTAAGACGACACACACTTTATGTTTTAATAAAAAAATATAATTATAAAAATATGAATAATATTATGAATAAAAAGAAAACGCACCACGAAATAATTTAAACGAACTAACCTGCACACAATTAAACCCTTTACTAAAGAAACAACTTGAAACGTTCTTATTTATTTTTGAGTAACACGCTCATGAAAATCGAAATTAAAATCGTACTACATCATCGCTTATCGATACGATGCAGAACGTTCTAATTTGTTCAGCCAAGACTCGTGAGTCACGCACACTGCTTGGAGTCCACAGTTTTTGTTTAGATCCCGATATCCCGACTAATTAATGATAGAAACGGATGAGTTGCTGCCAAAATATAGACTACAGGTATTATTTATTAAACGGGATGATCGAAAAAGATTGCAGCAAGAAAAAAAAATCATATCTCCCTACGTAATTGAGGTATAGTTTTAATTAGAACTGCAAAATAATCGGGATATCACAAAGTTTCTTAGACGTGACCGGCCGTTTCCTTGAGTCGATGCTTACTTATAAAACGTAAAACTCCTCTGCGCCATTGTCAGTCAGTGCAATGGCGACAGTTCATCAAAAAGCACAGTGCGTTTTGTGTTTTCTGGAATATAAATCGGCTTTAACTGTTCAAGGGACTTTCCGGCGAGTTTATGGTAACGATCCCCCTCATGCCATAAACTCTACGGTGGTGCGAATAGTTGAAGGTATCTGGCAACGTAGAAGTGAAAAGTCCCCGGATGCCCCAAAAAGATTGACGAGCAAGCAGTTGAGCTTATACGCCGTATTTCTTTAAGAAGCCGTAAAAAGTCAATTTCTAGGCGAAGTTTATACTTAAAAATTCCAAAGACAACTATCCAGAATGTGTTGCACTATCGTTACGATTTTACGCATGCAAAATTTAGCATAAACATCAAATTAAAGAGAAGGACCTTCCTAAACGTGTTGAATTCGCAAGTAAAATGCTTGATAATAAAATTAACGATGACCAAACATTTTTAAAACTTGTTAGTTTACGAACGAAGCGATTTTTTATGTCAGTGGTTGTGTCAATCGGCTATGGGGATCTCAGCAACTCGATGAAATTATTGAGTAAGTCAGATATTCCCCAAAAATAAACGTTTGGTGCGGTTTGATGGCCGATCCCACGATCGGCCCGTTCTTTTTTTCATGAGCCTACTACCACAAGGAATATTTATTTCGACATGCTACATACTGTACGTTTTCTCTCAAGTTGACCGAATCGAACAAGAAAGTAAAGTCGCTGTAATATTTTAATAAGATGTTACGCCCCACATTTTAGCCGAAGCATTCGACGCGCTTTCAATGAAAGATTCCCTAATCGTTGGAAGGGTAGGGCCGGACCGGCCCTACCTAAGCCTAACCTAAGCCTAAGCACAGGACCTGTGCTTAGGATTCTGAGAAGTCCAAATTTGTCACCCGTTGAGTTTTTGTATGAGGGTTACGTTAAAAACATCGTCTACAGTGAAAAAAGGGATTTACAACATTTAAGACAACGAATCACCGCTGTTATTGCCAAAGTTACGCCTGCGATGATCCAGTAGAACAGGGCGAAAGTCGATTATCGACTTCAGGATGTTTGTAGAGCGACCAACAGAGCTCAAAAATTCAAACATTCTATTGTTTGTAAAAAATCTTATAAGTCGGTGAATTCAAAAAAAAAAATCGATGTGGAAAACACATGACTTCCTTCACACATATTAAATTACATTTACACATTTTTGTAAATTGAAAACTACATAAAATGTTATTTTATTAAAATCTTATGATATTTTTTTCATATATATATATATATATATTTGTTTTTTTTTATTGAATTATTATTCATCGTAAAAAAATCTTACAATGAGAAATTAATAATTATTAATAAATCAATGTATTAAAATTGGAAAAAAAAAGTTAATAATAAAGGAGATGAAGTCTGATCAAAAGGGGAGGTGCACAACTAGATGTTACAACAGTTTTAAATCCAAAATTTCAACATTCTACGGCTAATCGTTTTTGAGCTATGCGAAATATATATACGTACGTACAGAGGTCACGCCGAAACTGGTCATAATGGATATTTCCGTTGAAATCTGGAAACCGAAATTTTTCCAGAAGTAATTTCCTTTACTTCGTACAAGGAAATTGGTTTGTCTGGCATTTCTCCCATCATCACCCCAATCGGTCGCCCTAAAGCATAAGACCAAATGTCTGTACCACAAACGGCTACTGTTCCTCAAAACGGTTTAGCGACCAATATCCTAATTAGCTCCTAGAGCTTAACTAACTGCGTGAGCGGAATAAGCGTGGTGCCCTACACTACTTGCTTGCGTGTGGGGGTTACGACTGTACGATGATTTATTATTACTGTACGACTGGTGACTGATTTTTCGACAACTAGGTGCACATCCTTAAACAGTGCCGTACGGTTAGACAAATAGTCACGTACCACGGCCTGCAGGGCCACGGGAACATTGCGGTCCAACTAATAGAGAACAGAACTCCAACACAAGGAAGGAAATGCTGCCTCTACGTCGATAAAAATTGCCAAAACATATTTACGGTCGAAGCTTTCCACCTCGGCAAGAGCATTTAAGATGCAATCCTCGGTACCAACCCCTTTCATGAAGCCGTATTGGCCTCGATTTAGAAAATCGTTCATATCGTTGTTTTCCCAGAGCTGTTCCACAACCATCCTTTCACGAAATTTGCCGATTACGGCAACAGGTTGATGGGTTGATAACTGCTGACCTCACTCGGATCCTTTTCTGATTTTAAGAGCACCCTCACCAAAGCCAGCTTTCAACGAGTCGGAAAGCAACCTCAACTAAGGCACCCTGAGAACAGCCTGACAAGCGGCTCTCTTATGACAGGCAGCAGATGATAGAATAAGTCCGGGTCAACCTGGTCAATTCCCGGTGCTTTTTTTAGTGCCATTCGAGAAACCACTCAGTCTACATCTACGGGATCCAAAGCCCGTATGCCAGGGAATGGTGTCTCACCTGCCCTAACGCCGATTTCTGCTGCACCCTCCCGAGCATCAGGAATACGAGTATCCAGGAACGCCTGCTAAGCCACCACAGATGTTAAGTGTGATCTTAACTACCAAACCCGCATCAAACACTGGATAGCACGTGCAATGGCATTGGCCGGTAACATGACTTAGCGAGCTGCCAGGGGCTGCGTTACAACTCGCACATAGAGTCTTGCCAAAATTTTGGTTTGGCTACCTTGATAGCGCGAACGTACTCATTACGGGCGAGCCGGTAGATCCGCAGACCATCAGCGCGCACGTCATCAACGATAATCCCCGTTAGAGTGCGACGCTGGTATCTTCTCCTAGCGGACCTAACTCTTGCGCGCATCACACTAAGATCAGAGGACCACCACGTTTTCCTGGGTTTCCGCCTGTCTGCCTCGGCCCAGACAGTCCAACTGCTTGCACGCCTAAGTAGGTCGTCCTACGGGCGATCTACTTAGGCGTGATAATCTCAGCATGATAATCTTGAAATTATCTGAAAATGTACAGCGTTTGAACACTTTCAAAAAAATTACTGCCCGTAGTTTCTGATCTAGAGATGTTTTACACGGCATAATGTAACGGGATCTTTAAAAGTTCATTCAGTTTTGACGTTTTTATAAAATCGTCATGCTACAGAATTCATCTCTCATAAGAAGCTGTAACTGGGTGTTAGCCAGTAGTTTCTAAAAATAAAAATAAGTAAGTACCAGCTAATTTTTATTTTGTTACGTTTGTAACAGAGACAAGAATTTTATAGTGAAGATAGAGATTCTAAGAAGGGATCCGTTTTCTTTCCAAATACCTTTTTGACCGTTGGAGGGCAAAAGTGTGCAGCTGCTGATGGATACTGCTCTCAGATGACGCTGTCACCAAACTTACTGTACAAGCGATTAGGACACTCGTCATTCTAACCGATCGTGTGCAGGGATCGAACCGGTGTTAAATGAACTTAATTCTGACCGATACCGTAACCCGATCAATGTTCCCACCATTGCTACCCAGAAATTAAAACACAACGTGACTCCACAACCGAGAAGGAACAAAAAAACTTTATTTTTTATTATGGTATTTTTTTTCTATTCGAACGAGATCCCGTGAAGAAGAGAATTATGATGGAAAACACTGAAAATTCGGTCTATTGCAAAAGGATATATATAAACGATGGAAAACCGATATCAGTAACCTGTATATTTCGAAAAACCTTACAAGAATATATATATATATATATATATATTTTTGGATAAATTATTATTAATCAATAAAGATTTTAAGATAAATACAATTTCAAGTTCTTTCAGTGAAATTGAAAAAAAATATCTAACTGATTAACGTAATCGAATTAACCTGAATTTTCAAAAGCGCTTTTTTATACAGGTGATTCAAAGAAACGGGAAATTTTGAAAGTTTTGGTAGCCGTGAGCGATTGGTACCACTTGATAAGTGGCACCAGCCTCTCTAACCTTTTCTTTCTTTTTCCTGTTTAGCCTCCGGTAACTACCGTTTAGATAATACTTCAGAGGATGAATGAGGATGATATCTATGAGTGTGAATGAAGTGTAGTCTTGTACATTCTCAGTTCAACCATACCTGAGATGTGTGGTTAATTGAAACCCAACCACTAAAGAACACCGGTATCCACGATCTAGTATTCAAGTCCGTGTAAAAATAGCTGGCTTTACTAGGACTTGAATTTGACTTCATTCACACTCATACATATCATCCTCATTCATCCTCTGAAGTATTATCTAAACGATAGTTACCGGAGACTAAACAGGAAAAAGAAAGCCTCTCTAACCTAACCTGCCATTTAGTTGTCATGGATCCTTGGAGTGGTGCGCAACGTGCATTTGCTATCAAAACAATGACTGTGTGGAGGGAGCGCGTAGAGAATTTCGACGTCATTTTAATCTGGGACGACACGACCGGTTTCCAGTTTTGAGGAAACCGGTTCGGCAATGAAAAAGAAACCTCCAGATCGTGAGCGAACTGTCCACCACAGAATGTTCAAGCTTTACAAGATGCTGTCACACGAAGTCCACATCGGTCAATCCGTCGTATCTCATTATCTTTACAATCGCATAGTTCAAGCGTTCGAAGAATTTTAGTGAACGACTTGCAACTCCATCCGTACAAGTTGCAGATCGTCCAGGAACTGAAACCGAACGATGCGGTTGTGAGAGCACAATTCTGTAATGTAATGCTTCAGAAGATAAACGATAACGAAGAGTTTGTTCACGAACTGTGGATGTCAGACGAAGCGCATTTCCACCTCAGTGAATTTGTTAACAAGCTAAATTTGAGATACCGGGCACAAGAAAATCCTACGCAGCTATACCAGCGTCCGTTACACAGCCAGAAAGTGACCGTGTGGTGTGCTATATCATGTTACGGTGTTATAGGCCTTTATTGTTTTGAGGATGACAACGGTCTTGCGATTACAGTGACGTCGGCTCATTACGTAGCCGTGCTTGAAAGCTTTGTTGTGGAACAACAAAAGAGATTTCCACCGATTCTTAACACAGCCTGGTTTCAACAAGACGGAGAAACGTCACATACCGCACGAATATGGATGGCAGCTGTACGCCGATTGTTTGGACAACGTGACGTTTCACGAAACGGTGACATTAGATGGCCTCCCAGATCGCCTGATCTCTCAGCTTGCGATTACTTTTTGCGGGGTCACCTTAAAAGCAAAGTGTTCCACAGTAGACCTGCTACAACGGAAGAACTGAATGCAAAGATCCGAGAAGCAATTGGGGAAATTCCAGTCGAGATGTTACGTCAAACCAGAGACTTCGTGAGGGTTTACGTAGAAGAGGAGGTCACCTGGAAGATGTCATCTTTAAAAAATAAACTAAAATGTATGTATCCTAAAATGGCAACATTTGTACAATTACATGAAATAAAATTCATTTTCTAAAAAAAAAATTTCATTAACGTGATTTAATTTTTTAAATTTCCCGTTTCTTTGAATCATCCTGTATTATAATTCAAATAAAACAATTAAAAACTGAACTTCCATGAGTAAAAAGATTTTATGATTTTTTTTTTGGATTGAAAGAAGAATAAACTACATACCGAACTCACAGACAGAGTTTAATGCAACACTGTCGGGTTTTCCCTAGAGCGGGTTAGTAATTCCCGGTTTGAATTATTTTATTCCCAGTACATCCTTATTTCTAAATTTACTTTTAAATAACAATCTATACGGTTCTAAATCGTACTATTTTATCGCTGAACAAGCAATTTTATATATATATTTAACTGCTTTTCCGAATGACGCTACT
The DNA here is from genome assembly GCF_047948215.1 of Lycorma delicatula. Lineage (NCBI taxonomy): Eukaryota > Metazoa > Arthropoda > Insecta > Hemiptera > Fulgoridae > Lycorma > Lycorma delicatula. The sequence continues at coordinate 156,925,045 of NC_134460.1, forward strand.
GTCTAGAACTGGCCTATATTTTATATTATAAATTTAAGCAAAACCCTTATTATAACCCTAGTCTTTTTCATCCTAATGGGAAAAAATGATTACGTTTTCAATGTATATTTCACCTTAAAAATATTATATATATATATATATATATATATATATATAGATATATATATATATATAGATATATATATATATATATATATATATATATATATATATACATGTTTATATATGATAGAAATTTTTAAATAAATGCCATAAAAAAAGGAATATTTAAAAAATTGTTAATCTAGGAAGCTTCGTTTAAAACAGAGAAGTTTCATCGATTATAAGGATAACAAACTAACATTTTCTATAATTTTAAATTTGGGTTTAAAGAGTCATTTACCTAGGGACACACCTTTGATAATTTAAGACGAATACAGAATTTTTTTATATTTTAATTTTATTTAATTTTTTATTAATAATATTTACAAAAGCATGGAATTTTTTTGTAATTAATTTATTCTGTTCTACATGATTCATAATCAGATTTAATTAACGGCATTGTTTAAGGTGTAATAGGCTGCTGATAATGGAAAAGAAACTAATTGCTAGACTGTTTGATTAAATTTGTAGACTAATATTTTATAATGTGTAAAAAACCTTTTATAGTAACTTTATTTTTTAAAAGCATTTTTAAAAAGTATCAAAATAATTTATTTTTTACACATTTTGGGTATTATTTAAATAATAATATTATTATTCAGCAATGAATTCTTAATGTTACGTTTTCCTTTTAAATAAATAAAATAGTTTAAGACATTAAGTAAAAAAATAAGCTGAAATATAACTGATAATCGATAATCTAATCGTTTTAACTATTTAAGTCAAGAGGTTCAAGTGATATTCATTTCGTTAATTAATTATCATTTAATTTTATTGTACAAGGCCGCTTTTTAAACTTTTTCGAAAACAATGAAAAAACAAAAAATTTGGTACAAATCGTTTCACTGTATCTCACATTACTTTTACAAGGGTTCGAATAAATTTTGAAAACTATTTTCGACTCTGAAGTTGGTACCTCAAAAACAAGGTTTTGGAAGAATTCAACAGCTTCTTGAGATGATGAAAATCGATGTTCATGCACTCTTGTTGGATATGGAGTAACAAAAGGAAGTCGTCGTTAGTCGATAATTCAGGTGAATATGGACAACGAGATATAATTCCACGTTTCTCTACGTCAAATACTGAATCTTTTGAGATGCTGTATGGGAGCAGACATTGTCATGATGACGAACGATTCCACGTTTTCGGTTGTTTTTCCTTATTTCACTGATAGCAATTCAGCATTATCTGTTCTTCGATCCTCTGAAGCAGTAGTTGCTACTTGTGTAGTATAATCGAGTGCTCTTGGTTAGCCAACCCAAGTGTTTCGCGAACTTTTGTTGGATTCGGTTCATCTTGGAACATAAAAGCAGTCGATTGTTGCCTAGTTTCCGGTTCATACGAATATATCCAAGTTTCGTTTCCTGTTACAACAGGTCGAAACAAGTTAGGTTACAAACAAGTCGAAACTTGTTTTTTCGGCCGGATTTTGCATTCCCTCGGTCGAAGTTTTTGAGTACTTTCATCCACCGACTGACACAAACCTGTTTTTTTAGCTTCGGTCAAATTATGTGGAATCCATCGGGAACAGATCTCTTTTACAACTAAACGTTCAAGCAAAATCGAATGAACTGTAGTTCATTCTGGATATCCTGTAATCCCTAGGGAAAATTGGCTTGTGGGGTAAAATTGGCCACTCACAAACGGCAAGTCAATGTGGCGAGAGCCGCATTGTCGGACCGTGTGGGAGTTCCTAGATGCGGCTGCTTTGTTAAACCGGCATCCGTAGTTTGCTTAAGAGAAAGACTCTTACAGCATTGCCGCGGGAAGCTAACCCTGTATATGGCTGACCACCAACCAATTATTATGGCTCCAAGCGCTATAAAATGGTGGCAGGTACTTGCTGGCATTCAGCGACCTAGGCGTGGCAGCGAATTGCTGCGTAGACGAAATAAATTTTATTATGGATGTCATAGATATTTTTAGTAGTTTACGGGTGCGCCTACCCTTTTTAGTAAATAAATGACAAGTGAGCGGTTTGGACACGTAAGCCGATGGTGTATGGCACCACGCTTAGTCCGCTCACGCTGTTCGGTAAGCTCTAGGAGCTATGTTAGGATACTGGTAGATAAACTGTTTGAGGCTAAGTTGCCGTTTGTGGCACACGCATTCGTCTTATGCTTTAAGGCAAATGGGGGTGGTGGAATGCCAAGCAAACAAAAAAATCCCTGTAGTACATTCTGGATATTCTTAAATATGACTATGTTACGATAAGTCAAATGTCGATCTTCTTCGATCACGTTGAGCAAAGCATCGATATTTTTTGGAATAAAAATCAATTTTGGTCGACGTTCACGAAATTCATCGCAGACGGAAACACGACCACGACGAAATTCTTCAAATTTATTGTAAATAGTCTTTTCTGATCGTGATTCATTACCAAAAAGTTGAAAGAACTGATTCGAGGCATTATTGTTGAGTTAGGCCCTTACTAAAACCGTAAAAAATAATCCGACGAAAACCTTAACCTGAAGTTTCCATTATTTCACAATTTTTTTTTTTAAATATTTACTGTAAACAAGCTGATAGGACGATTTCTGAGCTGCCAGTGCTGTGTAACAATAAAAAGTGTCAAATTTTACAACAATAGTAATGTCACATCTCAACAGCGTCATCTAGTGGTCGTTTGTAAAAACTTAAAAGGTGACCTCCGAATTATATTTAATAATTGTGACTTCTCTCGATACTTTATTGCAAATTTATTTATGTGAAATAAATTTGAAAATGTAAGTAGCGTAACGCGGATTGTTATTCAAGGATTAAATTTTTTTTTAAAAACATATCCGAAAACGTATCGTTTTCCAATTTTTTCTACCATTTTATATTTTTAAATCGAAATTTATACTTCGAAAACGAATTGAAATATCTAATAGAATTTCATGAAAGTATTTAATTTGACATTTTTAACAAAGGCAACTGACGTGTTTTTGCCTATTCAAAATTCTAAAATTGCAGCGACTGAATTTTTTACAGTATTAATATTTCCCAAAAAAATCCAATGAAAATATTATTTTATTACGTAAAAAATAAAATCAGAAAAGAACACTTTATTCTGAACAAAGTGGTAGTAGTTCATTCATCGGATCAGAAATTCAATTAAGATCTTTGATATCAGTCGTTTGCTTCATCCACGATGAACTACAGAGAAAACTTTTAGATTTTTTTATCTTTTACCCTGTCATTACTTTTATATTTTTTTAGTCGCGCACAATAAATCCACTTTCCTAGTACTAAAGTACTAGTCTATAACATAAAAGAGCAGTTTCAGTTTTTATAATTTTTTTTCTTTAATTACCATTTTACGTTGGTTATGAATATTTCTTTAAAGTTTTTTGGATTAAATTACAAATCGATTCAACGTACTGCGTTACCTAAATAAAATAGAAGATTATTTTATATAGATATACAAGCGCGTGTGAACATAATGATGTTAATAATAACGTTTTACGTAAGTAAAATTCCCATAACATCTATTTTTAACATAGTAAAAATGTAAAAACGAAATTTTCCTTTTTATTGTTGAAATTTTGTACGAAGTAAATACGCGGTTATAAGGTGCACAAGTGTACGGCATTCTTCGGATCGTAAAGAGAGTGTTAAATGTTTAAAAAGGGTCGTCTGTAGATACCTTACAATTCCCAATTGTGTGGCATTACCCTAAGAAAATTACATTATTACTTTTTTACATGAAACATTCCATCCGTGCTCAAGTAAAGATATGTCTGTTATCCTGCTGTATAAAACACGCTTTTACAATGTAAATTATGTAATATAAAAATTAAATCTACCGAATTTGACTTAAGGCTTAAATAAGTACATCGAATATTTGTTTTAAATTTCATTGTAACGTAAAAAATTATTAGGAAATTTTTTAATTTTCATTAATATTACTTCTTTTTATTAAAACAATTTTTACGCGCTCGTCTAAAAGTACGAATTGAGACTACTTTTTAGAAAATTCATTGTAAGAAATATATTTTAATAGTTTTTACTCTAATCTTTTAAAAAACACTCATATGTTTTTTTTTCCTTTTTCAATTTTCATCAAATTTATATTCTCTTGATCAATAAGTACGCATATCCGAATGAAGTCCCATGTTAACATAGCAAAAACTTAATAAATGATGTGCAGTTATTTTTACTTTCCCGTCTAGATAGTTCTAGAAGAGAAAGTATTGTAATCGTTCCAATTTGGGTATATGCAATTTTCACCGGATCTTGATGTTTTGACACCGAAGGAACACAAAAACCAACAAACCGGACGGAAATTTTCCGAATGTGAATATTCGTATGTACGTTTGTGTGTATGTGTGTTCGGTGTTGGCCTCTAAATTACCTTATATCTCCACAATTACTGGATTGATTTTGACCAAACTTAGATTACTTCTATGTATGGGCCGTGGATGCCATTAAATTTTCAACTTAAAAGGTGGAGGGGGTTGAGGCTGTAAAGCAAGGTCACCCTCAGTATCTGGAGATTTCGCCTAATGAAGGTCATATTTTTCTTAAGCACATTTCTTAACGATTAAAAAAATACCAATATCTGAAAAAAAAAATTTTGCAAAATTGCACCACCACCCCCCAAAAAATGCTGTTGTAGTCGTCTGCTATTTTGTGATGTCACAGATGAACGGTAGAATTAAATGAATTAATAATATTTAAAATGTAAAAAATTAACTCGATCTGCTTGAGTTTCGAACTCGATCGCCCGGACGACTCGGTACCCGGTGCGTTAAGCCTCGCGGTTACTCCGGTTTGCCGGACATACAAGCAAAATCTTTTCTAAGCAAGTGAAATTATAAGTATACTTAGTGCCAGCCGTCATCGCTACTAAGGTGATACCCGCGCGAATTAAATACATGATTTGCACGCGCTTTAGTTAGAATCATTGAATTAATTAAACGAAAAAATATTATTATAATTAAATAAAATGATAAATATTTTTAATTAAGTTATGTGAAACAACTGTGTTATCAGCCTTTTAACCTAAAAAAGATTTGCAAACATTAGCATTACACGATGACGCTTCGCAATACCACCCGATCGGAAACGTGACTTGTTTATTATTGTACAAAAAGGCATCCCTTTCTTAAGAATCATCATTCTTTGATCGAACAGAGGTTGGAAATAAGACCTTCTTCTTTTTCCTGTTTAGCCTCCGGTAACTACCGTTCAGATAATACTTCAGAGGATGAATGAGGATGATATGTATGAGTGTAAATGAAGTGTATTCTTGTACATTCTCAGTTCGACCGTTCCTGAGATGTGTGGTTAATTGAAAGCGAACCAACAAAGAACACCGGTATTCACGATCTAATATTCAAATCCATATAAAAAAATAACTAGCTTTACTAGGACTTGAACGCTGGAACTCTCTACTTCCAAATCAGCTGATCTGGGAAGACGCGTTCACCATTATACCAACCCGGTGTTGGAAATAAGACCTAAGTGTTTAAATACACACATAAAACTAGGAATCTCTTGAATTATGCCACAAGCATTCTCCTAGCGCACCGAAAAAGGTTGAAACAGGCACTTTCAACCGTAAAGTGTGGTTTTTTGGGACCGGAGAGTCATTCTTCTGACTGATTATATGCCTCCACGAAAAATCATCAGTACAGTAAAACTTCACCTTGCAAAAAAAAAGAAGGGAAAACAGTTCTTTAAAGTTACAGCAACGTCCGAATCTAGCATTATTTGACCGTCATCTTTTCCTGAGTTTCAAAAGAACTTTTCAGCAGGTAACTCACGTAGACTGATGACGACGACCGTCAAATTATCACGTACTGGTTCAAGGAAAAGCCGAAAGAGCTCTTTACGAGACGGATCATTAAACTTAATTTCACAAAAGCTTTAATGTCAACGGGATCGGATTGAAACATAGTTTAAGATATTTCAGGTAGGTTTTCGTTGTAAAATCATATTTTTAATAAAATTATGAGAAGCTATTAAATCTGTTCCGACCAGAAAATAAATAACTGCTGTTTTGTCTGATCCAACGCTCTACAGTCAATGTCCGTCCAAAAATATTTCTATTTATCTTATTAATTCTGATCAACAGTAAACATTTAATTAATTTTTTATTATAACTTGCACCGATTTTGGAACTGAATGATAGATACGGCAAAATGTTTAATTCAAAAATCGACAAAAACGTTTTCGTTTGAAAAAACATATAACTGTTGAAATATAAAGATAGATCGGGTACGCACAAAATGTAATGGAAGTAAACGAGGACTGAGAATTATCGGCCATTGTGTTCCCCCCTAAAAAAAACCAACAGGCCTAAACCAAAACCTCGTTCGGTCATGCAGGCACCTTTTTTTTTTTCTTTTTTTAGTATGACACCTGTTGTAAAAGTGATCCTGTCAACAGGTCAATTTTCTTTTATTTGTTACTGGTCCATCGGGATTTATCCCAAATTCTCTGCCTGTCAGCCCACCGGTTGCAAAGATATGCAGCGATAAAAAAAAACAGTAACAAGTTTCACGTGCAATCTACATCTAACTGCGTAAAACCAATACATACTCGTATATATCTTAAATTTTTAATAATACACTGTTACGCCCGCTGCGATGCGGAGGACCAGAAAACCTTTATAATATATTTTACAGCGAGTATGAACTGTAGATGCACAGGTGATGAATTGAAACAACGCCTTGTTGCATATTGAACTGTTATTTAATTACTTGTCGTCTTGATATTTCGATAACGTATAATTGAACATCTAACACATAACGTAACACGTATAATTTAACTTAATAACATACGAGTATAAAAAGAAAATAAGATTAATGTTCATCCGAACATTAATATGCGTGACTGAATGTACAACACGACCGCTCTGGGTTAGATTCTGGTGCCGAATGCATACAGGTCGCTACATCATAATGACCACTCCTTGCGGTATTATGATGTAGGACTTGGTGTGATCGTAGCTTGCAGGAGAGCCCTAGCCCTCGCTAGGTAGCAGCACCCGACGGCACAAGTGGAACGTAACATACACTAAATGGTTTTTTTCGCTTTAGGATAGCATTTTAAAAAGTTTTAAAATTAAACACTGTATTATATAGTAGGATTATACTAAATTAGTTATCTAATAGTAATATTAAACTCCAAAGTTAGTTAACTAAATCTTCAAAGTTATAGTTAACAATTTATTTTTAGATCTCGGCTTTCCTTTGCTATTCAACAAATATTCCATCAGTACAAAATTTCATCCTAAATGTGCAAAGAATGATCGCATCTATTTATGTCAACATATCACTGATGTAGTTCGACGAGAGTTATAAAAATTAAGGCGATATCGAGTTTGTCTTTTGTATTATACCAAAGAGAAAATTCTGGCGACATTAGATTAGGATATAATTTGAATAACAGCTAAGCGATTGCTGGGCCACGACCGATCCAAACAGGAGTTGTACGAGACAAGATGATACTGTGGCGTTAAGCCGTCACGTTATGCCGGCCTCCGTGACGTGAGTAGTAGCGTCTCGGCATATCGAACCCGGAGGTCCCGGGTTCGAATTCCGGTAAGGCATGGCATTTTTCACACGCTACAATACATTCATCTCATCCTCTGAATTAATACCTAACGGTGGTCTCGGAGGTTAAAAAAGAAAAAAAAGCCGTCACGTTGTATTATGAAATTTTCTGGTTAGTTGGAGTCATAGCATCAAAATAGTTACAGATGTTTTATTCAATCCATTATTACAAAACATGCTATATTAAGTATTTTTATGTGAAAAAAATGGGGGGGGGGAGGCGTAATATGAAAAACTATCTAAAACTTCTTTCAGATAGTAAATATACGAGATCTATAAATAAAGTAATGAAACTGGTTCAGAAAAACCTTTTATTTATCTTATGACTATTTGAATATTTATTTTATTTATGACTCTATCATGTTCGAAACAGTTCCCTTGGGAAGCCACGCAACGCTTCAAACGGTTTTCCCACTCTTCACAGCAGTGTTGGAACTCAGAAACCGGAATATCCTTCAGACGGTCGGATATATTTTTATTAATGTTTTCTACCGTTCCAAAATGATGTCCTTTGAGGTGTTTTTTTAAAGTTGTGAACAGGAAAAATTCGCAGGTTCATGTCAGGAGAATTAAGGTGGTTGAGGAATACAGGAATGTTTTTCTTTGCCAAAAACTCATTAATTGAAATTGCAGTCAGACAAGGTGCATTGTCATGATGTAGCATCCAGTTGTCTTTGATGGTTGGTCTCACGCGGGCAACTCTTTTCCGCAGTCCTTCAAGAATTTCTCGGTATACATATCGATTTAAAGTCTGTCCTGTACGTAAAAACTCCTTAAGGACGATGCCATTACTATCGAAGAAACAAATTAGTATGGTTTTGATTTGATTCATGATGCTATATAATGAAAATGCACCTTGTCGCATTGCACTCTCAATTAATGAATTTTTGGCAAAGAAAGATATTCCTGTAGTTCCTCAATCACCTTACTTGAGTTCCTGCGACCTTTTCCAGTTCCTGACTTTAAAAAAACACCTCAAAGTACACCATTTTGGAACGGTAGAAAACATTTAAAAAAATATAACCGACCCTTTGAAGCATATTCCGGTTTCAGAGTTACAACACTGCTATGAAAAGTGGGAAAACCGTTTGAAGCGTTGCGTGGCTTCCCAAGGGAACTACTTCGAAAGTGATAAGTCCATGTATAATTGGATTGTAAATAAAAAGGTTTTTGAATCAGTCTCATTACTTTATTTACAGACCTCGTATGTTACGACAATAAATTACATTCACATTTCTTAGCTTTATCGTCATATGAACCGTTTTAAACAAATTTAGAGATAAAAGTTTCCAAAACGGTATTCGATTCAACCACGTAAAGTAAAAGCGACTGTTAATCGGCTTAGAATGATTTTAATGGTAAATTCGGAACACATAAATCACGGGGCCTATACTGATAACCACAAATATCATTATTTATCATTTCTAAAATTAAAAATAAAACTCCTTAACAGATAAATAATTTAATATTAAAACCCACAATTTCTAAAATGCCGATCAAGAAATTTATCGATCGGATCAAATAATTAAAACATCATAATTTTAAACAAAAATCAACGAACCCGACTCGTTAACAAAATTTAAATATTTTAGTCGTTTTGTACGAATATATAAAACAATTCTGTCGTATCCAGTTATTTGCTGAGGGTATATGGAATAATACAACTCTTATACGTAAAATATAAAATTAATAATAATATTACCTAAGCCTGCATAATGTAATTTAATTTAAATTAATTAATCGATAACAAATATGACATGCCTCACGTCTAAAAAAAATTAATAAAGTAATTAATTACCTAATTAAACAATGACTACATCCAAAACAAATCGCTTCTTTGCTACACGCAGTATTGTTTTTTTAATAGATAATATATACATATAATTTTTATAATCAATATTTACTATATGTAGCTCAAAATTGGCTAAAATGAAACTATACAAACGCGCACGCACACATACATAAAAAAGATAGCGGTTATTTAAAGCAGTAGTAACTACATCGTTAATTTGAAATTCCAATTACATATGAAAAAAAAAAATTAATTATTTTATTCAACAATAATAAATCGAGGAGTTGCTCAAACAAAATCATTAATCTGAAGAATTATTTTAATAATTTTTAATTTATTTAAAGCCTATTTCTTCAATTAAAACTGATAATAATGAGAAATTCAACGTATAAGAACAAGTGGGATGTGTATTTACTAACCGCACAAAAGCAGTAACCATTTTATAATATTAATGAATATTAAACTAAAGGTCTCGGGTTTAATTTCCGGTGAGGGTCAAGCGTTACAAGAGAGTAAATAAATCGTATATGCTATCTGGAACGTAGTCTAAGGTATAACAATTATTATTTTGGACGTGGCGGATATGTATTTATTTTTAATTATTTAACGTGATTTCATAATTTTAATAATACTACAATTTTTATAGATAAACAGAAACATACGATTGTTATGAGGGGTTGGGATGGAAGAGAAAGAAACAACTAACAACTACCCCATATTTTTGGGGATCTTATGAACTTTAATTGTACCCGTCATTTTATCATATCGAATATAACAAGAAGTTTTTTTACAAGTAAAATTGAAGAAAAAAAACTCAAGTAGATATGAATCCAGAAACAAGTTTTTTTCAGCTTACAGCTTACGAAAAATTTTGGAACTTAAATTCAGCGATAAATTTAATGGTTTTTACCTTAAAAATTGGATAAAATATTTATCAGACTATATATTTAGTATTTTTTCGGAAATTACTACAAACAAACAAAAAATTAGTATCGCAAAACACATATTTTTAGATTAAATTGTCGATGAGCAAATAAAATTTTCCAAAAATTTAATTTTCAGAAAATCTACATAAGTAAATCTGCTGAACATGTTAAGGAGTTTAAGACATTGGCTTTATTTAATTTACAATACAAACCGAAATGTGATAAAAATAAATATTTCTTTATTTGTTTAAATTCATTTCAGATATTTTTCAATGTTGAAATCATTGCTGTTTTAACTAAAATTATAATATAGTACATTTTTCCCACTTATCGGTCTGTTTCAAGTCGTCCCAAATCTAAAAAAAATTTAATTTTCAGTCTACTTCTTTTTCTCAAAAAATAGTAGAGTCCGTTTTGGAACCAGTTTCATTAAATTTCTCAGGTTAAAAACAATGTAAATCAATCAAATGTATGTAAATCAATCATAATTTATGTTCCAAGAATTTCAGTACGGATCCATACCTTTTAACAGAAATAACCGCGTGATTTTTCGTAAACTACAACTCGAAACGACGCGTTTCCGGATACATCTTTATACGAAAGTTTTTTTTTTATTTTTATTTGTAAAACAGGCCCTGAGATCTTTTCCGTTTCTTCGTGAGACAATCTGATTAATAAATAATAGGTATTCTAAAAAGTAGTCAGTCTTTTCCGCACGAGATAGCGTTAGCGTCTCGCATATCAGAGTATATAAGTCGCAGCGGACAGACCGAACGTCATTTGGCTGCTGGCAGTTAAAGCTAGTAGATGTGCAAAAAGTATTACAATTCTTTTACTCAGACGTAAAGTACTATGCCGTGAAGAATGAACTTTTCGCACAACCGCGTTACATTTTACAATTTCTTTCGATAAAGGCGCACGCCCGTGAAGAAATGTGTGCTGTTTACGGGCAAGATATGTTATCAAAAGCAACAGCCAAAAGATGGTTCAGTCGCTTTCGTTCTGGAATTCGAAGTCAAAGATGCTAATCGCAATGAGCGACCGGTACAGAATAACTAAATGATCGTGGAAAAAGCCGAGGAAGACCGGCATGCAAACAGTAATGACATCGCCAACTACCCGAGAGAGCTGGCTGCAAAAGAAAAAGCTCGACGTTTGGGTTCCGCATGATCTGACACAGAAACATTTACTCGATCGAATTTCTGTCGGTGATACTGAAACGTAACGAAATCGAGCCGTTTCTGAAACGGCTCGATTCAGGAAAAGGTTGATCGCGAGTGATGAAAACTAGACAACTTACGACAAAAACGGGCAAAAAAGATCGTGATCGAAGCGAGAAGCTCCATAGTCTGTGGCAAAGCCCACACTGACGCCCAAAAAGGTTATGCTGTGCGTTTGGTTAGGAAGGGCATCGTGCATCACGAGCTGCTACCGTCCAGCAGAACAGCAGACTCTGACCTGTACTGTCGAAAATTAGCGCGATTGTACCTAGCGATTCAAAAGAAACGCCCTGAACCGGTCGACAGAAAGGGTGTCATATACCACGCAGACAATATCAGATCGCATACATCTGTAACGAACCGTCAGAAATTGAGAGAACTTGACTGGGAAGTTTTAATGGACCTGGAACCGTCGACTATCATTTGTTTCGGTCTCTGCACAACTCCCTGCTTGGTGTTAAGTTAGTTTCAAAAGAGGCCTGTGAAAAACACGTGTTACAGTTTTTTGACCAGAAACCACTTAAGTTCTACAGCGTCGAGATTATGGTGTTTGCCGGAAAAATGGCAAAAGGTCATCGAAAAAAAATGGGGCATGTCTGGTCTCTTGATGTTATTTTTCAATAACAATAACGTATTCTCAATTTTGGCCACCAAAGTCTCAATACGTATTAGTCATCCTAATAATTACAATAAATATAGAATAATTAATAACACGTAATATTATAACAAATTATTTTGTTACGATCAATATATAACAATACGACAATAATAACAATCATAATAACTTGAATCCTCATCTAACTTGGAATTATGGTTAAATATAACACTGCAACTGATATTAGAACACTAACGACAGTCGATAAGTCAGTATAAATCGGGCTAAATATAATTAGGTGCAGAAACAAAGAAAAAAATTAATATTTTTTAAAGAGGGGGGATCGAAAAGTAAACTTTTCCCCCCAAAACCACACCAAAAAACAACAAAAAAAATATAGCAAACTGTTACATTTTTAAATTACAGAAAATCATGTGGATACCTGTTTTCTTTGGTGGTTGGGTTTCAATTGACCAAATATCACAGGAACGGTCGACCTGACACTGTACAATACTACATTTCATTAACGTTGATACATTTCATCCTCCGAAGTAATATTTTACTGTGGTTCCAGAGCCTAAACAGAAAATGAAATAAAAAAGAGATTCAAAAAATAACAAAACTTTAGCGAGCGCGCGCGCACGCACACACTATAGAGAGATAGACATATATATGTACAGACAAGGTAGGTATAAATACCGAGTAATGAGACTCGTTTTTTTTTTTTGTTTTTTTTTGGCAGCCAAAGTTACTAGTAAACAGTTGGTAATATGAACAAATATAAATGTAATATGGTAATATTACCAAAGTGTATATTACTAAATGTAAGGTAATATGGACAAAGTAAGTAGTTGGTTATATGAACAGCTGTTTTATACTCGTATTAATATTTTTAGTCTATTGTTGCCACGTGTAACGTAAACAAACATTTCGTAAAACGAGTTTTGGTTGTGCGTTACAAAAATGAGCGATACAAATTATGAGCAACGTTGTGCAATCAAATTTTGTGTTAAACTCAGTGAGAATGCTACTGAAACTTTTTCAAAATCGAAAAGGACGTATGGAGATGACGCTCTGTCACGAACTCAAGTTTTTAGGTGCTTTAAAGCATTTTCAGATGGCCGGAAATCAGTTGCTGACGATCCACGCTCTGTAAAACCATTAACGTCAAAAAGTGACGACAATGTTGAGCGAATCAGATACTTGATACCATACGACCGGCGATTAACTGTCAGAATGATTGCAGAACAATTAAATATGAACCATACTCACAGTCCATCAAATTTTGACAAACAAATTGGACATGAAAAAAGTCTGTGCAAAATTGGTCCCAAAAAAACTCACTGTTGAATAGAAAAACAACAGATTGGAAGTGTGCCGCGATCTTCTACAGCGAATTGAAACTGATCCTGATTATGTAAAAAATGTTATTACTGGTTATGAATCTTGGATATTTGAGTACGACCCAGAAACAGAACACCAGAGCAAGGAGTGGCATACTTCAAATTCACCAGGTCCCAAAAAATCAAAAATGAGGAAATCAAAAATCATAACCAAGCTATCTTTTCTTCGATAGTAATGGCATTGTCTTGTCCAAAAGGAGTTTTTACCTTCAGGTCAGACGGTAAATCAATATATTTCCGAGAAAAATTCTTGAAAGATTGCGGAAAAGAAATGCCCGCGTGAGACCAGCCATCAAAGACAACTGGATGCTGCATCATGACAGTGCACCTTGTCTGACTGCACTCTCAATTAATGAATTTTGACAAAGAAAAACATTGCTGTAGTTCCTCAACCACGATAATTCACCTGACTTGAATCCCTGCTACTTTTTCAGTTCCCGACTTTAAAAAAACACCCCAAAGGACACCATTTTAGAACAGTAGAAAATATTTTTAAAAATGTAACCGGCTATCTGAAGGATATTCCGATTTCTTAGTTCCAACACTGCTATGAAGAGTGGGAAAACCGTTTGAAGCGTGCGTGGCTTCCCAAGAGAATTAATTCGAAGGTGATATAGAGTCCATGTATAATTGGATTGCAAATAAAAAGGTTTTCTGAACCAGTCTCATTACTTTATTTACAGACCTCGTAAATATATAACTAGTAAACATATATAATATACATGATATATGTATAATTTCAATAATTAATAACTAATTTGCAAAAGAATCTATGAAAAAGTATAATTTTTAATATAAAATTTAGTATTGTTTTAAATCCCAACGAACAGAATTAACACTTCGCTAATAAGCAATTTATTTTTTTGAAAGGATGAATGAACATTCTTCTGGATCTAATTTTTCCTCCTACTCATTCCTTGTCCTAATTTTCCTCTAAAATTTCTAACTAACTTATTGAAGCGAAGGCAACCGTGAAAAGAATTTAAAAAGTTTTCATCATTTTAATTATATTCATTTCATTCTTTTCCTAGAATATTTTATACCCCACAAAATACAACTTGACACTTATTTTGACTAATAAATTAAAAATTAAACTACAATTTTTTTTTACATTTTTTATTAAAATTTTAAAAGTGTTTGAGTATTAAGTACAACACAATAACAACAAAACTGATCTTAGTTTTATGTTATTTTTATCAACTTCATTTTCTTAATTTTTTTAAAGAAAAAAGTAGGTAATAAAAAAGACTAACGAAAATTTATTGTGGTTAAAAAATCCGAACGTAAAATGCTGTTAATGTACTAACTGCTATAAAATTAAAACCTTTATCGTGTTGCGAAACGAATACTTATTTTACGATTTATTTATTTAGAGTAGTACTTTACGGCATATTTATAGCTTCATTATTATTTTTCTTACTTAAATTTAACTTACTTAGATTAAAAAATGAATAATTAAAAGGGAAGGAATTTTTGTTTTTTAATTGCTATTCCGTCACTTAACAACAAATTACATACGGTATGAAATAATTTAAAATTAACTTTTTTATTTACGCAAGTAGCTCGGTAGTAATTCAATATTTAGCGCGTTCGATTTATAAATAATAAATTGATTAACTTCACGAGCAACAATTTGACGATGCGAACACAAATACAATAACGAATTTATATATTCACATTAGTTTCTGTGTAGAAAATTATTTAGATTTGTGATGGAAATATAATAACATAAATTACATCCGAATTTTAAATTTTTATCTACACTATTATAAGAAGAGGAAGAGTGTCTTTGTTTCTTGGGGATAAACAAAAAACTACTCGATCAATCGAACCCAAACTTTTACCCGTGTTTCTTGGAATAACTAAGAAGGTTTTTACATATATTTCATCTCGAAAAAACTAAAAAAAATATATATATATATGTACAAACTCGTGTGATACACGGTTTTAATTTAATCACACATGATTTTATTAAATGTTGTTACCAATTGTAACTAAATAACATTCATGAATTTAACGTGATAACAACAAAAACTTTACAACGAAAAGTTTCAAAAATCCTGAACCAATTTAATTTTTTCTTGACTTGTGATATTTTAACTCAGCTCTAACCCCAACTTTTTCCTTTTTCTATCCCCAAAACTTAAATATAATTTTAGATAAATTATTCACGTAAAGAAGTATAAGTCGTTCATGCGCTGCGCGCAACCGCCCGACGTACCACGTAGTCCGCTTTGCGTCAATAACAGCTAAAATAAAAATATGAATACATACATCAAACAAACAAACCTACGCACCGTCCTTTTTATATCTTTGTACGAAGTAAAGGAAGTATTATGATAGCGAAAAATTTCGGTTTTCAGATTTCAACGGAAATAACCATTTACAAAATTCTTGAATCCATTATGACTAGTTTCGGCATGACGTCTGTACGTAAATATGTATCTCACATAACTCAAAAACAATTAGCCGTAGGATGAAATATTGAATTTAGGACTGTTGAAACATCTAGTTGTGCACCTTCCCTTTTGACTGCAATCGACTGGACAAAAAGTGTTCAGAAAAGCACAAAATACAAAACAATTTGGACAAACGCTAAACCAACGCCTGTACGCGTATGACAGTTTTGTGCGAAATGACGAATCCGTAACTGCTGTTCAGCGAGATTTCCGCCGTCAGTTTAATATCCATCGTAATGCAAGTGTCCCTTCTCGTAACGCAATATCGCGATGGGTTAACACCTTCGAACAAGCGGTTCAATATTGAAGAAAAAACCACCGGGTCCCCGACGAACCGCTAGCATTCCGGAGAACATCGAACGAGTAAGGGAAGCCATTATCAGAAGCCCACGCCGCTCTATTCAGAGGCATTCAGCAGCGCTTCAAATGAGCACAAGTACGATAAGACGAATTCTGCATACAGATCTGCATTTCCATCCTTACAAGATAGCCGTCGTGCAGCAGTTAAACCAGCAAGATTTCACGCAGCGATTACAATTTTGTCGACAAATGCAATGCTTACCGTTTTTGAAGAAAATGAAAATTTGTTATTGTTAATGAGTGACGAAGCCCATTTTCATCTGAATGGCTTCGTCAAGAAACAGAATTGCCGGTATCGGGCAGAAATAAACCCGCATCAGCTTCACGAGAGACCACTTCATAGCCCAAAGATGATTGTCTGGTTTGCAATAGGAAAGGTCGGTGTTATTAGACCATATTTTTTTGAAGAAAATGACGCTGCCGTAACTGTAACAGCTGATCGCTACATTGCGATGTTGAATACGTTTTTCATCCCTGAGTTACGAAACCGGGGAATCGATTTTCAAAATATGTTATTCCAGCAGGATGGAGCTACACCGCACACAGCGAGGGCAACGATGGCTGTTCTCCGTAACTTGTTTCCGGGACGCGATCGTTTCCAGATTCGGCGACATTCCTTGGCCCCCTCGGTACGCCGACTTGAGTAGTTGTGATTTTTTTCTGCGGGGGTTTCTAAAATCGCGTGTGTACGGAAATAAACCGCGTTCATTGGAGGACCTAAAGATCACAATTCGTCATCACGTCACCCAGATTGATGTAGACATGCTGCAAAGAATTGAGGCCGGTTACCGTGAAAGGCTACAACAATGTATTGCCCAAAATGGACATCACTTGCCGGACATAATTTTTCGTTCACGAGTAAGTAACAAGTGCTTTGATTTAACAAGTGTTTGAGTACCAATAAAACTTTTTTAAAGTAAATATTCAATTTTTTATGATTATTTTAAAAACATCCGGTTCCCGTGAATGACCTTGTACATATATATATATATAAAATTTTTATTTTTTCTTGTTATTGCATAACGCGAGAACCAACCGACCGATTACATTTGAATTTGCAGGATACATTCCTGTTATTCCAGGGAAATTTTTAAGCCTTCGACCGAACCTCCCTTCAAGAGATATTAAAAATATTCGTTAAAGAAAAGATTAATCCCTTTACTTCATTATTATATATTTCTGCCACCACGGCAATGAAATAAGTTATGAATTTTTCGTGGTCAAAGGTGTGTGTACTTATATTACCATAGTTAGTATTATTCTGTCTTTGTTTATTTAGTTTCTTTTTCAGGTTTCTATAAAACCTTTAATCGTTATTTATCAGTATTATTCTCACAATCATGAGGATAACGCACAGTGCGGTGGTCGAGGGGGTGGACTCTTCTGGATAGACATGAATGACGAATGAAGAAAGCTCTGCGAACGTCCAGGGCGCCGGTCGCTCTGGCAAACTGGGAATGGCAGGCGAAGCAAGCTCTGCGGCGATGAGGTCCCGATAAGTCGTTGAGTTGGCTCAGGAATTCACCTGGACCGACTTGATTCCCGAGGGTCCAGGTTCTGGTTAGTCCCTGTATAAAGATATTTATTTCTATTCACATGGATTCTTAATTTTTATATAAAATCGAAGGTTGCATAAAAATCATTCTTTTTATTGAAGTTGCCTTTTTAATTTTATATATTTTTATAATTTGCGAATAGATTTAAAAAAAAAAATAGTACAGCATGTTATAAATTTCTTTAAGGTTTCACCCTTTACTTGAAGGCTCGATTTCTTTAATCGTTCCATCAATTGTTTTATACTCTTAAAATCAAAAGATATAAAAATCATTCTATATTTTTAACGATTAATTTGAAGCTAAATACGAGGCAGCATATTTGAAGCTACTCGTAACTCGCATTATAATAAGTAAAATTGTCTTAACAAGGTGGGTTTACCTTTTAATCACGTTATAAAATTACAACTCAAAATTATTTTTATCATTTTTGTATGCTGTAAGCATTTTTCTCCTTTAAAATACAAATTACGAATCTTTAGATAAATCTAAACATTATAAAATCAAAAAATCAAAAAATACGTATAATATTAAAATTATTTTCACGGAACATATTAACTACGTAAGAAACTATAATTATCTTAATTAATTCTCACTAATTTATTTTGTAACATTAATGGAAGGGCTTAATTCACCAAAATTTCCCAAGCGACAGAAATAAAATTGAATTTACACGCACTGAATATATATATCGATACGAAATTTACCATTCGTTAAAAAATTACGTTTCTAAGCAGAAAAAAGAACAATGAAATTGACGAACTGAAATGAAATTACACCAAGTAAAATTATTCAGAAGATTACATGTCTGTCAGATACGCTGTAAATTAATTGGAAATAGATGCGATGTTCAAAAAAAAAAAAAACGACAATAGTTCACTACAAAAAATGCAAACGAGGGAAATTTTTACATATTACATGTAGGAAAGAGACCATAATCAGTATCCATTGAAATGCAAAAATTATGGTTTAATTTATTAATCCGCAAAATTATTTTTTTTTTTAAAACTACCAGTGAGTAAATAGATTTATATTTAACAAACTTTTAAAAAATAAATTAATACGGTCCAAAAATTTACTGCATCTTTAAAAATAAATTAACGTCGAATAATTCAATAAAAGTATAACATTTATAGGAAAAAGTTGTCTTGTAATTTTTCGGCCGTTTTACATTTTACATTAAATAGGTAGTGGAAAAGGTTCATTAGCATACATCAAAGCATTATAAGGCGTAATGAAATCGTAAATCGCTTTTTCAGCAGAAACATAGTAAATAATGCACAAAAAGAATACTGTTGTATTCTTTAACAATAATCATTTCGTAATTCCGTTTTCCAAGCCATCTTAATATCATATAGTCAATTAAATGAATATTATGCTAATTGTTTCTAATAATACACTACATAATAAAGTTAAAGATATATATATATATATATACATATACTGTCGCCGAATGGCTTTGACTACACGAAATTTATAACATTGTGGTGGCCCTGAAAAAAAGGCTGGTTTTTTTCTGACGGTAGCTCTGAGAAGAGCTGTTGGGTCCGGAAGATGGACTCCGGTGATGTCGGGGAGTTGTGCCTCGTCCATTGAAGTCCTTCCGAGCTTTGCCTCAGCAACCGTTGGGTCCCCACTACAGCTTGACAGTGGTGGCCCACACAGCCTTGCAGTGTCGGGTCGGCGTCAGTCGTCCTTCGCCGGCGCGGCCGAGGTGGTTCTCTCCGAGCGATCCCATGCTGGGCGGGCTCCTGCTGCTGAGTCCGCCGGCCAGGGCGATTGAAGCCCGGCGAGCTGGAGATGGAGCGGGAAGGTAGCGTCCGCGTCCAGCGACTCCCTCGGCGGGCCAGCCAGGTCTGCTGCTCCGGCGGGGATGTTGGCATCCGCCGGGAGGTCCCAAGTTGAGCCGGCCACGGAACTTCTTCTGTCTTCTTCTTCTTGGTCTTCTCCAGGCGGTGGTCGACGATGAATTCACACTCGTGGTGCACGCTCTTTTATTGTTTGCAACGCCGCTATGGTGGGAGAACTGCGCGGTCATGTGCGCGGTGGGAACACAAAGGTGGCGGGACTTTCATTTCTCCCTTCGAGAACGCAGAGCCTGAACAATGTCCCTTGCTGCTGTATCTATCTATTATTCGGGCGTGTTTATGGGTTTATTTTAATGTCGGGTATGATTTTAGTGGTTTCTTTTAGTTTTATGGGCGGATTTTATATAGCGTTCTGTGTCCGTTCATATCCAGCGTTATCACACCCAATTCTGGGTCAGACCGCAGGAGGCTAGGCTTTTAAAAACCCGTGCTCCCGACGTGATTCCCCTTCAGTCCGACCACTGTGAAGTCCTTTCGGTGCTAACGCTTTATTGGCTAGCAGGAACACGCCACAAGGGGGCATTCGTTATTTGGAGGGAGCAATGCGCCCCCTTCGCGCGGTGGGAGTGATGTTGTCCCAGCGCGTCCGTATACTATGCGCGCGTTCGCATCTGAGTTGCTATACCGTTTCGGCCGCCGATATTAAATTAGGCATGTATGTGGTAACAATATATATATATATATATATATATATATATATGTATATACATATACAACATATGAACACACTCAGAGTGTTTCCAAAATGGTGGGCTGCCTATATTTTTTTCGGATTTTACTTGTAAAACTAAACAAAAAGTATACTAAGGAAAAGTGACAATCTCTCCTTCGTTCTCTTCCTTTCCGCTATTTTATTATTTTTATATAAAAATGTATATCTCAAGTTTGGATAGACGAATCACATTAATATTTGGTAAGCTTCTAGATAATAAAGTGTTAAAGCTATAAAAAAAAACAGGTAGTAAATACCTTCGAAAATTACAAAATGAAGGCCATGTTTATTTTTTAATCCGTTATATCTCCGTAAATATTAGTTAGTTTAATCAAAATTTATGTTATTTGCTAAAATATTAAGCCTTTTATTTTGAACAATATGACATCTAATTTTTTTTAAATCGGTTAACAAATAGCCGAATTATGCAGAAAATTGATGTTATAATTTTGTGTTTGTTATCATGTTCTTTACTTTACGTTCAATTCGATTAAATATTGTTTTTATTTATTGTTAATTCTAGTATTGTAAATTAGTATCAAATTAAGTAATAATTTTCTCACCGAATGGGATGTTAAAACATACGATTCCTCCAAATAAACGATCGAAGAATTTTATTTTCTGAAATCTATCATTTTTTTGTTAAATACTCTATCTTCTTCCAACGAATATTTTCTTTCTTAATCAAAGGTTTCCTATTATTATCAGTTTTACATCGTTTAAACCCTAACTCTTTCAGGATAGCTGTTGGTATAGTTCTTGAAC
This sequence comes from Lycorma delicatula, assembly GCF_047948215.1. Lineage (NCBI taxonomy): Eukaryota > Metazoa > Arthropoda > Insecta > Hemiptera > Fulgoridae > Lycorma > Lycorma delicatula. The sequence goes on from NC_134460.1 coordinate 156,946,383, forward strand.
CTTTAAATTAAATACTCTTTTGAAGTTCTTCACGTAATATATTTTCCATTATGTTTTGCGTGAAAACTCAGAAACTGCTTTTCTTAGAACGGCTTGATCAAAGCTGTCTAATCCACTAACTGGTTTTGAACGTTGTTTATACTTTCTTGGTGTACTGAATAAGCACGACTTTTGATTTTAAAAGATACTGATTTTCTTTTGGAGTTTTTTAAACATGTGATCTTGAAATCCCTAACTGCAGCTGCAGCAGTTCTGTCTTCACATTTGATGAGTATTAAATGTTTGTCATCTTCTAATTTTCCTAACTTCATAGCTTAATTCTTCATAAAACGTATAAATTAACTCTTTCACGAACTTGACTAAGGGGGTTTTTTATTCTCTTCATAAAAAACGCGTACAATAAATATCATTTTAAATTTGATCAGGGATTACCCTGCACCCAAAAAAAAATCACCTATACACCGCCCACTATCCACCCACCCTCGCTCAGATAAATATTGAATATTAGTCAACAGTGCGGCGCAAAAATTAATTAGCTATTCTATTTAAAATACGTATAAAATGATTAAGCTATTAATAAATTATTATAATTTGTAAGGATGTTTACTAATATAAATATCAACAGTATTAATATCCATTACAAGTGCATACAAATAAAAGTGAAATGAAATATTTTGATAACCTTTATCAATCGGTTATTCATTTTACGGTTCACTTAATGGAGAGAGTGTCATCATCGTCGTCATCAGAGAGAGTAATCATCTATTAATACAACTATAAACTATTAGTTTCTGCACTGTATACAGTAAAAAAAATATTTATAAGTACGCCAAATATTTTTATAGAAATTATCGTCTGAAATTAAACAGAATAATAATAAACTAATATTATTTAATTGTGGAAAGAATTTTTCCTATTTGTGAAAGTAGTAAGGGCAGTCGTAACCGGTAAGGGGTCAAAAAAATTGTTATTTGGAATTTCTTCTCAGTTTATGTTTCAATATTATCTAAGTCATTTGATAAAAGATATGTTAACAAATGCATGTTTTATGATTTTTTAAAAATTGCGTCACAGCTGTTTTACAAACAACGACGTTCAAATATGCCAGTAAAACTGGCAAATTTACCAGTAAAAACTATTCTTACTAACAGAAAACTTATCTCCCAATGCCTGTTTTTCAAGCTAAAAAGCCATTATTTCAAAGTTTATCTGATGAAGATTTATTGAAAAAACGGATCTCCATGAACTCCAACATATGTCTCTCAACCGCATAATTTGGAACCGGTCGCAAAAAAATATTTTTGTGGGAAAGGAAATACTTGAGTTTGGTGTATACGATACAGTGTCGGCATTTAATAATAAAATTATTAGCAAGCGTAAAGTTCTGCAGCATCTTGGAATAAATCCGGTTTTTAACACCGTAAAATTTTTAAAAAAGATTGACGCGGAACGGGTAATCGAGGCGGAAAAAACAGTTCAAGGAGTGCAGAAAAAAAGGTAAGACAGACGAGCAGAAATAAAAAGCTAAAGCTAGAATATCAGGTAGCCGACACTGATGACCCAGATTATGAAGCCGGGCAATTTTAAAACAGGTAACTTAAAAAAACTTCTTGATGGAATTTTTAGAACGTTTTCCAAAACTAATATTTTTCTACATTTATGGTCCAATATCTTAGGAAACACTGAAGATAAGAACTTGAACTTTTTTGTCATTATTCTACATGTTTATATCTTTCAATACATTCTAGAATTATAAAAATATGCGAACAATTATCAGTTAAAAAAATAATAATTCCTAAAAAACTTGAAAAAATTTATTATTATTATTATTATTATTATTATTATTATTATTATTAAATAATATTTCATTAGAGAAATAATTCATAATATAATTCTAAAAGCATCTATTTACTAAGTATATTTAGTATCCAGAAAATATTTGAAGCCTGCCGCATTAATAACGGGTCTTTAATATAGCTAAAATTAACATAGAAAAGGATAGCCGGTTACAACTGCCCTTACACGCTGTATTGCAGAATACTTGTTTTCTGAATGAGCCTAATGTTAAGAGAAAAGATAAGAAAAAAGAGAAAAAAGAGAAAAGAGAAATATAATGCTCTGTACAGCGACTGTCTGCCTCGTGCAAGCAAGCTTTTATCTTCGTCATACGCAATATACAAGGCTGTAATTAAAGGAAAAAGTTTGAACAGTTCACATATCTTCCCTGTTACAATTTAAATTGATCTCATTACAGTTCTTAAATATGTACGACTTTTAAGTAAAACCTAAACACTGTAATGTCCGGTTCAGATTAAAGATCCGCAACATGTTTATCCCATATCTGTCATACGTGTGGCTAAAAACGTACAAAGCACGGATAGCAAAAGGAATCGCTATACAAGAATATGAACGAACGTGATTCTTTTTAAAGTGTAAATGCAGGGTAAACTATTATACCGGGTTGATTGAACACCAGTTTTTTTTTAAAAGAGTAAATACATCGCTAAAAAGAGAGTAAGATGTGTTTTGAAGTTTGATGGTGAACTTGTAGTGATCGATGAATGTAATATATCATTACACAATAAAAATGGAAAACGTAAAGCGAATGGATTCATGAAATACATTATTTTAATAATAATAATAACATATTATTATTATTTTTATAACAATCTAGGCTTTAAATGCAGGGGTACGTTTTTCCCCCCGTACTTCAAGTAAGTACAACGTAGAAGTTGCATCCTTTTACAAAATGTAGATACATCCAGTTCTCATATTGATATAATATATGAATGACGTCATAAAAGTGGATCCTTGCCGAGAATATTGAGCTTAGTGCACTATTGCTAATGCTTCCTCTAAACTAACATACAGCGAGAGGAAGGATTTACATAGAACAGTAGCGGTGCGAGTAGAGGGGGTTACGGCGGGTGAGAGAAGTAGAAACAGCTGAGAGTGTAAGAGTGAAAGGATAAACTACGCCTCGAAATTCTCTTTCTCACTCTCGCAGCAGCGACTCGACTCTACTTGACTCTCTACGGAAGAGGGACGAAGAAAGAAAGGGGAGGTTTTCCGTCCTACTGAAATAGGAGAGGGGCTGATGAGAGAGAAGAGAGCAATTTGCCACCCGCCGTAGCAAACGTTACCCTTTCGCCCGCTTTCAGTCAGTGGCCTCCGCTAATGCTCCTTTTTACATTTAGGGATCGAATCATCTTACCGAGACCAGGGCTCAAATCATCGATTCTGAATATACTGTTATACAAACTCTTCCTAATCGAAAATTAACAAGCGGTTTTTCTTCCCGCATTATATATATATTTTTTTTCAAATTTAGCACAATATAAAAACAATCAAACTAAATACAATCTTACTAGGTAAATAAGTAAAAATTCTATACGCAAACTATTAAAAAAAAACCGTGATTTATATTATTGATATTTTTATAAATATATATTTTTTTTTATTTAGAGAATATCGTACGCTAATAAATAATATTAAACCGAAGGTAATATTTCAACATGACACATTCTCTATCAGAAAGATCACTCAAGTGTCAACAGATTTACCGTTTAAAAAAATGTGTTAACTTAGTTGTCTGTAAAAAAGAAAAAAATCGCGTTGTTAAGATGTTACTGAAACAGCCTGATTTATTGGATCAACCTATCACTACCGATGATGTATAGAAAAAAGAGCTATGCTAAACGATTATCGGAAAGAAATAGTAAAAGAAATTCTTAACATACGTTTACAAAAAAAGAAATCTAAACTAGATAAGAATTATTATCGTCAGACAGTCACCACTGGAAAATTATGATGATTTAGTAAAATCGAATATAAATTTAAAAACAAAAAAAAAACATTTAAATAAAAACTAAAACTTAAAAATAATACCGCTCGAGTTGTTTACAAATTGTATTATCATCGAATTATTTGAATTTAAAAATCTGTAAATAAAATTTAAATATCACGCCGAATTTATAAAGTTGACTTAGGCAAGGTGAAAATTATATTCAACCCGTTTAGAATCTTCCACCCGTTCCATTTACATTTTTATAACTATGTGCGTAGGATGAATCAGGTTTGCGGAGTTGTAGAATGATTCTTATATAAATCCAGTCACTAATGATTTTGCCGCTTGCGAACCGCCCAACACAGCTTTCCATAAAGAAGAAGTTTCTATACATCATTGGTAGAGATAGGTTGACTCCATAAATCACTTTCTTTCAGTAACATAACAACGTTTAAAAAAAAAGTAAAAAATAGAGCCTACGCGTATAAACTAATTCAGTTACCTTATAGAGTTCAAGTAAACAGACTGCGCGTACGAATGTTCAGACGGCCCATTCACAAGCTTCTCCTGTAAATCCTGAAGCATATAAAATAAACTATATTCAGTGACAACGCGCTACTACATTTTACAAAAAATCTGATGTAGGCACCACATGACTTCCTTGTACACCTATTAAATTGCATATACACATTTTTTATTTATTTTGTTTTTTTTAATGAAACTGACAAAACATTTTTATTTCATTATTTTTTCAAATTGTTACTTTCTTGTAAAGTAAAGAAAGTTACGTGATCGCGAAAAATTTCGGTATAAAGATTTCAATGGAAATATCCATTTTCACCATCCCTGAATCCATTTTGACTAGTTTCGGCGTGACGTCTTTACGTACGTATATCCACGTATGCATTTCGCATAACTCAAAAATTAGCCGTAGGATGTTGAAATTTTGGATTTACCACTGTTGTAACATCTAGTTGTGCACCTCTTCTTTTGATTGTAACCAACTGGATCAAATGTGTCCAAAAAAGCCTAAAATCCCAACAAATTTAGATTTTGGACTTTTTCTTAACTGCAATAATAAGCCCTCAATCAGAGCTTTTCAACGATATATCATAAGTGGTACTTATTTTCATCGGTTCCAGAGTTATAGTCAAATAAAATTTTAATTAATGAAATATTTGGATCTTACAAGTGGAAGGCACATCGGTTCGAATCTGACTTCATCTCCTTTTTCTTTTTTAACTTTTTGTTTAATTTAAATATATTGATTTATTAATAATTATTAACCTCTGATTGTAAAAAACAAATTTACAATAAACAATAATTCAATAACAATTAAAAAAAAGAGGAAAAAATATCACACGTTATTAATGAACTAAAATTTTGTATACTTTATATTTTAAATAAATGTGTATATGTAGTTTAATAGGCGTACAAGGAAGTCATGCGGTGTCCACATCAGAATTTTTTTTTTATTGATATTACTCAGTTTTATTTATCGTAAAATTTTTTTCAATCAGAGGTTAAAAATTATTAACAAATCAATATACTTAAATTTAAAAAAAAGGAGATAAAGTCTAATTCGAACCGATGTGCCTTCCCATTGTATCGTTCAAATATTTCATTAATTAAAATTCCATTCGTCTATAAGCTCTGAAAGCAGTGAAAATAAGTACCGCTTATGATATATCGTTGAAAAGCGCTCGATGAGGGCTTGTTACTGCAGTTAAGAAAAACTCCAAAATCCAAAGTCTTTTGCATTTTGGGCTTTTTTGGACACTTTTGGTCCAGTCGATTGCAATCAAAAGGCGAAGTGCAGAACTAGATATTGCACAGTCCTAAATCCAAAATTTCAACATCCTACGGCTAATCGGTTTGGTGATACGAGAGTTATAAAATTAATTAGAGAGTAGTGAAATTAATTATTACGGCTGTGAGGGAGTGAGGTGCGAGGCTGGATCTTTTCCCCTTCGGATTATAGATCCGAACAAGTGACCAGTTCGCTAGAACCGGGCGGTGGGGATGGTAGCCGTGTGAATACATACGTACGTAGGTACAGACGTCACGCCGGAACATCAAAATGGTTTCAGGGATGGTCCAAATGGATATTTCCGTTGAAATCTGAAAACCGAAATTTTTCGCGATCACAATACTTCCTTTACTTCGTACAAGGAAGTAAAAATTATACATATATTTATAATTTAAATATATTAAGACTTCTTAAACGATCAATAAATATTTCTTAGCTTATTAGGCACATCTAATAATTCATGAGCATTTACTGATTAAAATTGTTTATTGTTACGTAATTTGCTTCAGTTTTGTAAATGTTCTGAAATTGTCAATTGTCCACTAAAAAAAAGTATTTAAAAAAAAGTAAAAATATTAATGAATTTTTACTAAAGTAAAAGTTCATTAATATTTTAGATTAAATTTCTATGATAATCAACAAATAAAAAATTCAGTTTTTTTCACCTGACTGCGAGAAATCTGTAGTTCTGTAACTATTAAGAAATACAATGAGAGGCTCAATTTTTGTTTTCTATTATATTATGCAACTCCCAATAATGTGATTCAACAGTATCCGTTACATGTTTTATTCAATTTTTTCAGTCCTGCTATCCCGTTTTATAAACGGCTATTAAGCATAAATTTTTGACATCAGATATTTTAAAAGTGGTATTTTCTTGTACTACGAAGCTTTTGAATAGTTCAAAAATTAAATCGGTCAGGTTGAGTTCACATGACAGGAAGGTAATCGAAGCACGGTTTTACCACTGGATCTTGCTAACATCAATTTTATACACATTAAAAAAACCGTTTATATACAAAACCCTTAGCAATAATTGGATATTAAGTTCATCCTATGATCGTTATCGTAATTTACAATTTATAACGGTTGTAGACAGTTCGTTTCGAAAATAAAATTCGTATACTTTTTTCCGAAATCATCAACTTTTTCTTCAATTGATCTCTGCGGGGTTTTGTTTTCTTAGGAGAGCAGTGGCAGCTCGTAGCTGAAATTAGTGGGTGTGCTGCTTCAGGAATTTTAATATTAATATATAATTAGTATTAATTTCAGTATTAATATATAATAACTTTAGTCCAACGGTGCTTAATTTAAATTTCTATGTACACAGAAACAAATACATAGTTAAATTTTACTAATTACCTTCTCTTTCGCCCTTCCAGCGTGTTTTTAGACGGATTTGGCAATCAAAGAACCCTACCCAAGCTTTCTGCCACCTAGATAACTACTGATAAAACAACTAAACCGCTTTCCTATTCATTCCACCGACTAAACTAGAAAAGAGAACGAACACGGAACGTTCCTGTACATACGCGGAATAAAAAAAAATACATTCCACCAGCACGTCAGAGACCGCTGCGAGAACGACAGTGCTCTCTCTCCCTCGCAGTCTCGCGTACAGCTTCCTATGTGCGCATGCGCATAACAGTCAAACACCACGCCGATCGTCGAGAAAATTAATATCTGTTAATTTTTTTAAGTACTATGTAAACGTAAAATATTCGTTAGTAATTTCTTTATACTATATTTATTCTTAGATTATCGCTATCGTAATCGCATTTATATTTTTTAACTAATAAATTCCGATGTTTGTATCGCCTGAATAGGATCAGTTAGGAATAAAATTTTGCGACGCAGAGAGTCGTAGAATTTTTTTTTTTTTTTGTAAAAGATTCTCTTCTGTAACTGAAAAGGAAATTATATATTATTTTTTTCTGTTCATTACCTTAATACTCCAGGAAGAGAATAATGTATCCGAACGATTATGTCATTGTTTCTTCTTCTGTAACTCTTCTGTAACAGAGCAGCTGCATTGACTTTCATTATTTAAATATCTAAGGGATTCGTTTCATATTAAAATCAATCGGATTTTGGATCGACTTCTGTACCGCATTATCAGTTTAAAAAACGCTAACAACTGTAGGTTATTTCTGATAAACGGCTTACACAAACATACACACACAACTTAATTTAAAATACTTATCATCATACTTAAATTTTTTTTTTCCCATTCAATTCAACGATTCTAACTAAAGCGCGCGCGCATACCACATTTAATACGCGCGGGTGTGGCAGTACTAGCGAACTAATGTAATTTCACAACTTATGTTAAATAAATTTAGCCGATTCGGTGATGTAGTCGCGAGGCTTAACGCACCAGGTACCGAGTCGACCGGGCGATTGAGTTGCGAGACCCACCAAGACCGAGTTACTTTTTTTACACTTTAAATATTATTCGTTTATTTAATTCTACACTCTCACTTGTGACGTCACAACACAGTTGACAACTACCATTTTTTTGAGGCAAGGATGCAGTATTGTAAAATTATTTTTGCAAATACTGGGATTTTTTTAATCGTTAACACCTGTGCCTAACAATTAAGTGAAATCTCGAGATACTGAGGGTGACCTTGCTCTACAGCCTCACCCCCTTGACTTAAGTTGAAAATTTAATGACATCAATGCAACATACACAGACATAATGTGACCAAATTTGATCAAAATCGGTCTGGCATTTCTGAAGATATAAGGTGATTTAGAGGGCCAAACGCACATTAACGTCCGGAAAATTTCCATCCAGTTTTTTGAGTTCCTTAGGTGTGAAAACGACAAAATCCGGTAAAAAACGCATACGGCCAAATTGGATCGATTATAATATTTTCTCTTCTAGAGTTATAGCGCTATCTAGAGGGGAAAGAAATATTAATATTATAAAGAAGACAAATGAAATATAGGTATACGTCAAATCATTTTAAATTTAGATATAATTTTTACAAACTTAAAAAATTGGTTTTTAGCCTTATCGTCGACTAAAGGAGAAGAGACGTTTAAATACCATATTTATTCGAGTACCCCCGGCACTTTTCTTCTTGGAATTGGAGAGAAAAAATACGGGTGCGGAGCTTACATGAAACATAGCTTTTAGCCAGGATTATTTACGTAAACGTTTTCTTGTAAGTACCTTAAATCAATCACATAAATGTAATTATACTAGGCTTTCGTTTATCAATACCGGATGCGGTTATACAGAATACATCCATAATTATTAACATCCCATTCATATTATCGATAGGAACGAAGTTACGGTATTGTTATATAACCGATTCATTCTGTATAGGCTGCATCCGGTTCTAATGACACTATAGTTACAGTATCAGTTACCCACCTTCGTCTAGTCTATCCGCCATGGTCACTGTACTGTTTGTATATGTGGACGGTTATGTGCATTTTATCTGTTTAGTTTATCTTATAAAGTTTAATACGGTGATTTATTTTAATTAGGCATTAAAATGACTACAAAAGGACAGCGTATAAGATCTTTTACGGTAAATGAAATACTGCGCGTTATAGAAGAGACTGAAAAACTTGGTCGCCAGGCGGCAGGAAGGAAATTTGACGTAGATGAAAGCTGCATTCGAGACTGGCGTAAGAAGAACCAACTTCTAGAGAAAGTCACTGGTAATAAAAGGGTTTTTCAAGCCTTAAACGCAAAACACACATAGAAAAAAATTGTTATGGAAAAACGGAAATGCGGTTATGCTGTCACCACAGAAACGTGTCAATCAAACGCTGATCAAACCCCCGTATATTTTGAAATGCCATTTGACAAATCTGTAAACAAAATAGCTGAAAAAAGTGTTACGATTCGCACTGGTGGTAATGAAAAACTAATGTGTAGTGTTATGCTTTGCATTACTTCTGATGGATCAAAATTACCTCCGTACATTATTTTTAAAAGAAAAACTCTTCCTACCTTGCAGGTAAATCGAGTTATCAGAGCACAGGAATCAGGTTGGATGGACGAAACCTTAATTTTAGATCGGATCAGGTGCGTATGGCAAAAGCGATCAGGAGATTTACTTAATAAAAAAAATACCGGTATGCTAGTAATGGATAGTTATCGGAGGCATACGGCTGATAAAGTGAAAGACATTGTAAAAAATGGGATGACTGATCAAGTAATAATTCCAGGCGGATTGAGATCTCTATTGCAACCACTAGGTGTCTGCATTAAGAAACCGTTCAAATAGGATTAAAACAACTGTACCGTAAATGGATGGCTGATGAAAATTTTTTCTCACGCCTACAGGAAGAATGAAACTCCCAGATTTTAACCAGATTTGTGTTTGGATAAAAGATGCTTGGGATTCTATTTCCACAGAATTGGTAAGGAAATTTTTTAAAAAATGCAGTATATCTAATGAACTTGATGGTAGTGAAGTATCACTATCATTATGTAGTTGATGATAGTGGTGTGTCACTGCCACTGTCACATTGACAGCGGCAGTGATTTATTAAAAATAAAATATTAAAAGTGTATTGAAATTATCCTTTTCAATATGATACTTCTTTTCGTTTTACTGGCCTACTGATTCTGAACTAAACAAGTACCTACGGTAATTAATTATTAATATAATAATAATATTGTAATATAAATGAACGAATTAAACGCTTTACTTTCTGAATATTTTCGTATTTACGTATTTTTATCATATCTGTTGCATTTTAAGATACCGGTATATACTCGATTTTTTTTTTAGATTTTCGGTCCGGAAATTCGAGGTGCGGGGCTTATTCTGTAGCAGAGGTTACTCGAATAAATACGGTATTTATGCTGTCGTATATTTACACCGTAAAATGCTAGGGTTCTACTTCCTCATAATTTCCAATATTGCAGGAGAACCACATCTTTGCAATAAGATACGGTAACAGGATTTAACAGGATTCGGTTCAGTATTTTATGAAATTTAATGTATTTGTAGAATGTATCATTTTCGTGTTACAGCGATAGATTTATAACATTGTAAATCCTGATAATACATTTTATACGGACGGCTCTAAAAACGTTAATTCTGTTGGTTGCGCTTGTGGTTGGCAACAGAACGTACATGTTCGGTCTATCCAGCACCGCCAGTATTTTTGTTGCGGAACTGTATGCTATTACTAAGGCTATTACATATACTCGTAATTAACCCAACATTTCGACACGTACTTGTTTGCTCAGGTTCCACGAATTCCTTACAAGCGATTTCCACGTTTACTTCAGACACCCTGTTTTCTGGAAGATTCAGCGTATTATTTCGCAAATGAATCAACGTAATACAACTGTGAGCTTCGTCTGGATCCCCAGCCATATTGGAATTTCAACCGATGAGAGGGCTGTTAGTCCGGCAAACGAGGCTTGCTTTCAGCCTCTTTTCACCAATCTCGAAAGATCTTGTCTGTTTTCTAAAGAGGTGGCTCATGACGAGTGGCAAAGTGAATGGGAGGCTAATTCTAACAATAACCTTCATCCAATTAAGAATGTTGTGTCCAACTGAAACTGCATCACACCCTTGTGTGTATGTGTTATGCGGCTTTCCATCACAAGTTTAAGCTGGAAACTAACATTCGAACTATTCTAGGGGGTGATGAAATTTTTTTTTTCGATTTATTAGAACGGTCCGTTTATATTCAAATATTTGAATTTCTGTAGTCTGTTCCAGCAATTATGCTATTTATCGTAAGGCAGGTGGTAATTTTATTAGTTTCATTCAGATACAGGCTTTTTCCTTTTGATATGTATTTTTACAATGCTGGGTTTCAATTTTTAAATCTATTTATTACAAGCAATATATCGTCCCCGGACGATGATAACGCGAAAGCGTTTTTCGGCCAGGAAAAAAGTAATACAGCAATAGTTATTTTCTTTTATTACGTGTAGTAACAATAAGTAACAGAAAATATGTAGTTTAATTTTTATTTTAATGATATTTATATAAACGGCACACAATACGATTCTTTTTGCGAGTTATTCTGCGCGTTTCGCCTGGGAATAAAGTTGAGTTACGTTAAAAGTATATATTTCTTTACTCTTTTATTCCGACTTTGTAAGAAAAGTTTCAGTAATAAAACGAAATTAGGAAACTTATTTCCTTGTAACATAAAACCAGTCTTTTTTTTTTTAACGTTATTATAAAAATAGTTATTACGTTACAAATTTTCGCAAAGATGTAACGCGAGTAGTATAAATAGTTTAGTTTTCGTACTCTGGTGTTCTTTTCGTTCATCCTATAACTGTTTAAAAATCATTATTTTGACATGTATGTAATCCATCGATGAATAAATTTACAAAAAGAGTATTAGCTTACAATAACTAATAATTTCCCGACATACGAGTATTTTCCTTTCTTATACAACCAGCGATTTAGATAGTATACCTAAACGATTTTAACAATTTGTCGTAAAATAAAAAATAAATATATTACAGCCGAACAACATTGCTTATGAGAAAAAAATTACAAAAAATGTTTTGGTGGGAAAAATAAAATATTAATATATTACAGCTTTGTGAAGCATTACAAAGGATGCCGGGGATCGATTTATTTGGTTTTGATTTATTTTTTTCCGTACTACAGTTTTTTATTACTTCACAAACTGTATTTTCCAACTTAATAGTTTTTTTTTATAAACCGTAAAAGAATTTTATTGGCAAATTTTTATCTTTCCTGTACCGACTCGTACAGTAATAGAATAAGAACACATTTTCTTGGCAAATAAACATAATATATATAATATTACATAAAACCATAATATATTTAAAATAATATATCTCGCTAATGAAAAAACAAAAGAGAAACCGGCAGTAATCATCCGACAGGAATTTTCATCGACCATCATTATTTATGAATGATACATAAAAATCTTTACTGACGATTCTAAAACCGAACACGGTACTGGATTCTTCATATAAGAAAATGGGGAAGCCCATTTGTGGAAACTGCCGGATACGGCAAGTATTTATTCGGTAGAACTTATTGCTAACAACAAGCTCTTCGCTATTCAGATTTTTGCGAAGAGAGAGTGCTCATACGTTCCGACTCGTTAAGCGCACTAACTGCTATTCAGAACAAGAACATTAAGGACGTTCTTATTGCAAACATTCTGTTCATCCTACGCGTTTTAAATCGACGAGGACAGCGATGTGTATTTATACGGCTGGTATCCCAAGAAACGAAAGCGCAGACGAAGCTGCCAGAACGGCAACATTATATGATAATATGGATATCATTCCTCTTGGTAGTGGCAGATGTTAAAAATTGTCTGACGAACGTTATAACACATAGATGGAGTAATGAATAAAGAAGAAGTATTAAACGCGATTAAAAGTTCTCCATATAAGTGGAAGAGCGATGTGAAACCGACTCGTCGAGAACAAGTGGCGGTGACCAAACTCAGAATCGGTTACATACGAATAACGAATTCATATTTGTTAATAGGCGAAGCAAGACCGATGTGCGGCGTATGTAATTAACAGCTTACAGTCAAGCACCTATTGGAAGAGGGTACTATATATGCGGACCCCAGAAACAGGCAAGATCTAATAAATAATGTTGCTGTTGATTTGGAAAATAGTAAAGAAAAAAGTTGTTTATCTAAAGGCCAGCGGACTATTAACAAATCTCTAAGTCAATTACAAGTTATTTTTAAAGGATTTTCTATATGAAGTAGTTTTTTCTACAAAGATGGATGTTATTTAATCCGCTTGGTATTGTAAAGACGTGCGATTTTTTGTTTATTTATCTATTTTTAATGCGTTTATTTTGTATTTTATTAATTATCAGGGCCCTTTATATCCTCACCCCGTAGGGAAGACACCCTCCGCCACCCCACCGTTCCGAGCCCTTATGGGCTTTACCGGAGGTCAACTTCTAAACCTCGGCTTTTGATATACTCCAGTCCGCTTCGGCCAGGACGCCACCCGATGCGAATTCCACGAGTGACATTCCCGTCGGTATATTACTAGTTAATAAACTGAAAATAAAACACATCTCACAGAGTCGTAAGCAAGACTGAAAATACTTAACTAAACAAAGGAATTGAACTACCTACCCGTAAAAGGTAAGAGTGAATTCAACACACGACACAAAAGATAAAAATACTACACGGAACAATAACACAGTAACATTGAAACAAAACAAAGGACAAGAACAACAACAAAACATAATAAATTTAAAAAAATCAACAAAAATAGAATAAAAGAGAAATCCCAGCAGAGCTCTAGATCCCCTCAGCAATCCTTTCCTTCCCCAAGTACACTATAAAACTACCCACTATTGCCCATTCAGCCTGCTCCTCCAGTTTACACGGAGATCCAACGCCGACCTGGTAAGATCAAGCCGATAGATTGTCTCCGTACGCATTAACTCGTATTTTGAGCACTCATAAAGAACACGGTAAGTGTCGTCCAACTGTCCACCTGAGGACACATCCCAGAATCTACCAGGCCGAATTTCTACAGTCTGTCCCTAAAAGCAACATGGCCGGAAAGAAATTAGGCCACACGTTTATTAGGGTGCACCCAAGAGGCGTCCCGCAAACCAACATTTGAAGAGAGATCATGGGTATAACGCCCACCATCTTTTTCATCTCATCTGGCCTGCCATAAGACATTATGTATTATTACTGTCTGTTATAAGAGTACTTAAATGTTTAACGGTTTGTTATTTTGTGTATTTACGTAAAGTTTACGGACCCATTACAGCCTTACATTTGACGAACCTGATGGTGATTGAAACTTTATTTTACAGAATGCCACGAGGGCTAATGACCTTAGAAGTCGATGCCCAAACCAAAACAAAATTAATAATATACACCACACGGGTCCCGACAATTATTCGGTCAATTTCAAATATAAAACGATCTCATGGCGTACTTCAAACCAATTTTTCTTAAAATTTATACCAAGTAATATTATAAATTTTATTTTTTCAAGATTATTATAATATATTTGAAACTTTTTTTTCTCCTGCTCCCCTGGGACGGGTCGGCATTCAAACAATACTCAACCCAGGGGAGCGGACTGTTATTTACCTCATTCGCCTGCCTCAAATCACTGAGGCGGGGTAAACGGGCCCGAATATGCCGTTCCCGGGCCCCCCACAGTAACCGGGACTCGGTCTTGCCTGCCTCCAGCTATCAGGGAGGGAACCAAGTCCGAATATTTTGTTCCCGAATCCCCCTATATCTCGGTAATTCTCTTCCCTTTTTTTATACTTGTTCCTTGCTCCAGTTACGAAACTCTACTTCTTTCCTCTGAAGAATTTTCGTCTATAGACGGCCAAACCGTCTATAGCATTCCATTCTATCACAGCTTATATAGATTACAGTATTTTCGGACGTTATCCGGCCAAGGCCGTTCTCTCTTTACATCCGATCCATCTGTCACATTCATAGAATGTAGTAAGGTGTATCTACCAGGCCACAGTATACACAGGTGGCATCTGTCGCTTCTCAAATCGGTGTAAACATTCACCAAATTCTCCACGACCGGAGATATATTTAAAATTATTTATATGAAACGTAGCATTTCATTTAATAGAAAAACTAAAAAACAAACGACAAAACTTTTAAAATAATAAATTTAAAATACTACACGGAATGATAAAATTAGATTTAAAAATGTTTTAAGGTAAAATAAACAGAAGGCAGTGAAAAAATCTCAGAGAACGAATCGGGTAAACGGTTTAAATGTTGTAGTATCTAGGGTTAGTTAATTTGGTAAATCAGGAGATAAAAACCTGCAATAGAAGACAAGGATTGGAGTACATGAAGCAAATAATTGAAGATGTAAGACGTACAAAGTAAATTCTCTCAGATTAAAAGATTACAGAGAAGTAAATTTAAGTTCTTAAATAGAGAAGAACAAAACAAATAAAAAAAATACCAGTGCGTCTGTCACTACTTTCTGTTCACCGAAGACTCTCTTAAAAATCCCTTTCTTTTAAATCATCCCATCATCCTTTAAACGTTATTAACAAGTAGATTATGCTTTCAGTTCTTACATTTAAATAAAAAAACAAAACTAAAGCAAAAGAAAGAAAATTAATCAAGTACATTAACATATTGGAGTCTGCAAGATAACCCTTTAGAAAACAGATCTAATACTTTTTTTCAATTAAATTAAAAAAAAAAAAAAAAAAAACGTTAGAAAGTGAATTTTTTATGCGATAACGATTTTGTCATTCAATTTTTATTAAAAAAAAAATTTAAGTTTATATAATTATAAATAGTAAAACGGTTACTGAAATATAATGGATATTTAATTTCCGATTTAAAAATATTTTTGTTAAACATTTTTATCCAAAAAAAATTACAATGAAATTGTAAACCATACGGTAAGAGTCTCGCAAATATCATTTCTTCCGCTCAAAAAACAAAGATTTCTGTAATATAAATAAAAAATATATATAAAAAATTATATCGATATCAAAACAGGTAAGACACTACATTTCGATTATCAAAATCTGTTATTAATTTAGAATTTTGTTTAAAAAAACACACGTTAAATAAATGTAATACAAAATAGATATACAATAATAAATAATAAACAATGTTTAAGAATTCCGTGCAAAAAATAGAAAAATTTGTTACAAAACTCTTACCGGCCCGATTTCAATTATTAAACAACGAACAATCATAAAAATTATATAACTTCTGTAAATGTGATATGTATTACTTATAAATGAAATCGTAAGAGTATTTTTTTTTTGAAAATTCTAAATTAATAACAGATTTTGATAATCGAAATGTAGTGTCTTACCTGTTTTGATATCGATATAATTTTTTATATATATTTTTTATTTATATTACAGAAATTTTTGTTTTTTGAGCGGAAAAAATGATCTTTATTTTTTTTCACTCTACTCCCCTGGGCCGGTCCGACTGGTTGGTATTGCGCCACCCAGGGGAGTGTCTGGTAAACTCTAACGAGCCTCTCCGCCTACCGGCTGAACGTCTGGCATGGCAGGTCGGCTCGCCGGTGTCAGCTCTTTTGAGTGATTTTCTGTTTGCCCATTTGGAAACCACGACATACCTCGAATAGCCGTAACGTGGCACCGGGTCTTTTCTTACTCTTCTTCTACATCAGAACCTATCTAAACCCTTGGAGTCCTCAGTGGATCATTGAGAACGACACACCTCAGCGTGCCGTCTCTCACCACTGAGGCTGTCCACCCTACCCTATTCTACACTAGTAACCTAGTCGCCTTTCATCTATATCCTTCTCTGTTAGTACTGCTACTATAAATTCCGTAACCTTCTTCCAGTTTATTTCGCTCCTCAACATGTGCTCTAGGATCTCTGCTGGGCTCATACCTATTATGCCACAGTTCCTCCTTTTAATTGCCCACCTCTCGCAGCAGAAAAATGTGTGTTCTGCATTGTCAATTCTCTCACAGTACATACATTCTGGACCTGGTCTTCTTCCAACGCGATGGAGGAACTCTTTGAAATTGCCATGACCTGTAAAAAACTGCGTGATATGATAATTTAACTCACCATGTTTCCTGTCTAACCATAGTGCAAGATCTGGAATCAGCTCCTTGGTGCGTCTGGCTGGTCCATCCTCCTGCCATCTATTTTGCCATCTACGTCTAAGTCTATCTTTTGCTTCATTTGCTTCGAGGCCTTGCGCCCTCTCGACTCTATTTAGGGCCATTAAGTCTATTGGTGGCACCCCAGATAACACGCACA
The DNA here is from genome assembly GCF_047948215.1 of Lycorma delicatula. Classification (NCBI taxonomy): domain Eukaryota; kingdom Metazoa; phylum Arthropoda; class Insecta; order Hemiptera; family Fulgoridae; genus Lycorma; species Lycorma delicatula. The sequence goes on from NC_134460.1 coordinate 156,963,713, forward strand.
ACGCCTCATAGGAGACCGTCCTGTAAGCTGAAACAACCCCCAGCAACAGCCTCCTATGAGTACTAACCAGTCTTTTCAAATTTCGTTTAACCCTGACTGAGTGCCACCACACTGGTACTGCATATAACATCATGGATGTCACTGTGGACGCTATCGCCCTTCGCTTAGAGGGTCTTGGTGCTCTCTGCGAAGACATTATTATATTCAAATTCTTAGTCATCTGTTCACCTTTGACACATATGTCTATTATATGCCGGGTGAACCGGCAATTCCTCTCATAAGTCACATCCAGGTATTTAATCTTTTCGACCTCTGTTATTTGTCGGTTTCCAATTTGGATGGCCGGACGGTCTAAAATCCTCTTCCCTGCGAACATAATATATTTACATTTTTCTATTGACAGCTGGAGTCCCCTCTCTTTCAACCAATTATCTATCGTCCGTAACGTGTTGTTAGCACTCTCTTGTACATCGACAGTTTGTTTTACCCTTGATGAGTATCGCCAGGTCATCGGTATAGTCAACTACTTGTACCCCATCCTGATAGTCTAGTCTTAATATCCCATCGAAGGCCAGTATCCAGAGTAAGGGTCCCAGTACAGACCCCTGTGGCACACCGCCATAAATATTGAAACGTAGGCACTCACTCTGCGTCTCCACCAAGCATTCTCTATTTGAGAGGTATTCCCCTATCTGCCTTCTTAAATAAGGACTGATACCTTTTTCCACTAATGCCCTATTTATTGATTCCCAGTTGATAGAACCGAATGCATTTTTTACATCTAAAGCTATGAATAGGGGAATACGCCTCGTTCTCCATGTGCCGCTCCTAGTATCCTTAGCTCAGTCGATCACCTTTGTCGCCGCCTGTATCGTCGAACAACCCTTCATGAATCCAAACTGATTTCCACTAATGCCTATTCCTTCCTCAAGTTTCTTAAAGATTCGGCCAGCGAGCATCTTCTCCACTACCTTCGCCATGGTATTTAAAGGACTCAATGGTCTGTATAAAGGTTCTCCATTGTCATTTGTGCCTTTTGGGAGGAACACCACCCTAGATTCCTTCCAGATTCCTGGAAATGTCTTGTTTTCTAATCCATGGCTGGCAACATCAAGCATTTCATAAGGAATTCTCTTTATCAGCCCTTTAAGGAGTGCCGCTGGAATTCCGTCTGGACCCGGGCTCTTCCTATTACCCAGTTGTGCTACAGCCAAGTGCAGTTCAGAGAATGATATCTGCGAGACTCTTACCGTACGGTTTACAATTTCATTATATTTTTTTGGATATCACTGCGTTTTGTTAGATTATTCTTTTATTTTTTTACGAATTACTGATGGTAATCTTACGGATTTATTGTTAAAATTTATTGTCTTTCTAGAACATATACATATTTTTAATCACTCGGCAAACTGTTTTGTCGATAATCATATCATTCACTTGAAACCTTATTTTTCCTTTTTTAATAAAATTAGAATAATAACCTTCACGAATCGAAGAACCGTGATGTAATATTGCACTTTTTACTTTGTAAGTGTATTATTACATTTTAAGTGTACCTTGATTTTTATCGTATCCGCGGACACACTTTTTTATTTTTAAGGTTTTTATATAATTATTAAATAATTTTTTTTTTATTTCTCCATCGATTATATAAAATAGTTCTAATTGTAAAATAAAAATTTTACCGATCAAATTAATTTCTGTTTTATTTAACAAATCTTTTTTGGCACATTTACAACAAATTTTTGTGTTTTATTAGCAGTTATAATCTCTAATAAACTAATTCTTTTATTTTTTAAAAGAAGTGATGGGAATTAAAAAAATTGTTTCATCTTCAGTACTTTCATTTACTAATAAAACAAGCTGTAGTATATTTTCTTGTAAATTTTATTATTTCAAGTACGTTATCAAGTTTTTGTACGCTACCTAGTACTACTACCTTTTCTTTTTTCTGTTTAGCGTTCAGGAATTACCGTTCCGGTATTACTTCAGAGGATGATATGAGTGTAAATGAAGTGTAGTCTTGTAAAGTCTCAGTTCGACCGTTCCTGAGATGTATGATTAATTGAAACCCAACCACCAAACAACACCGGTATCCACGATCTAGTATTCAAATCCTTATAAAAGTAACTGCCTTTACTAGTACTTGAACGTTGGAACTCTCGACTTCGAAATCAGCTGATTTGGGAAGACGCGTTATCCACTCAAGTACTGCTACCTAGCGGCGCGAATCGTTAACCCTTTTTGAAGAAAAAGTCACATACATATTCAGTCTTGCGGTTTATCAAATGTAAGAAAAAAACGTTGTTTAATTCGAGGTATTTTTTGAAAGAATTCTATATTAAAAATCTAATAGAACTGAAATATAATGTTTTCATGTTTAATTTTTTATTTTTTCCCAATTTTCATTCACTTTTAGGTTAGGTCATGTTTAGAACTGTAAATATAGTTCGTTGATTTCTTCGTGCCGTCCACTTCTGCGGACTATTACAGGCGAAGTTGTAACGAACTTCTTAATCATAAGAACATCAAACGGTTATAGCCGCCCTTAAAAGTTTTTCTTGGAAGGGAGTGGTTTATGCTAACTTTATCTTTGGTGAAACTAATTTTTATTTAATCCAATTTGTATCAAAGGCGTAAGCTTTTGGACACCGTGAGATGAAAATATCAGTGGTTTAGACGTTTTAACGCTAAATTTTCCTTTCTATTGGGATTTTCCAAAACGTTAATTGTATATTTTCTCATTTAATCTTAAAGATAAAAAAAGCAGTTAGAAATACTAATTTTACAGTGTTTTGGAACTATTGTTAATTTGTCGATTAATATTCGATTATACCATTACTTCTGCAGCAACTTTTAATGATGATGGTTTAACAAACGAAATGGTCCTCTACTTTTAGATTTTAAGTTAACATTTATAAACAGTTTTTGAGCTTTTTCTTCTTTTCCAACTTATGCAAAAAATTAATATTATTTTTTAAAAAACAAAAACTGAGATAAGTTACAAAACTTACCGTTTCTTTATTAAAGAAAAATCGTTTCTTATTTTCGCTATACTGAACAATTAATCCACAGTCAAAAAAGGTTAAAAAACACCATCTCATATTTACATCTTAAGCAGTGCCAGGATTAGTCGATTCATTTTTAAATTAAGAAAGCCGATATTATACTATCCCGGTTTTGTTTACTATGTAAATGAAATATGATACTCGAGTCGGTCTTAAGCTCCAAAAAAAACCAAATAAAATGCGAAAATTTCAGCTTGAGGAAAGACCCTAAGGTATGTCAATTAGCGATATAAATTCAGATGTTACGCTAGTTGTTCTGCTACACAATAGGATAAGATGTTCAAATATAATTAACGATCGCTTCTTACGAGTTAAATACAATCAATAGACGTTTAATTTTTTTGACAATAACTCATTAGTTCTTCAGAACTTAGTTCTGGGACCGATTCTATTCCTGATCTACACAGCTGATCTACCTAAACCAGATTGTGTAACAGTCGCGTAGTATACAAACATGACAATCTTGGTGGTTGACGATAGCCCTAATATAGCCTCCTCGGAGAAATTACAATCTGCATCGGATTCTATCAGCGTATGGCTACGTAAATTGAGAATAAAGGTAAATCCGACAAAGTCCAACCGCGTAACATCAACAATGAGAAGAAAAGATTGCTCTGAAGTTCATTTAAACGGTGTCAGAATATCTTATGCCAGTAAGGTAAGGTAGGGTGGGCTTTTACCTTGATCGCCGTTTAACTTAGAGAGATCGTGCAAGAGTGAAAAGGAAGTCCCTTGAAATTAAGTTTAAAAAGATGTATTGGATACTGGATAAGGGATCTCAACTTTCTTTATCCAACAAGATTCTGCTTTACAAGGCTTTCTTCATGCCGGTATGGACTTACAGAATCGAACTCTGGGGACAACTAGTAACAGTAATGCGGAGAACATTCAACGGTTCCAGAATAAAATACTTCGGAACGTAACCCAAGCGCCTTGATTCGAGAGGAATACTGAAATCCACGATTACATAGGCATTCGAAACGTTACACAAGAAGTTTCAACGTCTAATTTCGAAACATGTATCCAAGTTGGAGAAGCATGTTAATAATCTAACTTTAAATTTCCTTGACAACAGTGAGGACGTTAGAGGTTGAAAAGAAATCATGTTATCGATCTAGTTGATGGACCGCTATGATGATCCGGTATTTTGGAGAAAATACTTCTTATAATTATTTTTGTTTCATTTACGGTTATTCAAATTTATGGATGCGTACGTTTATTATTTATTTATGGTTATCTTAAAGTTAATGTTTCATTTATTGCTGTTCTATTTAAAGGTAATTTTTTATTTATTATATACCATTTACATACCCGACTTGATTAATGGCGCGAAAGCATTTAACTATATTCAAAAACATTATTAAATATTATGTTATATCATAGTTACTAATACTGATTCACATTCATTGTTTTTGTAGCGAGAACAAAAACAATTAATTGATTACTGGATAGGATTATCATTAAATGATAATTTTAATGATAATCCTTTGGATTATAGGATATCCAATAACATAAAATCCTATCCAATGATAGGATTATCATTGAATGATCCTGTTTTAAGTGATAGTATGTCATATGATTCAATATAGAAGCTGATTGTAAATAAAAAAATTCAGAAAAAAGTACTTAAAATAAATTAACAGTGAGTTCTATTCGTTTTTAAACATATTTAAAAAACTGTCAACAATTCAACAGTTTATAAATACTAATATAATTTTTACGTAAACTCAAAACAAGCTCATTACCGAAAGCATCTATTTCAATGTTTTATGTTTTTATTCGTGGAAGAAATTCTGCGTTTTTCCGACATTAAATATCTTCCAAATAACTTAAACGGAAGATTTTTTAACATAAAGCAATTGCCGCCATGTAAATTATTTGTTTGTTACAATCAATTAATAATTAATTATTATTAATTGATCGTTACAGCATAATGATTACTGTCCAATGTAATTTTGATATTAAAACATTTTAAATAGAAAATTAAACAAAAATTAATTTTTTCCCGAATCAGACTTAAAAAATTCAAAATTTACAGAAAATTTAATCTTTCTTCTAGAATTTTTTATCACTAGGTATTTATACTGCTAAATTATGATCGTTAGGGTTTTATTTACCAACTATATAAAGAAAGAACGAGTTCTAAACATCTGGACAAGACAGCTGTCATAATGTAACTTAAAATCTATTACATGCGGTAAGAAAGTATAAATCTCACTACACAAAGAAAAAACTAGGTATAAAAATAACAAGATTTCTTTAAACTACTCAAGTTATTTTTAAGAAAAAACTATACTAAAAAAAAATCTGAAAAAATAGTTACAGGACTTTTCCATCACGCGGCTTTTTTATGATGCACAGCTTGCACACAAATACACAAACAACTTAAAATATTATCATTTTATTTAAAAATAATAATTCCTTTATTTAATTCAATTATTCTAACTAAAGCGCGCGCGCATACCGTATTTCATTCGCGCAGGTATGGCAGTACTAGCGGCGACTTAAGATACTTTTTACAGTAATTCTACCTGTCACTTTTGACGTCACAACATAACAACGATGACAGCAACTGTACGTCAGTGCTACGCAAACGCTCCTTGTGGTGAAAAGGATGTTAATGACACAGTATACCCACTTAGCCGCTAGTTTATTTAGACCATTTTTTGGGGTAAAAGTGCGATTTTGCAAAAATGTTTTTGGAAATATTATTTTTTAATCCTTAACAAATGTGCCTAAGAAAAATAAGATCTTAATTAGATATAATCTCGAGATACTGAAGGTGACCTTGCTCTACAGCCTCACTCCTTGACTTTTAACTTGAAAATCTAATGACATCAATGCTCCATATATAGAAGTAATCTGACCAAGTTGATCAAAATCCATCCAATTGTACTGGAGATGTAAGGTGATTTAGAGGCCAATACCGAACACACATATTACATACGAACATTAACATCCGGAAAATTTCCATCCGGTTTTTTGGGTTACTAAGATGTCAAAAAGTCAAGATCCCGTGAAAGCCGCATATACCCAAATTGGACCGATAAGAATACCTTCCCTTCTAAAGCTATAGGTCTGCTATAGCGCTAGGCGGGAAAGTAAAAGTAAAAATAAAATCGGATAATAAAATATAAAAAAAAATTATGTGGGCACCACATGATTTCCTTGTACACCTATTAAATTAGATATTCACATTTTCATTTAAAATGAAATGTAAAGAACTTTATTTCAATAATAACTTCTAATACTTTTTCATATTTCTTTTGTTTTTATTATTACTGTTGAATTATTGTTTAACGTAAAAATCTTTTTTACAATCGGAGGTTAATAATTATTAACAAATCAATACAGTTAAATTAAAAAAAAGGAGATGAAGTCTGATTTGAACCAGTTTATCTTCCCCTTGTCCAAATATTTTATTAATTAAAACTTTATTAACAATTATTAAAAAGTGCAAATCCATCTTACCAGCAACAGATTTTGACTTATCGGGATCTATCAGTCCTTAAACCGTCGTCAGGAGATTAAAATATCATTATAAAATAAAAATTATTCATATTTCTGTCCTTAGTCATTGTCAGGAGATTAAAATATAGTTATAAAATAAAATTAAAAAACTGTTTGATTTCGCGTATTTGATTTGCACTTTTTTAATAATTTATTAATATATCAGCGATAACCATGTCTGAAAAATTAATTAAACTTTTTATTTCGCTATAACTCTGGAACCGATGAAAATAAGTACCGTTTATGATATATCGTTGAAAAGCTCTCGACGAGAGCTTATTACTGCAGTTAAGAAAAAGTCCAAAATCCAAATTTTTTGGATTTTGAGCTTTTTTGAACATTTTTGGTCCAGTCGATTGCAATCAAAAGGGGAAGTGAACAAACTAGATGTTACAATAGTCCTAAATTCAACATTTCACAATCCTACAGCTAATCGTTTTTGAGTTATTTGAGATACATACATACATACGTACAGACGTCACTCCGAAACTACTCAAAATGGATTCGGGAAGTCAAAATGGAAATTTCCGTTGAAATCTGAAAACCATATTTTTTCGCGATCACAATACTTCCTTTATTTCGTACAAGGAAGTAAAAAAAGGCTATACAAAATTGTCTCTTGTGATTTTATTTCAGCAACTATTTCGTACAGCCTTTTATTTTACTTCAAGTGATTATGCCCTTATGCAATAAACTTTCAAAATTTTGTATTAGTTGCGTATCCCTAAAAATTATAGTAAGGATAAAAAATTTATTTATTCTGAGAAGTGAATTTTATAAAGTGTGAAAAATAGCGAACAAAACCGGAATTCAAACCTAGAACATTCCTAATGAAAAAATAAAATTCTGGAAAGTACGGATCAACAATAGAATTTTTTTTTCGGAAATTAATAAATGAAAGACAATAAAATATTTAATTAAATTTTAAAAGAATATATTTTAAATTAAGACAAAAAAAGTAATAAAAGGATAAACAAAGTAGCATCGTATATTTTCTGTGCATTAAAAAACCAACTTTTTCATAAAGAATACGGTTAAAAGAAAAATTCAGAAAAGCTATTAAGAGTTTTACCCCTGGAGCTTCTACAGCTGTACTAAACTACAGATCCTTTTTTAGTATTGATTCCAACAACGTATCAATTTTTTTTTAAAACCACATTTTTTATATTACATCGGCTGTTACCCTACAAGAGTACAGGCGACTTGGTTGTTTCTTCTTTAAATAAATTCCTAAAGAACTACTAGTACCAAAAACTTTTGTTTTAATCGTTTAACTGTTTAAAATTCGATCGGAAAAGCTTAAGAAAGATATGTTAAATATTTAAGTGAAAACTGATGAAACTGTAATTGGATTTTTAATCCGAGGCGAAGGAAAAACGAGGAAAGTTCTGACATCGATAAAAGAAGAGAAAAAAAAGAAAAAATGATTTCTATAGGGTGTGAGAAGCGATTTATTAAATTTCAGGTCCTGCAAGAATTTAATTAATACGGATAAAGCCGTTATATCAAAAGAAAGAAGCGGTACACAGAGTAATATTTATTGCAAACATTATTGGAACCGCCTTCACTGAATTATTTCCATAATATTAATACTAAAGTTAACTATATAACTATACCGCACACGTGAAAAGAAAATATATAGACTACTAGGTTGGCCAAATTAGCGCTGTTTCGGGTGAAACTACTGATCTAGTAAAAGGATTTTTGTTTGCCAATAAAAATAAAATAATCTGATGCGGGCATCACCTGACTTCCTTGTACGCCTATTAAATTAGATATAAACATTTTTTTAAAATGAAAATTACATACATTTTTATTTCATTAATACTTGCTGATATTTTTTCTTTTAATTATTGAACTATTATTTAACGCAAACATTTTTACAATAGTATTTTCAGTCTTAATAATTATTAATAAATACATATATTTAAATTTAAAAAAAGCAGATGAAGTCTGATTCGAACCGATGTGCCTTCCCCTTCTAACATCCAAATATTTTATTAATTAAAATGTTATTTGGCTATAACTCTGGAACCGATGAAAATAAGTACCGGTTATGATACATCGTTGAAAAGTTCTCACTGAGAGCTTATTACTCGGTTAACAAAAATCCAATTTTTTTCGAATTTTTTACTTTTTTGGACACTTTTGGTTTAGTCGATTACAATCAAAAAGGAAGGTGCACAACTAGATATTACAACAGTGCTAAATTAAAAATGTCAACATTCTACGGCTAAAAGTTTTCGAGTTATGCTAGATACATTCGTACGTACAGACATCACGCCCAAACTAGTCAAATTGAACTTAGGGATGGTCAAAATGGATATATCACTTAAGTTAAGAAAAAGTTCAAAATCCAGATTTGTTTGGATTTTGGGCTTTTTTGGACACTTTTGGTTCAGTCGATTGCAGTCAAAAAGGAAGTTCACAATTAGATATTATAACAGTCCTAAATTCAACATTTCACAATCCTACAGCTAATCGTTTTTGAGTTATTTGAGATACATACATAAATACGTACAGACGTCACTCCGAAACTACTCAAAATGGATTCGGGAATGGTCAAAATGGATATTTCCGTTGAAATCTGAAAACAGAAATTTTTCGCGATCACAATACTTCCTTTATTTCGTACAAGGAAGTAAAAAAAGGCTATACAAAATGGTCTCTTGTGATTTTATTTCAGCAACTATTTCGTACAGCCTTTTTTTTTTACTTCAAGTGATTATGCCCTTATGCAATAAACTTTCAAAATTTTGTATTAGTTGCGTATCCCTAAAAATTATAGTAAGGATAAAAAATTTATTTATTCTGAGAAGTGAATTTTATAAAGTGTGAAAAATAGCGAACAAAACCGGAATTCGAACCTAGAACATTCCTAATGAAAGGCAGAGATACTATCCCCCGACTACAAAAGGTCGGCAATAGATTCATGGAATTAGGAAAGAATTATACGTAAACTAAAAAATTAAACTTAAAATCAAACGTTAAAAAATCGGATGCGGACACCACATAACTTCCTTTTACGCCGATTAAATTACTTATACATAATATTTTTAAAATGAAGTACATAAAATTTTATTTCATTAATAACTTCTGATATTTTTTTAATATTATTGAATTATGTTTATAGTAAATTTTTGTTTACAGAGGTTAATCATTATTTATAAATCAATACAAAAAAAAAGGTTGAAAAAAGGAGACGAGTTAGATTCGAACTGATGTGCCTTTCCCTACTAAGATCCAAATATTTCATTAACTTAAATTTCATTTGGCTAAAACTCTGAAACCAACGAAAATAAGTTCCACTTATATCATCACTTCAGTTAAGAACAAGTCCAAAATCCAGATTTATTTGGATTTTGGGTTTTTTTGGACACTTTTGCTTCAGTCGATTGCATTCAAAAAGAAAGTGCACAACTAGATATTATAACAGTCCTAAACCCAAAATTTCAAAATCCTACGTCTAATTGTTTTTTGAGTTATGCGGGATAGATACATAAGTACGTACGTACAGATGTCACACCGAAACTGGATTCAGGATGGCCAAAATGGATATTTCCGTTGAAATCTGAAAACCGAAATTTTTCACGATCACAATAGTTCCTTTACTTCGTACAAGGAAGTAAAAATAATATTAACAGAAAAATAAATAAAATAATAAAAAACTGATAACAGAGTTGTAGGACATTTCCGTCACGCACCTAAAGCCGCATTCCATTAATGTAATTTACAGCTTACATAGAACAAATTTCGCTTGTACGGTGGGCAGTCTGTTGTAGCAGCAAGGCTTAACGCACCAGTTACCGGGCGATGAGTTCGAAACCCATTCAGACCGAATTACTTTTTTACACTTTAAATATTATTCATTATCTCATTCTACCGGTCACCTGTGACGTCCCAACATAGCAGACGTGGGAGTGTGATTTTGCAAATATTGTTATTTTTTAATCGTTAATAAACGTGCCTAAGAAAAATATAACCTTAATTAGGCAAAATCACGAGATACTGAAGGTCACCTTGCTTCACAGTCTCACCCCCTTGACCTTTAAGTTGAAAATTTTGGCACGAATGGACGATATAAGTAATCTGACCGTTTGGTCAAAATTGGTGATTTAGAGGCCAACACCGAATACACACGCGTAGATACGAACATCCAGAAAATTTCCATCCGTTTTTTTGGGTTCCTTAAGTGTCAAAACGTCAAGATCCGGTGAAAACCGTGTATGCCGAAATCGGACCGATTGCAATATTTTACTTTATAGAGCTATAGCGCTATCTAGACGGAAAGTAAGCCATTGCCTTAAGTATATGTGATGTGGGCTCGAACTAGGCCAGTCCGAGTAGAGCTTAAACGATGTTTATACTAACGCCTAATTTTCAACTTGTTTTAATGGTAACTATTATAATTTTTCTTTTTCTGTACACTCATATAAAATTTACAGAAATAAATTTTTATAAGTCAATTTCTTTAGTATTTATTCTCATTTTAAAGTATTTTATATATGCTTCCTTCACGCTTACTAATGACGGTGGATTAACAACCAAAATCTACTTCTTGTATTCTTGTATCTTTACACAACTGTCCGTAAAGGAGTCTAATATATTTAGGGTGTATATATGTATGTTTGTTCCACCGTAGCGGCTCAATGGCCGAACCGATTTATATGTAGGACCCCGCGTTGGAATCCTTACCTTACCGGGAATTTCATAAGCTATATACCGATAGCGATCCCAAAAAAAATGTACTCGCTGTTTGTAGTTAAATAATATTTAAAGAAAAAGACTTACACTCGCTAATCTAATGTGTAGTGTAGTGTAAGGTATTAAATTTGTCGTGGTATGCGAAACCGGCAATTTATGCCGCGAATGCGCGGACGGTTGGCGTTGGAACGAGCCAGTCATATTAGCTACTGCAGACAGTCGAGTAACGACAATGGATAAGGGTTTCCTTTTCGTTTGTTGAACGTAAGTACATACTGGAAATACGACAACATTCACGAGGAACAACGACAGTAACAGAAAGAATTTGGATCAAGGAAAGATCCGGCCGACCATGAACAGTTACAAGTCCGGCGGCCAGTGCTGCGATGTTGCAACATTTGACACGATCACCGCAAAAATCGGTGAACCAGGGACTCGTAAGAGGAGTAAGGCGGTGAAGTGTAAGACACATTTTGAAGAGTGGAAAGTGTACATTGCAAGAATGTTACACGCGATGAATGAGGACGACCCAGATCGAAGAATGAAGTACAGCGAATGGTTTCAGCACGTGATTGGCGAGGATGAGGAATTTGCAGGGAAGTTTGTGTGGACTGACGAGGCGCAATTCAAACTTAGCGGTACTGCGAACCACCACAACTGTGTATACTGGGCTCCTGAAAATCCTCACGCTTGGGTGAACAGAGCAGTGAATCTACGGGGGGGGGGGGGTTGCTGTGTGGTGTAGTCTACTGCATCAGTGCGTGGTTTGATTGGTCCCTTTTTCTTTGAAGGTACCGTAACTGGTGAGGCGTATCTTGGTATGCTTCAGACAAAGATTTTGCCTGCCATCCAAAACCTGTATGGCGATGAACTTTTTTACATGCAACAAGACGGAGCCTCGTCTCACTACTATCGAGATATAAGGTTGTACTTCGATAAAAAATTCGACGCCAGAGGCGTTGTATAGAACCTGCTGGTGGTCATTTCGAACACATAACTCTCAGCGACAAAAATTATTACGTCAAGTAAAATTTGTCACGAGAGATGGACTAGCAAACAGCGAGTACATTTTTTTGGACCCCTCGTGTACATATATATATATGCAGTAATGGAGAGATTTTCAGGTTGAAGTACAAACTTTAATGAATTGAATTAATGAACTATGAGCCTTTATCACTGTGTAAGCTACGTAAATTTCTGTTTAATAATGACGGGCTTCCCGTGAGGACTGCGTGTGAGGCTAGAGTGGTGAGGTGTGTGAACACCTCGTGGGAGGCTAGATTGATCATCACCGTCAGCCGGTAACAAACGGGTTGCCCCTGGGGCGCTGCTCTGTGAGTTACAATCGGGTGCTCTTATAATATCTCTGCAAACAATCGTCCGATTTTCAAATTCAAACGGGGTATTTGTTATTAGGTTGAAGGCTAACATTTGCACGCATCAGATACACTCTCGATCTAACAGATTACGGTTATTCGTAACGTAATATATATATATATATATATATATATATATATATATATATATATATATATATATATATAAAGTTAGTCTGTTTGTTATTGCATCACGCGAGAATCAACCGGCCGATTACTTTCAAATTTGCAGGATACATTCCTGTTATCCCAGGGAAAGTTTTAAGTTATCTCCCTTCAAGGAATATTAAAAATATTCATTATTTCCTCACTCCCAAGGAGGATGAGGTTGTGAATTAATGATATTCATTAATCAAAGATTGATCCCTTTAATTCATTATTATATATTTCTGCCACAATGGCAAAGAAATAAGTTATGAGTTTTTCGTCGTCAAAGGTGTGTGTAATTTAGTTACCGTAGTTACTATTATTCTACCTTTTGTAATTTAGTTCCTTTTGCGCCGCCCTGGAAATTGGGAATAGCGAGCGAAGCGAGCTGTATGGTCCTGGGGTAGGTCCCTTGGGCCGTAGGAGTCACTGAGTTGACTCAGGGATTCTCGTGGGCTGACCCTAGCTCTGAAGGTTCAGGTTCTGGCTAGAGAGACCGCGGCTAGTTTTTTATAAATAAGTTATAAAAATTTAGACACAGATTATTGAGCTAAATGAATGCAAATCAATTTAAACTTAAAAAAAAAAAAAAGATTAAAAAAAGCGAGGCACAAGCAAACAAAGCCCAAAAATCCATAAACATTTGGATTTTTTACTTTTTCTTAACTGCAATAATCTCATTGAGATTCTTTCAACAATATATCATAAGAGGTACTTATTTTCATCGGTTCCAGAGTTATACCCAAATAAAATTTTAATTAATGAAATATTTGGAACTTACAAGGGGAAGGCACATCGGTTCGAATCAGATTTCATCCTCCTTTTTTTTTGCTTTTTTTATTTAAATATATTGATTTATTAATAATTATTAACCTCCCATTGTAAAAAAAAAATTACGACGAATAACAACTCAATAATCAGAAAAAAATGAAAAAATCAGAAGTTTTTAATGAAATAAAAATTTTAGTACTGTCATTTTTTTTAAAATGTATAAATGTAAACGTACAAGAAAGTCGTATGTTTTCCACACCACTTTTTTTTTATAAACTGAATCTTATTAACGAGCGCTTAAAGAAAGCAGTTTTTATTCTTTAAAAATTTGTTTATAATATTTACTACTACCTGAGTTGTGGGAATAAAAATAATAATATCATTATTTTGATTTAAGAATACATAATAGAGAACAACTAAAATAATAACTCCGAAATCATTATAAAATGTAGTCGTGTAGCTTTATAGCTTTATAAATAAATAATAATCAAAATTAACTTCAGTATCTGTCACCCGGATAAAATGAAAATTAACTTCTGAACAATTTGTATAAGAATTAGTCAAAGGATATTAAACATAAATAAATACCATTAATTGTTTTTCTAAATCGGTCCTTCTATAAATACGACACGGGAGTGCCATTACCTGGAATCAATCACGCAGTCCCACTGGATAACTAACTCTTAACCGTCTGTGTCTTTTAACGCAAATAAAAACCAGAACAATAAAAAAATTACTGTTGCTAAAGTATCTGGTCAAGGAAAAACTTTAGAGGCAACCTATCAAAGGTGAAACCTAAGAAAATAACTGGAATAAAAAGTAAACGACAATTAAAAAAACATATCGATGGACTGCTCTCTTAATATGTTATTGTAGGAAAACGGTTCGCTTACTGTAACTTTTTTTTCTAGTTTATTTTAAGCAGGTGATTCCTACTTTAAGTAAGCATATTATCATGCGGTAAGAAATAAGCTGTTATCATTTTGGTAAATCAGTTAATTATTCGCTCTAGTAACAAAGCAGTTGATTTAATGTAAAGGCCATTATATCTACATATCGACCTTCTTCATGTTCTTTTGAAGAACATGCCGATACAAATACTGAGGTGGTAATTTGCCTGATTCTAAATCGACCTCAAAGTAGAATTCATGAGTTAATTTTAAAAAAATACACAAGAAAACTGTAATATAAAACCATTATAACATGTAGTCTAAGATGCAGTGAGCCTTTTGTGTACGAGATAGTGTTAGCGTTTCAAATCACAGGGTACATGAGTCGCAGCGGGTAAGACCGAACGTCATATTTACTTCAGCCAGCACATGCGACTCCCTCCGGAAAAGGGGACGCATTGCTTCCTCCAAAAAACTAGGACCCCGGTAGGGTATTCCTGCAACCCCGAAAGGCGCTACCACCGAAATGAATTCAGCGGACAGACTGAAGGGGAATCATGCCGGGAGTAGGAGGCTTAAAAAGATATCAACCCCGGTAAATAATTTTCACGCTGGTCCATAAGATAGGAACGCAAATCGCCAAATTCATCCGTAAATAAAACATGAAAAATTTATAACTGCCACTAAATAACCAATAACCCGCCCGATAAAAGAAAGACACAGTAGCAAGGAACTTTGTCCACGTACTACAATCTGTAGAGAGAAATAATAAACTTCCGCCACCCTTGCCTTCCGTTCCGTTCCGAACGTTATTTGAAAGCTGACAATTGAAGGTAGCAGATGTGCTAAAACTGTTGAAATTCTTACACTCAGACGTAAGTTATTGCACCGTAAAGAAAACAGCTTTCCGCAAATCTGCGCTACATTTTACAATTTTATTTAGATAAAAACGAAAATTCTGCGCAGTCCCGTAAAGAGAATCGAGTTGTTTACGAGCAAGATACATTATTAAAAACACTGCCAAAAGATGGTTCAGTCAGTTACGTTCTACAAATTTCAACGTTCAAAATGCTGCTCGCAGCGGGCGAGACCGATCACGGAAAAGGTGAATGATATTCTGGCAAAGGTCGGGGAAGACCGGCATGTAAAGAGTCATAACGTTACCGATGATTTAAACAACCATCACAAAACAATGTTAAACCGTTTGGAGATAGCCGGCTACAAAAAAAAAGCTCGATGTTTGGATGCCGCATGATCGGACTCGGAAAAATTTACTCGATCGAATTTCTATCTGCTAATCTCTACTGAAACGTAATGAAATCAAACCGTTTCTGAAGCGGTTGATCACGAGTGATGAAACTGGATAACCTACGATAATAATTTGGAAAAAGATCGTGGTCATAGCTAGGAGAATCTCCATAGTCTGCGGCAAAGTCCACATTGACGCCGAAGAAGATTATACTGTACGTTTCGTGGAATTGGAAGGGTATTATGCATAACGATCTGCTGTCACCAGGCAGAACGATACACTTAGAATTGTACTGTCAACAGATAGCGCGATTGCACCTAGAAATTCAAAACAAACTGCTGGAACCGGTCAACAAAAAGGGTGGGGTAAAAGTATTTTCAATTTTGGCCTCCAAAGGCTTAATACTTTTTAGATAACCTTATATTAAATAAAAAACGTTTTAAACCCAAAATAATTTGTTTTAATTCTTACAAATGCAAGTAAAGTTAAAGTTAATTATATTCCTGTTTACAAGTAATAAATAGATTCCTAAGTAAACTAATTATAACTTTCCTAAATAAACTGGACGACTGCCAGTAGTAAGTTTAAATTAAATAACCAAATATGACAAAAATCCGGCAAAGTTATCCAACTCAGGTTACTAACGGCTTTGTTCTCAATGAAGGAGGAAAATCGTATTAGGAGGATAATTACGTGAAACTTTAAGGTACGTAAATGTGCAAATAAAGAATTACGTTAAAAAGATTATTCAATCCTTTGAAAAGAATTGTCAGATATCGGACCCACGGTGATTTTATCTTCCCACCCAATAGATCGACTGTAATCAAAATTAAATGGCGCAAATGAACCGTAACCAGAAATCATCGTACAAAACCTCATTAAATCGGTTAATGTAGCCTGAAGATATCAAGCGAAACTATAACTGAAAAAAAAAAAAAAAATTAAGTAGGCTTATTTTTCTCCAATCTTGAATGAAATTGTTCAAATAGTTGGCGTGAGTGACATACTAATGTAGTAGAATCATTTATTTAGTGGAAGTGACTTTAATGAGTTTAAATACATCAAAATGATTTTTTGCCCGTTCTCATTACAGATGAGCTTAATTAAGACAAAATGCCATGAGAAAATACCTAACACGGAAAGGGCATTAAATTACGTAAATTTTGAGATGCAAACTTCCTTCCCGAATGTTTTAATAGTCAAATTGTGTTTTTTTGGTTAATAAAAGGGGTTATATAATTACAAAGACTACGATATACAAATTTGACCCGATCAGCGTACTTCCCTTATATTCAGAATGGTCGCTGGGCAGTATGCTTTAGCATTACATAGCGCATTCAGTTCTTTCAGCGTTAGGTTGGTTGACCTATAGGTTTGTTATGCATACTAGATCGTGGATACCGGTGTTCTTTGGTGGTTGGGTTTCAATTAACCACACATTTCAGGAATGGTCGAACTGAGAATGTACAAGACTAACACTTCATTTACACTCATACATATCATCCTCATTCATCCTCTGAAGAATTATCTAAACGGTAGTTACCGGAGGATAAACAGGAAAAAGAAAGAAAGGTTTGTTATGCAACCTACCGGGTTGGTAGGTAGGTAGGGTTGAAAGACGCGTTCACTTGCGTCTTTCCAAATCAGCTGATTTGGAAGTCGAGAGTTCCAGCGTTCAAGTCCTAGTAAAGCCAGTTATTTTTACACGGATTTGAATACTAGATCGTGGATACCGGTGTTCTTTGGTGATGGGTTTCAATTAACCACATATCTCAGGAACGGTCGAACTGAGAACGTACAAGACTACACTTCATTTACACTCATATATATCATCCTCTGAAGTATTATCCGAACGGTAATTACCGGAGGGTAAACAGGAAAAATAAAAATAAAGAAGGTTCGTTATGCGTTGCTCAGTAATAAACCAAGACGTCAGTTGTTGAGTTGTGATTGAACGTGCTTTGTTTGGTTTCGAGTTGTTTCGTTTATCGGAATCAATAGTTGCAAGAAATGTAATAGTTCTTTCCGTAGAGAACCACATTTTTTTTCGATGAACGGATTTTTCCCTCGCCGTAATGCAGTTGCAACTCTCATTGAAAAATTTCGGGCAACAGGCTTTGTTGAAGACGCTGATCGAAGCGGAAGACTATCTAAACTAAACGAACAGAAGCTGCTTGATATTTCGAATGTTATGGCCGTAAGTTTATAAAAGGCAACGAGTAAGTTAGCACGGCAGCAAAATATTGGTCTTGTTTCCGCATACAAAGATGTAAGAAAAAACTGAAACTTTTCCCTTACAAAGTAATTCGTGTTCAAGAACTGAAACCTACAGATCATGCCAAAAGACTTATTGTCTAATGATTTAAACATATTATTGACCAAAATTCCGTAGTAATCATCGACATTACTTTTTTTTACAGATGAAGCGTGGTTTCATCTGGGAGGGTATATTAATTCACGAAATACACGACTGGGGTCGACAAATAACCCCCAAGAATTACACGAAGCGAAAATTGGAATCCGGGTCGGTGTGAGTAAAACGGACATTGTGAGTCCAATATTTTTTTGAAAATACAGTTAATAGTGATCGTTATCGTGCTGTTTTAACAAACTTCATTAGTCAGTTAGCAGAAATGGAAATCAATCACGGTCGGTTCCGACAAGATGGCGCCACAGAGCTAATTGGTCATGATTTTTTACGAAATATCTTTGATGAACGAATCGTTTCGAGGGGTGACCTGCACGATCACCCTTTCTTACTCCCCCAGATTACTTTCTATGGGTGCCAGCGAAACAAGCAGTGTATCGCACAGACCGCGCACGATTGACGAACTAAAAATCACAATAACGGCATACGTAGGAAACCTTCCACCATATTAGCCGATCAAAGTGTTTGAAAACAAGGCTACATATACTAAAATCTAGCAATAGCTAGATTTCAGTATATATATAGATTAAATGAACACAACTGAAAGTTTGATAAAACATTAACAAAATGTTACGGAACTTCACAAAATTTAACCTTTCACTTTATTAAATTCAGAATGTAATTAAATCCAATAGTCAAAACAACAGCACTACCTATCGGATTTAATTCAAACCACTCCATATAAACACAGTAGTCTGTAGAAAATAACTTTTTAACGGAAAAAGATATGGCTGCAAAATCATCACAATTAATACTTACAAAACAACTTACAAAACATTACGGAACTTCACAATATTTAACCTTTTATTTTATAAAAGTCAGAATGTACATAAATCCAATTGTTAAAACAACAGCACTACCTATCGGATTTAATTCAAACTACTCTTTAAACACAGTAGTCGGTTCAAAATGCCCCTAACTTTCTTTTTACTGGTCAGATCGTGGATTTCAATACCTTTAAACCTTCTCCGTACAACGCGCAACATTTTGCAAAAAAAAACCGCGCGTAAAGTCCAGTACTTTTGTAATCTATACCAGACACACATACGAACATCGTCTTTTATATATATATATACATTCCAGTTATTGTAATATCAGTTTCTATAAAATAATGAAATAAAAATAAAAAGTAATAATTAAGAAAGTTTCGTCATTACAGTTTCAGAATTCCAGTCCACAACTTTGCGAACGCACTATAATATGGTATATAAACTACGTAGACGAGAAAATAAAAATCGGAGTTACCGAACGGATTTTATACATACATATATACGTTATACGTTTAATGCATTAAATTTATCGCATGGATCAGTAAGTAATAAAATGAGGTTATAACGCTTTGTTATCCTTCTGGTAAAGTACGCGTCCTACCAAGTTTTCGGCTGTACTAGTCTAAATATAAGAAGAAAATAAATAAATTAAAAAATTAATTATTTACAGGATAAATAAATAAATTTCTATAAAAAAAAAACACTGAAGAAAAGTATTCAGATTAAACGGGTAAAAAAATATTGAGAAATGTTCGAGTCTTGAAGTTGCCTAAGGTGTGACTGGTTGCGTGAAGGTGAATTTTTAAGTATGTATTTCTGGAATGGAATTGAAATTGTTATATCTCTTTTTTTTTCTTAAAAAAAAATAATACATTTTTTTATAAATGGATAATAAAAGAATATTTTCCTTTAATACATTTTATTACTAAGTGATGTTCGATTATCTTTTCGGCCAATCGGAAGACTGTCAAGATAATCCTTTTCAAGTTCTTACGAATAGATTTAAATATTAAATCATAACGATCGATATAATCGATTTTACATAAAATATAAGAACTTATAAAATAAATTAAACTTTTTATTTATACGTATTATTAATTGTTATAGTTTGTAAAATAAAGTATTATTTTTAACAACCGGTATTCTGCGCATTTCTTACTTAAAAGTTAGTGAGAGTGCTGTAACGTTGTTCAGATTAAATTACAAAATTGAATTAAAATATGTAGAGTTGTGGTTTATAACGTATGATGTTTTAGTCGGTCGATGAAGTTAATTAACAAACATGTTTTTAACCGTTTATCAACCGGGTTATTTTGCTAATCGTATTATGGACGATAGTGCGTGTGTTAGTGTGAGAATAAAATAGTTAAATGTTGGAAGAGAGAAAAATACAGAACAAAGAACAAAAGAGGAAAATGTACTAATCAGCGGTTTGAAAAAAAAAAATTAAATGACTAATTACACAAATATACTTCTAACTTCTAGTTAGATGCATACGAATAAAACTGTAGGATAATATTCCAAAAACGGAATTATTCATTCAATCAATACGCGTACTATAAAATTTTCTTTTTTTAACCCATAATGTACAGAACATACCCGTAATTATTAAATACTGTGCCAAAAAATAGAATAAAATATCCTACTTTTTCAAATAAAATAATTTCATCAACAATTATAGACACCGAAAAAAATTACATATCTCAATTTATATAGGGTTATTTAACAGAAGCTTTATTGTACATTACATCACATTTTACGAACATCAAATATAAATACATTATACGTACAACACGAAGTTCTCCCAGAACTTTCATTACATATTCTACTTGTGAAAATAATGGAGAAAGTTAATATAAATAAATATATGTCCTAAAATGCTTCGTTTGCGGGTTACAACTAGTGAAAGATTTCGCTCGGAATTCAGCTAACCGTGACACGAAGTCGTACTGGAATTTTTAGGATGTTAATTAAGGGGAAAATTAGTGATTTCTTATGATTTTTGACCTGAAAAATCAAATAAAATAGGCTCCAGAACGTATCTGCAGTACCTTTGGAGAAATCTAGGGTGAAAAACAATAATTCCGGGTAAAAAACACACTTTTTTATGTTACTTACAATAAGTTAATTAAATGGGTAATAAATACATAAAACTTTTAAATAAATTTGTAGAGAATTAAATTTTGGACAAAATTTTGTAAGATAAGTTGAATAAAACAATGAAAAGTTAGAAAAATTTGAATTTTATTTGCCAACAGTACACTAGACCAAAGCGCATTATACGTATCAATTTATAATAAATGTTCAAAAATGAGCCCGCTATTTTCCACTCATTTCTTAACACGATTCTATACCGCTTTTGTTGTTCTTTTTAGTTCTTCACGGTTGTCCTTAAGTTGCTCAACCGCATCCATAATACGGAAATTAATTCCTCACGACAATTTTTTTTTCACCACTCCCAGACGTAAAAATCTAATGCTGTTAGATTATTCCATCTGGATATCCAAATATGTGGACCTTCATGACCAATCCACTTTTCAGGGAAATTATGGTTTAACCGAGTGAAAACGGCACAAGAGAATTAGGGAGGCGCACAATCGTGCTGGAAATATACTTTGCGTCTCGGCGCAAGAGGAACAATTTACAAGCATCTGCTGCAATTCTTTCTGTAGAAAGTTCAAGTAGACCTCAGCATTTAATCGGGCAGGTAATATGAACGGTCTAAACAGCTGATTGCGAAGAAGTCGCTAAATCGGTCTTGAAAATTGCAAAAATAAAAAACCGAAAATTAATTGGTTTTCACCCCAAATTTCTCAAAACATATTTCAGATACGCTTCTGAAACTTATTTTATTCGATTCTTCAGGTCAAAAACCATAAGAAACCGTTAATTCTTCTCCTTAATTAACGTCCTAAAAAGTTTAGTACGACCTCATTTCACAGAGTGAGATTTTTCACCAGCCGTAACTCGCAAACGAAGCATTTTATAACATGTTTATATAAACTTTTTTCACTATTTTCATTAGTAGAATAGATTATCAAAGTGCTGGGAGAATTTCGTAATACTCTCTGCATATTAAATATACTATTAAGCAATTTTGCTGCTTGATTTCAGTATTTTATCATATTTACCCAAGAACTGATACTACATCTTATGAAATGTTTTCGACCGATAACACTATTGTAAATTAAATTTCTTAATAACAAAGTGTTGTATGGAACGTTAATTATATTTGTAAGCCTAAAGAAAATAAGTTTTTTAAATTTTAAAAAGCCTAAACCGTTTTAGCTGTAAAATAAACTAATTCGTAAATTAAAAAAAAAAAAAAAACAAGGTGTAATGAAAATAGTAAATATACTTGAAGAACGAAGAGGTCTTCGGAAGAAGAAGAGGGAGAAGATGAAGAAGAAGGAAGACCAGCCACTGGTCTCAACATCACGGACTGGAGTCCGGAACAGAGCCCAGCAGAGATGCGTCCTGAAGGGCAGCTATACCAGAAGCGGATGAAGAGCTTCTACACAACCTCTCCTTTTCAAAACTTACAAAATAGATCAAATAACCCAGCAATTGCGACTCCTCCGGAAAAGGGGACGCATTGCTCCCTCCTTATAGCTAGTGCCCCGTTGTGGCGTATTCCTGCTAGCCTATTAAGCGTTAGCACCGAAAGGACTTCAGTGGACGGTCTGAAGGGGAATTACGTCGGGAGAACAGGCTTTATAAGCCTAGCCTTCCGCGGTCGGCCCATGAAATGGGTTCGATAACGCTGGTTCAACAACGGATTGGAATGCAACTAAATCCGTCTTAAATTCACTAAAATAATAATACACAAAACTTGAGAAAATTAGAACCGAGATTTAAAATAATTCTTTTAAAAACCAAGCCCGATTAGAATGATCCAGCAGCAAGGGACTCTGTCCAGGTTCTGCGATAAAGTAGGGAGTAATAAACTCCTGCCAACTTTGCATTCCATTCCATTCCATAAATATACTTTCCATTGTTAAATCTACCGTTTAGATAACTAAAACTAAAACGATTCCGATACGCATGTCTCTACATTAGCTTATTTTTTTGTAGCTATCTTTTAACGTATTTATTCATTCATTAATTACCTGTAGTTAATAACAAATATAAGTTTAAAAAAAAAGAGAAAAGTTACGAAATTGTTTTTAACCACTTTTTTATAAATTAAAAGGACAGCAAATGCAGAAAGATCTGGTAGAGATCTGTGTTCATTATCTGAGGCTTCAATTTTCCGTTTTACTTTTCTTCAAAAATGATTTATTACAATTATTTAAGTTTTATATTCTACATTAAGTTGAACGACTACGTTTAAAATTAACATTCCAACCCCGAAGGGGAAGACACCTTCTGGCGATTCCGGTCGCTCCACCATCCCTCCGTTCTGAGCCCTGAGGGGCTTTACCGGAGGTCTTCTTTACTCTCTAACTGATTACATCTCACAGTCATCAGCTAGGCCTCGGTCGGGATGCCAACGATGCAAATTCCTCGGCAGTCATTTACACCAATAAAAATTATTATCTCAACCAATACCTTCGCTTTAGGCTTCTTTCGGACAACTTCACTCTTCTTTTCCTACAATATCACTCTCTGAACTAGCTAACCGAGTCCGCGGAAGCGTGGACCCCGCGATTAATCCAATTTTAATACTAACGCTTATGACAATAAATGCTTCACCCATCGGTTAAGTAAATAGTCAATACAACGGTAAGCCCGTACCGTTCAAAGTGTGTTACGCGTAACAACGAAATTCAGACCTACATTCCATCATCAACTATAAACATCATACCTGAAGACTTCCCTCAGCAAGATAGTGTCACACCTTACGGCTGCATGGACTACCACGCCCTCGGTAGCGCAGTCACCCTCCGCCGACAGCGGCTCCGCCACCCAACTTTTACAACTGTTGCTTTAAATTAACCGCGTGATATTTACTCCATCACATTCGAAGACACTCGGCAAGACAGTGGCAAACCTCACGGTTGCACGGACAACCATGCCCTCAGTAGCGCAGTCATCCCCCCCCTCGCCGAAACGGGCTCCACCACTCGACTTCAACAATCACAACTTTTGAATTAACCGAAAAAAGCCTACCCCGAGCCATTCAAACGTCTCGGCCGAAACCCTAGCCACCCGGGATTCTTCTCCGTTTAAATACCTTCAGCCGATCTACGTAACGCAAGGAAACGGAGGAAACCAGCCACTATCGACCATTCCCCATGGACCTTCCAAATAACTCAGAGATCCAGAAATGAGTTCCCCTACTCTGGTTCGTTCAGCCTCGTACAGGGGACAAACATGGAGGATATGGTCCACCGTGTCATCAACACCGCAATCCGGGCGTAGACCTAAATCACTAAACGAAACCTAGCCGATCTCTCTCGAAAAGCACCATACCCGAAAAGGAATTGCGTAACATACCGATTGGGGGAAATCCACCTAACCGCGCGCAAATCAGACACAATTGAAAATATACTATGATTACGACCAATAGGGGAATCATCCCACCTGGCCAAGATGTAAAATGCTGGTCTTCAATTTCCCGCATACGTTCGAAGTAAGAACACCATCCTGTTTCGAAATATAAAGTTCCTTACGTTCTACGGCAAGAATATCAATCGACTTAATGCCAGCAGTAACAGACTGCCTCCCCGGACGCAATCCTGGAACTGCCGACAACAGCCAACAGAAGAAGACGCTAGGCTCTCAAAATAATATCCCTATAACATCTAAAGGTGAGCCCAGACAGGCGCATCGTATAACATAATACCCTCACTTAAACCCTCGTAGAAGATACGCATGAAACGGAAATCAACGCCCAATCGGGGGTTTGCATAAGCAAAATTTATGCAGAAGAATTTGTGACCTCTCACCTATATAAATAGCTTTGCCTGTTTATATTCTAAGATAAATAAAAAAATGAGGGAAAAGAGGAGTAAATTCCCGTTGCTTTCTTCACCGAGTTGAATATGTTTCTGGATTAGTATTCTAGTATAATTAAAATATCGGTGATAGATATTCAGCCCTACACAAGATAACTTCATTTTGTTCACAGTACGAATATCAAGTGACTAAGATTAATCTCGAAATTAGAGAAAGCAATTTTCATTGATTTCACTTCTACTTAAGATGTTTTACAGTATATGTGTCACAGCCATAAGAGAAATCGAAACAATAGTACAAAGTAGCAAATTTTGTAATACCGTCTGTCAAAAATGCAGTATATATATATAATAAGTAAGAACTGAGACTTTTGTGCAAGAGAAAGCGTTAGTGTATTCAGCCAAAAGTCGAAAAAGATCGCATGTAAGCAGTCAAGACATCGTCAATGACCTCATCATCCATCAATAAAAAATTTTAAACCGATTGGAGAGAGCTGACTGCAAAAGGAAGCTCGGCGGTTGGGTGCCGCATGATCTGACTCGGAAAAATTTATTCGATCGAGTTTTTATTTGCAGATCTCTACTGAAACCTGAAGAAATCGAACCATTTCTGAAGTGATTGATCACGAATGATGAAAAGTGTATAACCTAAGACAAAAATGTGCGATAAAGATCTTGGTCGAAGCGAGAAGCATTATAAATTGTGGTAAAGCCCAGTGACACCCAAGAAGGTAATGTTGAGCGTTTGGTAGGATCGAAAGAGCATCGTGCATCACGAGCTGCTGCCGCCAGGCAGAACGATAAGCTGAGACCTGTACTGTCGACAATTAGGCCGTTTCTTCTGAGTTTGCAATTCAAAAGAAACGGCCATAACTGGTCGTATACCACGCTGACAACGCCACACCGCATTCATTTTTAACGACCCGTAAGGAATAGAGAGTACTTCTTCATAGGAAAGTTTTAATGGACTCACCATATAGCTCGGACCTGCTTTTCTTTTTCCTGTTTAGCCTCCGGTAACTACCGTTTAGATAATACTTCAGAGGATGAATGAAGATGATATGTATGAGTGTGAATGAAATGTAATCTTGTACATTCTCAGTTCGACCGTACCTGAGATGTGTGGTTAATTGAAACCCAACCAGCAAAGAACACCGGTATCCACGACCTAGCATTCAAATCCGTGTAAAAATAGCTGGCTTTACTAGGACTTGAACGCTGGAACTCTCGACTTCCAAATCAGCTGATTTGGGAAGACGCGTTCACCACTAGACCAACCCGGTGGGTATGTAGCTCGGACCTGGCACTATCAGACTATCGTTTCGATTCTGCAGAACCCCTTGAATGGTGTTAAGTTAGTTTCAAAAGAAACCTATTTAAACCACGTGCCACAATTTGTTGACCAGAAACTATAGAAGTTCTATAGCGAGGGAATTATGGTATTTACCGGAAAAATGACAAACATCACACGTGTATATATATATATATATATAAAATACTTGAACTCGGTTGGGTTAATGTTAAAATAATCTGCGGAAATTCGAATAAAACCGTAAGAATATATAGTTTATACTAAAAGAGTAAGAACAACTTAAAATTATGTTTATTCAAATACAAATATTTTACATATTCGTAAACTTATATTTCTTTTTAATTTATAAGGAAAATAGTAACAAAATTATGTCATCGATTTTGGTGTTTTCACCAAACTTTCATTCAATTGTCTTCAGTCTTAACGTACACCTTTCATTTATCATTTGACGCTGGACAACATCAGTCATCCTTTCTATTAACCGTAGTGATTTAATCTACTGGGCTATTGTGTGGTTTTTGGTCTGATTTATGATTTTTGCAACTCTTCTATTAAATAAATATTGATCGGCCATCTAAAATTACTAAATTTATTTTCTTCATAGCGTGATTAATTGAAAATACAGAATTCTAAAAATTATAAAATTTATACCTTTTTTTATAAAAATTTATTTTATTTAAAATTAATGCTAATATAATCTTTATATATATAAATTTCATGAGTGCGTGTGTGTGAAATTGAACTCCTCCTAAACGGCTGGACTGATTTTGATGAAATTTTGTGTGTATGTTCAAGGGGATTTGAGAATGATTTAGATTCACAATTTGCCAAATTGTGAATCCACTGGAAAATGTTAAGTAGTTGTTGATTTTGGAATGTTTTACATTGGATCCGGCAAACTGCACTACCATCGCAGTATCGAATATTCAATAATATTCTATTTTAATTTTAGTTTGTCCCGACAGTTGGTGCTGCGATAAAATTGAGAAAAATATTTCGTAATTTTGTGTTATTACTGTGTTACAAAAAATCACGAGAAAACAGTTTTTTTATAAATAAGAGGCCAAGAAATCAGATGGAAATGTAAACAAAGGAAAACCAATCAGATCAATGCAAGATGGCCGCTGTCAAACACAACGACCAATCACAAAGAGCCCGTATGGCCGTTGCCAATGTAAACAAAATCACAAATGATTAAGTAACAAGTAGGCAGCACTGCGATCACGTTTACAATTGTGCGCGTATTGAGAAATATTATATTATATTATTATTTATTGAAATAACGTTTTAAAGTTTAATTAAAAAATGTACATTGTGCAAATTTGTAAGGTGCAGTATTGAAGTGAGTATTTTACATGATTTTTCATGAATTTTAATGATGTAAACAAGTGCATTCAATAACAATCAACTTAACCTACAAATTTAAATTGTCAGTTCTCATTTGATTCTATGCAAGTTATGAAGTATTGAACGGCTCTTTGAAAATAAAAATTTAAGTTTGTAAAATAAATTATAACATTTATAAAATTAAAATATAAGTTACTTATAATATAGTTTAAAGTATATTTAAAAAATTGAATTTATAATGTTTTAGCCGATTAATATTATAAATAGTTTTCTAAAATTATTTTTAATTTACAATTATCTAAAATTTGGTAAAATAGATGTTAAAATAAAGAATGAGAAAGATGATAAAAATTTCTACTAAAATTTTAACTACGTTGGTTTTTTACAGTGCTTTAATTTTTTTATTAATTGATTAATTAAGCTGTTAAATGGTTATGAAACATCAAAATTATTAAATTAAATAAATAAAAAAAATATGTAGGAGGTACATTTTTAGAATGATGTCACGTGAATGATAATCACACTCTGCACATAATTAATCAATAAACCCATTACAATAATACAACAATCACAAACTGATAATATCATACTAATAGTCATTTTTATGAAGTTTAGAACACATTCCTGCTAATTTTAACTTAATTAATTTACTTATATTTATGTGTGTGCATTTATTACAGAATAATGCCGCGTCAGGACAACGTCTGTCGGGTCTGCTAGTAAGCTATAAAATATACATTCTGTAAAAGTTTATACTCTTCTAAATTAATTAGAAATTCGTAAACAACTAAAACATAAATTACATTAAAACCGACTGAAAGAGATTAAAAATTATACCGAAATGAAAAAGTAAAAATGACACTTTTTCGTTTCTTTAAATGTCGACTGTTTGAAGTCGTTGCTGTTGGTGAGTCGAGTGAAGGCGACTCGGTATCTGGTACGTTAAGCCTAGTGGCTAAACCAGTCTGCCGATAGTACAAGCGAAATTTGTTGTTCTACGTAAGTTATGAAATTACGTTACTTTAGTTAGTGTCGACCATCGCCGTAACCGCACAACCGCGCAAATTACATAAAAGTAATTACATAAAATTGAATTTAAAAAAAGATATTATTTAAATAAAACGATAATTATTTTAAGTTTTTGGGTATGTGTTTGTAAACCGTGCATCAGAAACAAACCACAGTTGTAGGACTTTACCGGAACGCGGCTTTATCCGCGGTCTACCGGGTTTGTACCGGATGTGTACCTGAATGTGTTAATTCAAAGTAATATTTAAATAATAATATTTGCATCTCCTTAAACAGCAAAAAAATGTTAATAATTCACAAAAAAGACTTTGTAACAATTACTAATATGAAAATAATTTTCCGGTTTAATCGAATTTTTAATTACACATCGGTCGCAAACATGTCGGTTTACTGAAATAACTAACGGACTTACTGTAATAACAGTATACGTTTTACGTAATGGAACGATTTAAAAATAAATACAACCATAAAGTATCTAAGTTAAAAAATTAAATATAATTAATGTAAGTTGTTTTTGAAAATAACAGTAAATATTAAGTAATAAACAAGAGATAATATTAAAAAACAAAAAACACCCGACTGCCAAAAAAAGATTCCTTTCGGAAGGCGGAGGTAGATTTAACCGGTGCTAAGTAGGGAATAAAAAATATTTCCACCTTAAAGTTAAGAAAAACATCAAATTTACTCGATACGACAATGGTTGCATGTGAAAAAAAATTTCACATGTTTAGCATATAAGCCCCATCTTACAATTCCAGCAACATTTTGATCATCCCTTGCCGTAACGGTTAGTCGTATCAAATGTTGTTACAGACAAACACCGAAAGCTCGAAAAAGCCCCCCATTTTTACGCCCATGGTCCGATTTTTCCTATTAACGAATTCGACCGAGATTTTGGGTCGTTATATTTTATGTATCAATTTGAAAGTGACTGGCGCAAAATTACGGCAGTTACAGTGTCTACAAAAAACTGAAATATATATAAACTTTTCAGCTGACGGTGGTTTTGGGTCTGGGGGATATGAAACGCGAAGCTACGTCAAAATTTTGCGGAAGTCGAATCATAGTACCCATTAAAATAGGTAGCTTTCTTATGAAATCTACCTAAAATTGCTGACAAACATTGTTCTTTAATATAGGATAACTAAAGAGCGTGCGAGAGACAAATTTTCATTAGTGTAACTTTGTTTTTTCAAATTTTTTAAATTTATTTAAACACACATTTATATATCTTATGACACTCCCGGTGACCTGAGGGTTCCAACCCGGAGTCATATTTCCAAATCGGGTCGGCCATTGAGCTGGTACGGTGTAACAAACGTACATTTACACACACTAAATACATTACACTACTTTTTTCGTGTAATAATTAAATTAAAAAAAGAGTGAACAATACTGAAATATAACATGTACAAAAGTTCTACGGAAGTCTATTCATCTTGAAAAAATACTGTACAATCAACTCGGTAAATAACACAGGTTTAGTTCACCGAACAACCGATTTTTCAGTCGGCTTTGCGACCCAATAATTGCAAGCTTCCGACCGATTACAGTAACTATAAGCTTTTTTTTTATTTTTTTATATTTTATCTTGTAAAAAATACAAAGTCAAACGAGTAGTCAAATTCCGAATATTTTAGATGAAAGCATTAAATTCTTTATACTCTTTACGCCACGTTACGAATCGCATCAATTAACCAACAAATTTTGGTTATGCCGTTTAGAAGCTTAAAACTTAATAAGCTACAGACAGCGTTTTAGAAATAGATGGATACTTTAATCAAAAACAAAGTAGTCAATCGGATTTCGGTGGAAAATGGACCGATATAGAGTTTAACATAAATAAATAAATATTTATTTTACAAATATAATTTAACCAAACTTAACCTACGCTCGCTTCGGTCGCTAACCTTGACTAATTAACGCCGTAATTTTTTGAGTATTTATTTAATAAATTCTAAAGTATTTAATAAATACTTTGTTTTTAAATAAAGCTGTAGTTGCAGTGGCGTTAATACGTAAGTACCGATGGATGATTGGTTTTTACAACGCTGTTGTGTAGGTAATATCAACCGATTAATTACAGAAAAAACAAATTGAACGGAGTAACTCGCGTATTTTTTCACTATACACATATATATTTATTTATCTACATTATAACGTACAAGTATTTAAATACGATTAAAAAATAAATATTATATAATATAAAATAAAATTTTACTTTAAATCTAAAACTAAGTATTATTCCGGAAAAATATTCAAAGATAAACGTTTAAACGATCTTTTAAAGAAAAATAACAAAATAAAGAGTAACGGGAACGGATACGTTATTTCAAATCTCTATAGAGTTGTAAGGCTTATTTTGGATAGCATCCAGTAGCAGCCAAATTGGCAACAGAAGTGTTAGTTATAGGATAAAGAAAGGAATAAAACTTTATAAAGAAATATTAGGATCAGTACTGCACCGGCAATAACCTCTGTTTGTAGTTTATCAAGAATAAAATTACTCTTCTTAAAAAAAACTAACCAAACAGAAGAAATCTAAACACTTACTATTTCCTAGAAAATAATAAGGTTTTGACGTTATATCAACCGTTGAATCAACGTTCGGTTAAAAAAAAAAAGAATGAAGTTCGGTAAGAAGCAGAGCGCTCAATAGGAACCTTTGTATGGAGAAAAGTGAAAATTCACGCTTAACGTAATGAACGAACCGCTTGGAACAGATCCCAAATACTGAATATCTTTTGTTAAGCTTTCCTCATACCACGCTTCCTTTTTTTTCAACTAAACGTCATTTCTTACAAAGAAAATCGATCGGTCAGCTAGGCTTAGTTTTTAAAATAAAAATAAAACAGGAAAAATGTTTTGAATAATTCAAAACCTGTTTTAAATAGATTAAAAAAAAAATAAATGAAGCCTATCATTTTATATATAGTAAAAATATTACATAGCGTCTAAACAAAAAAGAAAAAAAAAATGGATGAAGAAGATAAATAGCATCGACAGTACATTACGTAGATTAATGTAGTATATTAAAGAAGAGAAAACACGACGGAAACATTCCGTCGTTTAATTAATCTGAACGATGCGGTATAGTGAGGAAATACAAAGTTAATAATTTATAACGCATCGGTTCGGTTTAACGCTGAAATTTTACAACTAGCTACACATCCTTCGAACCAAACAATTTCCTTTTAGAAGTAATACCTTAATTACCAGAGAAAATTACAGTAATTTTAAATCTATAAATCCGTAAAAAATTGATTTAAGGAATAGAAACTAGTTTCTATACCGTTATATAGATTTATTTTTTTTTTGTCTTCAGTCATGGTTTGATGCAGCTCTGCAAGAGTTCCTATCTAGTGCTAATCGTTTCATTTCGGTATACCCCATACATCCTAAATCCCTAAAAATTTGTTTTACATATTCCAAACGTTGCCTACCTGCACAGTTTTTCCCTTCCACCTGTTCCTCCAATATGAAAGCGACTATTCCAGGATGCCTTAATATGTGGCCTATAAGTCTGTCTCTTCTTTTAACTATATTTTTCCAAACGCTTCTTTCTTCATCTATTTGCCGCAATACCTCTTCATTTGTCATTTTATCCACCTGTCTTATTTTTAACATTCTCCTATAGCACCACATTTCAAAAGCTTCTAATCTTTTCTTCTCAGGTACTCCAATCGTCCAGGTTTCATTTCCATATAAAGCTACGCTACAAATATATACTTTCAAAAATCTTTTCCTAACGTTTAAATTAATTTTTGATGTAAACAAATTATATTTCTGACTGAAGGCTTGTTTCGCCTGTGATATTCGGCATTTTATATCGCTTCTGCTTCGACCATCTTTAGTAATTCTACTTCCCAAAAGTAAAATAATGAAACAAAATCATATAAACATAGGTCTGGAAACAGTTTTTTTTTTTCGAGTTACGGCCGGCGAAAAATTTCGCCCGGATTTTTGTCAATTCTTCTAATAAAAAGAACCCCTACTACAATTTTTGAGACTCAAATTAAGGAGTAACGATGATGATATCTTATGTAATTTGATCTAGAAAATAGCATAAAACAGGTACGAGAACCGTAATGCCAGCAGTTTATAAGATATCTGATTGAAAACGCAAAATTCGGTGTCGAAAAACAAGTTTTTTTTAAAAGTTTGTATTACAATATCTTTGTTAAATGACTAATAAATGTGAAGATTTAGTAACAAAACTTGTGTATAATTTAATTCTGAGAAAATTAATGTAAATATAACCAATAAAAACTTTTAAAATCGGTTTTTTACTGAAGCAAAACAGACGAAAATAAACACAAAATCGTAATATTCTACACCTAATGAACATTATTACTAATATACCAAAACAAAGAACATTATTTCTAATATACCAAAACTAAAATATAGAATACATGAAATAATAAATGGTAACAATAAAAAATTGCAGCTACATTAATTGTTCGAAATAAAAACTCTGAAAATAATTTTTTTTTAAATACAAGATCTATAAAACAATATTTTAATTTTGCATATTCAATAATTTACACAGGTACAATAAAATAATAAATTAAAGTTTTACTATATAAAATGTTAAAACCTATTAAGCCTTTTATTTT
The DNA here is from genome assembly GCF_047948215.1 of Lycorma delicatula. Classification (NCBI taxonomy): domain Eukaryota; kingdom Metazoa; phylum Arthropoda; class Insecta; order Hemiptera; family Fulgoridae; genus Lycorma; species Lycorma delicatula. The sequence continues at coordinate 156,996,830 of NC_134460.1, forward strand.
GAATAAAATGAAATTTTATTTTTTTAAATCGATTAAAAAATAGTCGAGTTATAGAAAGAAATTGATATTGTAATTTTGTGTCATAATTATTAGGTCTATTACTGTGAGAAAATTATTACTTAATCTGATACTCATTTACAATACTAGAATTAACAATAAATAAAAACAATTAATATTTAATCGAAGTGAACGTAAAGTGGAGGACATGAAAATAGACACATAATTACAACATCAATTTTCTTCCATAACTCGGCTATTTGTTAACAGATTTTAAAAAATAAAATGTCATTTTATTCAAAATAAAAGGCTTAATAGTTTTAAATAATTTTAGTACCGTTAAATAGTTTCTTAACGGGGAAAAAAAATCACGTAAAAATATTACCAGTTGTTCACAAACTCGACTGAGATTTTCTGGGATCGCTTTTTATTGTATTTTTTATTATTTGAACGAATATGTTTTCGCACGAACAAATATGAACGTTAAAATGTTTCCTTTGTTGTGCTTCTTTCTTTTACTTGCACGTCTTTATTTTTGAGCTCAAGTAAAAACACTATTTTACGTGGAAATCAGTATACAAATTGTTAATTTAAAATTCCGTTTCTACGAATAAAGCATACATATTTTTACGGCAGAAAATAGCCTATTATTTCAGTATTTAACCGATAAACAAATTTTAAAAGAATAAGACGATGTTAGAGGGTAAAGCGATTTGTAGGCCCTTTGTTGTGAAACAAGTGAACGCGTGATTAAATAAAATCAGAGGAACAATGCCGCATTTCAGCTTTCAATCGACTGAAAAAAATCTGTACTTTACAATTTTTTGGGCAGGATTTATCCATTTTACGAACCACTAATAATAACATAGTAATTTCTGCTTGATTTTCCTAAAAGTCTCATCGACAAATAATTCAAAATTTCATGCTCTTGTGGAAATGGAAGAATCACTAATAAATGAGGTTAATTATTTTGATTATAAAAACGATTCTTAATTACTTTCCTTAAAGAAAAAAAATTGCCAAATTTTAGTTAACTATTTGCCAACTGAAAAAAACAATGTGTACGTTAGAGTAATTTCCAATTATTGTACAACTCAGCATTACGTCACAACGATTTAAATGTCACCGGTACTTCTAGAACATAAATTTACAATATAAAATCCTATTATTAATTCTCTGGTTAAAATTTGGGAATCCGAAAAACTTCCAGAACATTAGACGAGAGCTATTATACATCCTTTACACAAAAAAAGGCGGACAATTATCGTGGAATTTCGTTATCGGATTGTACGTATAAAATTTTATCTAGAATTATTTACAATAGAATTAAGGACCGACTAGAAAGCGAGCTAGGCGATTACCAAGGTGGTTTTCGGCCTTGGCGCAGTTGTCCAGATCAAATTATTACTTTGAAATTTATTTATAGATATTTATAATAGAAAGCAAAAACAGATGATTATTTCTTTTATTGATTTCAAAAAAGCGTACGATCGCATACATAGACCTTCGATGTTAAAAATACTGAGAAATCTCGGATGGGATCCTAAATCGGTAAATATGATCGGACAAACACAAAATCTAAAATGAAGTTTCGTGGCGAATTTTCCGAACTTTTTACATAAAATTTGGACTGAGACAAGGCGACGGACTTTCGCCTTTATTATTTAATTGTGCACTAGGATTTCTGATGCGCGAACGGTTTAAAATTAATCCAAAAAATATTCACATAGGATGCAAAATAGACAACTTAAATTTAAATCGCCTAGGATTTGCCGACGACTTAGCTTTATTAGCTAATAGTATCGCAGAAGCCAGAATACAAATAACAAGTATAGAAGAACTTGCGAATAAAATTGGAGTTAAGATTTTTTACGAAAAGACTAAAATGATGGCTATAGATCCTTTAGTTATTAATTCGGTGAATATTAATAGAAACAAAGTAGAACTTGTACAAAAATTTAAATATCTTGGAGAGATCATTACTTCTAATCGTAACGAAAAACAAAATCGGACCGAAAGACTTAATAAATTATTTAAAGCGCTACAAGTAACCAAAAATACTTACAACAAAAAATCGCTCTCGATTAACACTAAAATGAGACGTTACAAAACTGTGGTTAAACCCTTAATTACTTACGCGAGCGAGACTTTATTTAGATTAAATCAGAAAAATAGGACTGAACTTTGGCTTAAAGTTGAACGCAGGATTCTTAGAACCTGCATAAACAAAAAATATAAACGCGAAAATCAGTACAGATTATCGCCTAAAAAATTTCTGTACGAAAACTTGGAATCCTTAATCGATACTATGAAAAAGAAGCGAATTTCTTTCTGCGCACACTCGTTAAGATTGCCGCAGGATAGGATTACTAAGAGAATTATCGATCGATTTTGGTCCTTAAAAAATCCACCATTATGGATCAAAGAAATTAAAGAGGACGTGCAAGAATTAAATTTGAATTACGAAGAATTACGTAATAAATCCGAAAAATTAAAATTTGTTATTAAAGATCCGAATACCGACTTTAAAGTAAGAACTTTTAATTATACAAGAAGGGTTTATTCAGAAGAGGATCGTAAAGCAAGATCATTAAGAACGACTAAATATTGGGAGAAAGTAAAAGCTAAAAAATTAAAGGCCAAAAGATCGCCAAAAAAGACTTGAATTATTCTGACTAAAGTGGTCCTTTGCGGCCTTAAAAATGAAAAAAAAAAAACCATTATACAGTTTCACCTTCTATGGGGAAACTTCTTTTATGGCTTCAAAAGAAAACCCAAAATTAATTTCCATATAATTTCACGGTTAGAATTTCAGCCGCTTGCGGACCACTTTTAAGGTATTTTACCCTTTTAGGAAGTTAAAAAGGAACCCCGACTTTTAAACAATATTTGAATCAGGTACAGATTCCAATTCTTTCTTTTAATAAATAAATAAATATACATATACACAGCATGTTTCTAAAATGGTGATCTGGTTATACTTTTTTGATACTACTTGTAAAACTAAACAAAAAATATCCTTCGGAAAAAAGACAATTTCTACTTCGTTCTCCCACTGTCCGGCATTTTGTTATTTATATATAAAAATTTATATCTCAAGTTCGGATAGAAGAATCACATTAATATTTGGTAAGCGTCTTGCTAATAAACTTTTAAAATTAGCAAAAAATTAAGACTTAATACCTTCACGAATTGCAAAATGGCTGCCATTTTTATTTTTCAATTCGTTATATCTCCATAAATATAAGTTTTATCAAAATATATTACTAAAATATTAAGCCTTTTATTTTGAACATAATGACATTATATTTGAAAATCGATTAGCAAATAGTCGAGTTATGGCAGAAAATAGTTGTAATTATGTGTCTATTTTCATGTCTTCCAATTTACGTTCACTTCGATTAAATATTAATTGTTTTTATTTATTGTTAATTCTAGTATTGTAAATTAGTATCAAATTAAGTAATAATTTTCTCACAATAATAGACCTAATAATTGACACAAAATTACAACATTAATTTTCTCCCGTAACTCGACTATTTGTTAACTGATTAAAAAAATAAAGTGTAATTTTATTTTTTTTAATTATATGTTAACATATATATGGCGGTATATAAGTAACTATGAAATTCACGCACGATCCAGTTATTCCTTTCTGGGAGGGTGATCTACAAAAAGGATTCCCGCAGAAATAGTGTGTCGAAGCCGTAATATTATACAGTTTAATAACATGAATGATGAATAAATAACAGCAAGAGAAGCAGTATGTTGGTGGCAAGGAGGCAGAGAGTGCCACTCGTTTGCTACTCGATTAAATCGTGCTCTATTTTCAGTACTTGACATCTGCGTAATAGTCCTGTTCCAATTCGGTACGTAATAATACGGTACAGAGATTCCAGACTTTTTTTTAAATTTAAATTTGCACTTCTTTTAACTGATTTCAAGAAGTAGCTTTTAAACTAAAATACGAAGGTTTTTTTTCATTTGATAGAATAACTTATTACACCTTTCCGTCAAAATGTCAATTCTTTAAAAATATTATAAAGCTCCAAAATTTTGTTCTACCGCCGAAACAGATGTATCCAAATTCTGCCTTTTCTAATAAGCAAATTAATTTATTTGTCATGTGGACAAGAGCTAAAACATCGACCGATAGCTTGTTGGATTACAATACTAGATTACGACCGCGCACACTATGAGTATCAAGTCTGGAAATATCGATTAGATTTTCAAGCTTCTATCGCAACAAATTCAGACGATATATGGGAATAAGGAAATATAATTTTCATCCCGTTTACCGGTTTCAGGGGACTTCTCAAACCAAAAACAGGTTATTTTGTGTACTGCAGAAATAAGATATTCCTGAAAAATGTTCATACTGCGTTTCAAATGACCGAAAAACCTGTTTTGAAAAATCGGTTGCACCCATTTTATTCCCCTAAAAGATAAGAAAAAATTTTTTTTTGGCTTAAGAGGAATATTTAGGTAAAATTTAAAGTTTCTAGCTCTTCCGATCGGCATTTCATTTCCTATTAAACCCCTTAAGGATCAACAAATAAAATATCTTTTTAATGTTTTTTCTAAGTCAAACTTTGGAATAGCAATGATAAATTTTACTTTCCAAACTATTCTGAAAATTAGTTACAGGCTGAATTAGAAAGAGGTTCATATTCTTTCTATATAATATATATATATATATATATATATATATGTATATGTGTGTGTGTGTGTGTGTGTGTGTGTGTGTGTGTGTGTGTGTGTGTGTGTGTGCGTGTGTGTGTGTGTGTGTGTGTGTGTGCGTGTGTGTGTATTACCGTGAAAAACCGAAATTAGAGAATGTCGATATTCTCCGGTGAATGTCAACCAACACATCATATACGTTGATGAAAGAACGAAATATTTGCTTATTCGGATCTTCACCGGTATACATCAACGAACATAGATAAGCAGTGTTGGGGGTCGAAATGATATCTACGAATTAAAAAAAAAAAAAAAAAAAATCACCCGATACCAATCCCTAAGGTAAATTAGAGATACCAATCTCTATTTCAAAAATAGTTTAGTTTAACTTTTTTTTTCTTTTTGTTAGGTACTACTTCAGAAGATGAGATGAATGAAAATTTTTTTAGCGTGTGAAAATGCCATATTGACCGGGATTCGAACCCGGGACCTCTGGATGAAGGCCGAGACGCTACCACTAGCGCCACGGAGGCCGGCTGTTTTAAATATTTTTTCTTTTTTCTTTTATTTTTTTCTGTTTAGCCTCCAGAAATTACCGTTCAGGTATTACTTCAGAGGATGATATGTATGAGTGTAAATGAAGTGCAGTCTTGTACAGTTTCAGTTCGACCGTTCCTGAGATGTGCGGTTAATTGAAACCCAACCGCCAAAGGACACCGGTATCCACGATCTAGTATTCAAATCCGTGTAAAAATAATTGAATTTATTAGGATCTGAAGGCTGGAACTCTCGATTCAAAATCAGATGATTAGGGAAGATGCGGCCACCACTACGCCAATCCGGTGGATTGTTGGTTTAAATCTAAGCCAGGGACACAACCTAGACTCGTTAACCTCGTCTAATTAACCTTAAATATATAAATTAAACATATTATTCTCCAACACTGGAAGCAATTAAACAAATTCACTGTATTCAGCACGCATCGATGATGAAATTTGAATAAAAATATTTTTATAAAAAAATTGAACAAAAGGCAAACCATCTGATCATTTGTTCGTATCGTTATCGTTCATCCGTGCGGTTTTCTGTATATTCTGATCGGCTCGTTCAATTTACAAATGCTGAAAATTTGATTACATTTATTTATGAATGCAGTGAAGTTTATAAATCGCATCCGCTGTTTGAGAATAACATATATAATTTGTATATTTAACGTCAATTACGTGAGACTAGCGAGCGTAGGTTACGTTTGGCTTAAAATTAAACTTATTTTTTTTTTTTTAATTTCTAGTAATCGTTTCGACTCCCACCAATGCTTATCTGTGTTCGTTGATGAATGCAGGCAAAGATCCGAATAAGCCAATATTTCGGTCTTTCACCGACGTATTTGGTATGTGTCGACATTCACCGGAGAATATCGTTATTTGCCAGACATCGTTCTTTCACGGTAACATATAGATTGTATATAATCTATCGACCGGTTATGAAAATAATCTAATAAAAATAGCTAAGGCCAAGGGATTAAAATTTTTTTTTATAAATTTTAAAACACAATTTTTTCAGTACACTCGATTTAAGATAGATATAAAAAAAATTATACGTTAACAATGTAAAGCAGTCGATGAACTTATTAAATAGCTTACTGAAATAAGTTATTACTCGACAGAAGAGATTTAACATGTTACAGAAAATTTAATATAACAAAGAAAACCACAAAAATAATTTTTCCAGCTTAATTATTAATTAATAATTGTTTATTCTCTTTTATCATATATGAACTCTACATATCTTAAATCCCAAACGCGTAAACAATAGACAAATTTAAGAAAGGATGCAATATTTAAGTGTATAAAAAAATTTAGATAATTCTTTTTAAAGAAATAAAACCGGTCTAAAAGTCAACATATACAAGGTATCCTACGAATAAAAAGAGAAACATTCAGGACATGTTCTACTGGTGAAAATAATGAAACAAAATCATATAAACCGGTTTTTTTTCGACTTTTTGCAGCGAAAAATTTCACCCGTCAGCTCTTCTAATAAAAAGAACCCCTACTATAATTTTTGAGACTCAAATTAAGGAGTAACGATGATAGTTTCTTATGTAATTTGAGCTAGAAAATAGCATAAAACAGGTCCCAGAACCGTAATGCCAGTAGTTTATAAGATATCCGATGGAAAACGCAAAATTCGGTGTCGAAAAACAAGTTTTTTTAAAAGTTTGTATTACAATATCTTTGTTAAATGACTAATTAATGCGAAGATTTAGTAACAAAACTTGTATATAATTTAATTCTGAGAAAATTAATGTAAATATAACCAATAAAAACTTTTAAAATCGGTTTTTTACTGAAGCAAAACAGACGAAAATAAACACAAAATCGTAATATTCTACACCTAATGAACATTATTACTAATATACCAAAACAAAGAACATTATTTCTAATATACCAAAACTAAAATATAGAATACATGAAATAATAAGTGGTAACAATAAACAACTGCAACTACAGTAATTGTTCGAAATAAAAACTCTAATTACTGAAGATAATTTTTTTTTAAATACAAGATCTATAAAACAATATTTTAATTTTGCATATTCAATAATTTACACAGGTACAATGAAATAATTACGTAAAAAATTAAACTGAATGAATTTTATTTTAGAAATATTTTTAAAAAATATATTGTATAGGTTGGCAATACTACAGCTGGTCAATGAAAATTGTGTTGTTATAATCATAAAGTTAAAGGAAGTGTAGTGTTACTCTGCCGCAGTGTCGTTTCAATTTTCTAACAAGGAATATGGCGAAGCTTTGTTTATAGATTTTGAACATAATTCTTCTATACAGAACTGAGAGGAGAGTGGAAGTGTTAGGAGAAAACCAATATGATTTCAAGTAAAGTATAGGGACAAGGGAAGCAACTTTAGGCCTCAGATTAATAGTAGAAAGAAAATTAAAGAAAAACAAACCAACGTACTTGGCATTTATAGACCTAAAAAAGACATTCGATAACGTAGACTGGAATAAAATGGTCAGCATTTTTTAAAAATTAGGGTTCATTTACAGAAATAGAAGAACAATTGCTAATATTTACAGGAACCAAACAGCAGCAGTAATAATTGAAGAACATAAGAAAGAAGCCGTAATAAGAAAGGGAGCCCGACAAGGATGTTCCCTATACCCGTTACTTTTTAATCTTTACATAGAACTAACAGTTAATGATGTTAAAGAACAATTTAGATCCGGAGCAACAGTACAAGGTGAAAAGATAGAGATGCTACGATTTGCTGATCATATAGTAATTCTAGCTGAGAGTAAAAAGGATTTAGAAGGAACAATGAACGGCATAGTGGATTCCTACGCAAGAACTACCGCATGGAAATAAACGAGAATAAAACGAAAGTAATGAAATGTAGTAGAAATAAGGAAGATGAACCACTGAATGTAAAAATAGGAAGAGAAAAGATTACGGAGGTAGAAGAATTTTGTTATTTGAGAAGTAGAATTACTAAAGATGGGCGAAGCAGGAGCGATATAAAATGCCGAATATCACAGGGGCGAAAGAAGCCTTCAGTCAGAAATATAATTTCTTTACATCAAAAATTAATTTAAACGTCAGGAAAACATTTTTCAAAGTATATGTTTGGAGCGTAACTTTATATGAAAGTGAAACTTGGACGATCGGAGTACCTGAAAAGAAAAGTGCTGCAGGAGAATGTCAAAAATCAAATGTGTGGATAAAATAACAAATGAAGAGGTGTTGCGGCAAATCGATGAAGAAAGAAACATTTGGAAAAATATAGTTAAAAGAAAAAAAGAAATGCCACATATTAAGGCATTCTGGAATTGTTGCTTTAATATTAGAGGGATAGGTTTCTACCTGTCCCTCAAATATTCTCTAATATCGGGAAAAATTGTGCAGACAGGCAACTTTTGGAATATGTAAAACAAATTGTTAGAGATATAGGATGTATGGAGTATACCGAAATGAAAAGACTGGCACTAGACAGGGAATCTTGGAGAGCTGCTTCAAAACAGTCAAATTAATGAAGACAATAAAAAAAAAAGATTTTGAACGGAAATTTTGAAGCTGCTCGACGTGAATATCGGGAGAGATTTCCCGGAAGGCGGATTCCAAATACGAAAACCTTTTCTTCGGTATATCAGCATTTACGAACGTAAGGGTAATTTCCAACGCGTTCGTTTTCTTTTGAACGCCAAATAAATCTCGTGTTAATGATGAGCATCGTGTGATTCAGCAAAATAAGCGTAGCCGAGGTAATAGTAAAGGCGAATTTCATGTCCCACTGATTTGTCAAAAAACAAAGTCTGGCGCATCCTGCGGGAAAGAAAATCTTTATCCTTTCCGCCTGCAAAAGGTTCAGAATTTGCGGCCAACCGATTACTGCCAGCGGTTAAACTTCTGTCATTCGTTTCTAGACAACGCGGTTAAAGTAAATTCAGTTTTATTTACTAATGAAACCACTTTTACAAAAACTTTTTACGCGTCTTCAGTTCTAAAAATAGTCATTTTTATGGAGCGAAGAAAATCCATATGGTACTAAGGAAACTAGTTTCCAAAATAGATTTCTCATTAATGGTGCATGTGACATTATTTATGGTAAAATTCTAGAACCGTTTGTTTTCAACGAAAATCGTACGCGAGATGCATACGTTCATTTGTTGAAAAATAAACTGCCTACTCTTTTGAAGGATGTACCTTTACAAAACAGATTGCAAATAATTTTCCAGCACGATGGTGCAACGCCACATTTTTCTTTACTAGCAAGAAGAATCACTTGAATGTTAATTTCTTAAACTGAATTGGACGTGGTGGATCAATCGATTATCCACCACGAACAAGGCCACATTACTTCATTTGGGGCCACATGAAAACGATGGTATAACAAAAAAAACTTAAGACTAAAGAAGGGTTGCTCATTAAAATACGAAACTAAACTGAATTAACACGAAAAGATTCCTGAGGTGAAACGGAAAGCTACCGGAAATATTTAACTTCTGGCGGAGCGCTGTGTAAATTTTGAAGGAGGGAATTTCGAACAATTACTGTAACTGAAATTTGTTAACCTGTTACCATTTATCATTTCATGAATTTTATTTTTTTGTTTGGTATATTAAGAATAATGTTTATTAGGTACAGAAAGAATAATACGATTTTCTGTTTATTTTGCTTCAATAAAAAATCGATTTTTTTGAAAGTTTTTATTTACTTTTTATTGGCTGTATTTACATCAATTTTCTCAAACTAAAATTCTCTACAAGTTTTCATACTAAATTTTCCGGATTTATTAGTCATTTAACAAAGCTATTGTATTACAAACCAAAACAAAAAACTTGTTCTTCTACACCGAATTTTCTGTTTTAGGTCGGTAAACTACTGGAGTTATAGTTCTGGAATCTGTTTTAACCTATTTTCCAGCTAACTTTATAAAAAAAAAAACAATCAAGTTTACTCCTTAATTTGGATCCCAAAAATTACAGTAGAACTTGTTTTTATTAGAACAGCAGACAAAAATCCGGGCGAAATGTTTCTCCAGCCGTAACTTGTTTTTGAAAGCAAAGCGTTTTCAGATTATAATTACATGAATTGTTTTCCTTATTTCACCAGTAGAACATGTTCTTAAAGTTTCTCCGTGGAATACTCTGGATATATATATATATATATATATATATAAATCTGATAGACTCTATATACTTCCTCATAGGCTTATAGCTCTCCTCTTATTAGAGCGAATGTAAGAGGATTTCGTATGACGTGTGTATGAATGTGTATTGTCACCTGAGGAAGCTTAGAGAATTCTAAGTGAAACATTGTGTATTTAATTTATAAGTTTCTATAGTTGATTGGTTAACCCGATAGATTAATAAAAGTAATATTTTAAAATAAAATATGTCTTCTTATTTTATTTAATTCTGTCTAATCAAGAGGAAAATAAACTTAAATTTAAATAAATTACATTTAAGTTAATATTACACACACACACACACACACACATATATATATATATATATATATATATATATTACTGTCATGATCGAGCTGTCTTTCCTCGTATGAATCACATAAATATTCGAGCCTTGTTCATCTTAATGCTAGGTCATGTTAATCCTATTAATGCTTTTCTTTTAAAACATATTCATTTAATTTCTTTTTTCAATGTAATTGGTACAGATCAAATTATTATTAAAAGGATACGTTAATTATTTAAACAGAAAAATTTAAGTTTTTTTATCGTGAATTATTTTTTCTGTTCTCATAATTAATAACATCAGATCACACGATTATCTTGTTGAAGTATTAAACTAAGTGACATTTAACTAATTATATCACTTCTCTATTAACAACAAAGTTATTATTATTATCCTAAAAAAAAAAAAGGTAATTATTTAGTTGAGGTGTCTCACCCCGAAATCACAAAAAAACATGTCAAATTCATTCAAAATTAATATTTATTTATTTAATGGTGTATTTTGGGTGTCGGAAAATAGAAAATTAATAAAAATTTACATAGCGATACAAATAACACATAACACAATGAAAATCGAAAAAAAATACTTATATCATAGTGAAATATTATATTTAAAGATATAAACGTGAAAATAAATAATATAATCTAACTAAACTTAATCTACGCTCGCTAACCTTGAGTAATCAACAGTAATATTTTGATTATTTAAGTAATAAATATTTAATTAGGTTAGGTTCAGCTCTTGATGATTGCGGTCGCGTTTTTCTTGCTCCGAGTACTCGTGGTTATTTCGTTAATAGTTCTGTTACTTTTTCGTTTTGTTATTTAGTGATGTTTTTAGTAGTTCTGTTGCGTTTTTGTTGAGTTTTTTTTTTTTTTTTTTTTTTTGTATCACTGTAAATTTTTACTAATTTTCTTCTATTTTCCGTCACCCAAAATACATCAGTAAATGAATAAATATTAATTATGAATGAGTTTGATATTTTTTTTTGTGATTTAGGGGTGAGGCACCTCTACTAAATAATTACGAAAAAAAAAATTTAAATCGTAAAATACCTCTTCAATTCCTAACCGAAATTGAACTCAAATATGTCCACAATCTCTAAATGAATGTAATCAAATATATGTTGCATAATTTACATTTTTTTGTGAATAAACAATTTCTAGCTAAACTAGAATTAAAACCCCAAAACCAACCGTATGAAACACAGAGGCGTTGCCCTACTTCGCCACGCCATGTGTATGTATATATATATATATATATATATATATATATATATATATATATATATATATATATATACACACACACGTATATTCCTCTTTACCTTTTCTAATATACTTACACACACATAACTTTGAATGGTATTATTTCAAAAGGGTTTTATTATTACTTCAAAAGATATTACCGTCGTGCTACAAGGCTATTTACAAATAGCTACATGTTTCTATGAAGTAATATTTATTGATAAATTTTAATTAAGAAAAAAACTACATAATTTTGCAGTTTTCTTAATAATTATATAATTATTCCAACTATTAATTATAATTTTTTTAATTTATTTTTGTCTTTTTTCTGTTGTTTCAGTCGTAACGAAGTACACACAACTCAACCACGATGAACCGACAAATCCGATGAAAGAGACAACGATGACATCACAACAAGAGAATCGCTTTCAACCGGCAGTATCAAAAGATGAAGAAAAAGGAAAAGACTACTCCTTATGGGATCACCTAAGGGATTTCAATATCGAACAACAACAACAACAACAACATCGACAAGAACAGGATGAGGAAATGATCACGTCCGCTTACGCGGGAAAAGATGAGATGGAAGGAAGTAATAAAAGTGGAAATTACAACGACGTCAAGTTAAAAGAACTAGAAGAAGAAGAAGCGGTAAGTGCAGTGACCGACAGTAGATCAATAACTAACTCCTCCTCGAATATCAGCAGTACTTTTGAGCGACCCTCCGCCTCATCATCATCAACAACATCGCTTCAACTACCGCCCCATCCTGTCAGGTCGTTAGATGTAATTACTAACATACGCGGCCATATAGGGACATCACCGCGACACAGATCGACATTACAACCGGAAGATGTAACGACGGTACGAAGTACGTTGAACGTTCTTCCACCGGCGGAAATAAATAACGAGATAAATCAAACGCAACAACAACCGTCAGCAGAAACAACAGCGGCGGTTGCAAACAATACGGTTCAAATTACATCTAAATCAGATGACGATGAATTTAACGAAATAAATAACGATTTAAAAGACGAACCGATTTCCCATAAAAAGAAATTAAAAACTTCAAAGGACGATTATACGACATTAGTGGTACAGAATACGAACGACGATAAAGTTTTCGACAGCGAAGAACAGGAAAAAGAAGAGGAAGAGGAAGAACAGGAAGAAGAAAACGACGATAAAAAAATGTCATCCATATATAACGCGCTAATATTTCCGACGTTGGAAGATAACATCGAAACGGAACGAAATAAAGATGAAAATAATCCTTTTAAAATGTGGGATCAAAGTAGCGACGAACAGGAAAAACTTATAGAAGAGATGGTCGTACATAACGAATCGGCTTTATTAGACGCGGCAAGAATGTCGGTAACCGGAGATCAATTGCAACCGTCCGGTAGATGGTTTATACTTCTTTTGGCTGGAAATTCTACTATAGTAAGATTAAGGCAAAAAGATTTTGCGAAATATTTAAAATTAAATTTAGCGGCCAGATTATCATTAGAGTACGACGAAGTCAGAGTCAATCGCGTTATTTTGGCGCCGCCTAGATTGATGGTAAACGTCAGCGTCGTACCGTCGACGGAAAACGGTATAGAGGATTTAGACGAAGAATTAGATATGGACGACAAAGTATTCGGCGAAGAAGAAGCGCCGTTACATAAATTAGCCGAAACGAACGCTACTTTACTCGAATTATCCGGCGAAGAATACCACGTAGTTAGATTTTTATCTTTGCGGTCGCAACAACCGGTTATGTTAGACGACGTACCGTCAGCGACGTCGATGATAGTCAACGATAAACATACGGATATAGAAAAGGTGATTTATACGGCGGTAGGCGGGGCGTGCGCGATAGTCATACTGGCGACGGGTTTACTGGCGTTGTTTCGTTATCTTAGAACCGTTTCCATCAACTGGCCTTGGCGCAGAACCAAACCGTTATTCAATTCGTTACCCAGACATCAAAGAATGGGAGAAGAATCCTTACCGTCCATCGGCGGACCTTTAACGGTAATATATTCTGGAAATTTTGTCGATAGAAGCGGACCGCCGTCGGGATCGTGGCTGGAAGATCACCCGTTACCGTCCGATAATCCTCCGATGGACGGTTCGATTTACGGTTTCGGAACGTTAAGTAATAGCGCGTTACCCGAAGTCAACGATAACCGTAATCCCTGCGGAATAACAGAAAGCCCGCGTTTTAAATTAGACAGTAAGCTACATATATTATCGTGCAGACCGAATCACCTTCTTTTACCCCATCAGTCGCCGAGATTAAACAGCAAGAAAAACACACTGGACGTAAGGATAGAAAGGACCGGTCTCGATAATCCAAATTATCAAACGTAGTCATATGTAATAACGTAAGAAAGTTCCTTGAAAACCCTTCCGGTCGTTCCGCGCTTCAAGCGACGGTAGACGAAACACATCAACGGTTCCTCATTGCAGGATAGAAATAAAACAACAATTATTTTAATAAATATGTACCGTGAAAAATAAGAAATAAAGGAAAAAAAGGCAATACTACGAAGTAATACCGCACTAATGAAAAAATATTAAACTAATTTTTTTTTTTAACAAAAAAAAGTATTTTGAAATACAATACTTTTTACGGTTCTAAATTACGATGGATCTTTAAGTTACCGTACAACTCTTTTGACTTAATCGTAGTCCTGCACTGCAGATTTTAAGGTAAACGTAATAATTAGAAATTATGTATACTCACAAGAAAAAACGATAAAGAATAATATCAAAAAGATAATCAAGAAGTTTAAATTAACACTGTAAAAAAGTAAACGATTCATACCAGTTTGCTTTTAAACACAGAACGTAGATTAAATATTTCCACTTTCTTTTAAAATATAACAATATAAATAAGTACGACAATATATTTTATTAATAAAAAAATAAAAATTAAATTTAAAATACCACCCTTAATAAACAAAAATATTCTCCATACGTAAAAGAAATATTTATTATAAAAGAAATTATAAATCGTTTTATTAGAATCCCAAAATACGACTGCAGTTACCTAAAAGCATAAAACAATAAAAAATAATCTCTTTAACAGGAAAGAATACCGATAAATGTAAATTAATATTTTATTCAGATCATTAGTACATCTTAGGTACTTAAGCACACAATTCGTAGTTTAAATCAGGAACGGTCAATTATAGCAGTCCATAAAAATTATCACTACATTAACCGATAGGCCCGACGATGGAAAAGACTTAACTAGAAAAACGTTACAAAACAAAACGATTAAGATAAAAATAATAGTAGTTTAAATCCAGCCGGATATATAAAAATAATAAATCTATGTTTTAATAATAATGAAAATAAGAATGGTAATAAATAAATAAAATCAGTAGAAAATAAAACAGCAATTCGAAAAATGTTAACTGAAATTAAGAGTTGGCTACACGTAAACGAGATGGATAACGGTTGTTTTAATAATTTAATAAAAACCGTCCACAAATCCTGACCCCCGTACGAAAGACACCGGCTTGTGACGATCCCAGTCGACGCACCCCCTTCCGTTTCTAGTCCTGATAGGCACAACAGTCATCGGTTTGGCCTCTTTCAGGATGCCACCGATACAAATATATGTCGGCAGACATTTCCATCAGTGTATATACAACCTACTATCGCCTTCGTATGCACCTTCCAACCACAACCACCTACCGTAACTTACAACCCTTAACTATCAAATTAACCGATTCGCGGAAGCGCGATTCCCGCGCGTTCCTCCTTACACCGAAGGTGTACAAAAAAACTCTTCCTAGATCTAACTTCAATTAGGCTGTGTACTCAGATCGCTACTTGATTGAATCTTTAAACACCAATAATTAGTAATTTTGGTGTTCATAACGACAAAACAAGTCCTGATCGCAACAACGGCAAATTTGTCCTAAATTTCAATACGCTCAATGTAGTCTTGATTTACTTAAGAATCAAGAACTAATTCCCAAATTTAATAAGCCTCTAATGAAAACATACCGTCCTATCTCTCTCTCTCTCTCTGCCCTGGTCTGCTTTCAGAAACGAGGTCAATGCCTACACCCTCCTACACCACAGCTCAATCAGAGGGGTTTCCAACATCTATTCTCATCCTAACAGCAAATATCTCAGCTAACCGGGGTTCGATGCCAAAACGGCTATCTTGGCGAACTAAGTACTCAGGCTGGACCTAGCCACCCGGGTTATTTTATCTATACATATATAACAGCATCAGACCTCCTCAGCAACCCTCCGCCGGGCTAAGAATCTAAGGAACTCGGCAACTATGTTCCATTCCCTTTCGGTTTTCCAATTAACTTGCAGATCAAATCCACAATTAATCCACGCTGGCTGTCTAGATACTTTGGTTAAGCTTCGTACTTGGGCAGAAATATAAGACATAGCGCACATTATCAACGGTCCTACACTCAACCCTTACAGGACACAAGCCTGAATTAATCAAACCAAATATGGCCAACCTATCTCGCAAAGCACCACGTCCAGAAAGAAACTGTGCAATATGCCGATCGGGTGAAATCCACCTAAATACCTGCATACTTCTCACATTAGGAAAAATAACATACATATAACGGCCATCAAACGATTCGCTCCACCAGACCTGCCGTAAACGAAAACCTTGGTCGTATATTTCTTTTATACGCCCGGAGATAAGTTGCCCTACCTTTTACGTATCATTACGTAATTGGCATTCAGTCTTAAGGATATGAATGCGCTTAATACCAGAAATAACAAGGACCGCTTCTCGAGAGACAATCCTATAGTCACCGATCACAGATAACAATAGGAAACGCTGGGCTAATTTATACCTCATTCGATACAGTATTTATGTTGTTTTCTTTATTTATTTTGCCTTTAAACAAGTCGACGGTTCATTTTTTTTTAAACGAGTCTGTGATTTATTTCAAATAGCGACTGAAAAATAATCAGATCCTTCTGGTAGGCCGAAGTATTCTGCTGTGTTTACTACCGGATTTTAGAGGAGGGTTTATTTTTAAATAGTATAAGTAGTACGTGTAGAAATATAAACGCACGTAAAAATTACACTTCTTAATTTACTTAATATAGGTCCACAAAATTTAAATTTATGAATGATAAATAATTACCTGTCGGTAAATTTCTATAGCTTGAAAACGAATACTGACTTCGGTAAGGAGTTCGAAGATAATAGTACTATATTTTAGAGGCACGTATGTACTTTGGCGAATATGAAATTTAAGTATTTAATAACGATGACGACTGTAGTTTGTGATTTAGATCTAAAAATTTAATAAAATAAGGCACTAGTCCCCGCAAATAAATAAAAATAAAAGGCGAGTAGTCCCCCCATAGGCAATCTTAATTTAACTAAAGAAAAAATCAACCGTTTTTTATTTTATTATCGGAAAAACAGTTTCCGTTCGAGGGGCTATCTATAACTCGCGGTACTCCTCACTCAACAAGAACAAGAACACTCTGAAATCAGTCGAACATTAAACACAGATATACGGAATAAAGGAGACGGATGGGAATGTTTAAAAAATGATATCGCTGTCAAAAACTATAACTTAACTTGATTACAAAAATAATTTAAAAAAAAAGGCAAGCTTTCATCTTATATCATTATTAATGTACTAAAAAAGTATATTTACAAAACAATACTTTTATGCAAATACACAGCAGCAATAACGTAACGTATCGTTAAAAATGTAAGGGATGAATATATTATATAATACCTAATGGTATATATTTTGTCAGTAAACACGCTACTAAGGAAGAAATCAAACGAACAGTAACGGCTTCCGCAAACTTTCTCCACTCTATCAAAACATCTGACCATCGTAGCTAAAGTTCAAGATCACAGAAAATAATTTTCATACTTTAACCCAAAGTAACGGTCGCTATTTTGTTACCCGTATCATCACTACAAAGCGTACTAGGAAACTGATGCTCGCTTCTCAGTCCCAAAAATACTTTTTTTATACGCTTTTATGTAACTTGTTTTGTGCACTGTGTCGCACGGCGGGATGATCATAATTTTTTTCAGCAATATTTAACCTACTTCCAGATGAGATGGAAGGCTAAAATTCTGCACGAATGCTTGTTGTCGATAACAATATATTGTGATAACAAAAAATTCCATAAAAAAATTCATTTTCATAGAAAAATTGTTGTTTTTTTCAAATAACGGAAATTCTAACAGCGTACAAAAGATTTCAACGCTGAGTGCCAATCAGCTGTGCTTTTTGCTACGCAATAAAATGATTAGCCTATAATAAAAAAACGGGTTATAAATGGGCAACTAGTATTAGTGAATCGCTGCTCTTACATATATGCACAAATGTGTTTGAGTCGGTTATTCATTTGCTACATCGTTATATTTCAGAAGAAATCTATCTGCGATTGTATACAATTGTGTAGTGTTACGTAACCATTTATACAATATGTTTAAAAATGATAAGATAACACATACTTCCCTGAGATTGTGTCCAAGAAGTTTCACAATAATACACACTCTAATCGAGACTAAAAAGTATAAATTTAAAAACGTTTTTTAATTTTAAAAATATGCTTTTATTTAACTAATGAAAAATTACAAAAAGGGTTGTGGAATTTCATAAATTAAAGTATAAATTGTTTAGAAAAAGTTTCCAATACAATTATATTTAAGGATTAGCCGATCAGGGCTCCGCCCTTGAACCCTCGACGCATTCGTATCCTCATATATGTGAGACTATTAGTATCTTACAGACATTCATTAAAGAAGAAAAGATTAGTAATTTTACTTAATTATATTTCAGAAATACAATGAAGAAAAAATATATATTAGATAATAATTATATATATATACATCGTCTATATGAAGAACATCGTCTGTATGGTGCTTCTAATTTATTTTTATAAAATTTCAAAAAACCTATGTCTACAATAGACATTTTTAACAAAATGTAAAAAAAGTAATAAGTATAATAAACGTTAATGTAAACAACGTGGTACTATTTATAGTATACAATTTATTATACAGTAGTTAGTTAAATTATTTCCCCTACAAAGTAGCGCTTTATTCAAAATATAAAAATGTGAGCATATACAACAAACAAACCAAACATGAATTTCGTTAATAAATCCATTCATTATGCATTATTATAATTAAATATAGCTGAGAGATGTAATATATAAATTTTCACATAATAGTGCATTTTCTGCCGTGAATAGAAACCAGATTTACCGAGCATAATTATCAATATAAAATGTTATTTAAATTTAATCAAAGAGTTTATTATAAACATTTATTCTTGATTTAATAAGAAAGTTAAATTATTTTGATTTTCTTAGTGCATTTTTAAATAAATTTGTATTGGAAAATTTTTTGAAAAAATTTATACTTTAATCCAATAATTTCCAAATAGTAAAATTTTTGTAATTTTTCATTATTGAAGTAAATGCGTATTTTTTATTAAACGTTTCAACCCGATCTACCTTACAAATTTTGCCATAAAAACTCATTCTATCATTATTATCCACAAAAATGAAATATTTTAAAAGTTTTTTTCCTATTAGTCGTTTAATCTTAGTTATTATAATTTGTTTACTGAAAAATTATTTTAGATTTTTAGGGCGTGAATTCAACACATCGATAATCTAATTTTTATAAAATTAATACTCGACCTGATTATTAATTTTATGCGTTAAAAATTAATTTTCCATTACATTAATTCAAATTATTAAAATACTAACTACATATTTTTCTTCTGATAACAGTTTTAATAAAAATCATCTCAACCGTTAACGATCGTCAACAGTTCTTTTACCTGTTTTTGCTACAAATATTTCTGTTATGGAACGTCCGGATTAAAGCTTATAAAATAAACATTGCCAACAATTTATTTCTCACGACTTTTCGATGCTTTTGCGCTTTTAGATTTTATAATAATAGAATCGCACGATTTAACGGACGTACGAAATTACAAAATAAATACCTATCGCAAGAAAAATAATTCTCGGATCCTCTATTTAAAAACAAACGACTGTTGAAAATGTTATATTAAATTGTGAACTTCATAATTTGACGGGTGTATACAGGTGATTTACTGAGATATGCAGATATTTTAGCAGCTCATTCTACATATAAAAATAAATCAAAAATTACATATAAACATAGATCCGGAAACTCTTCGTTAACCAGTTACGGCTGGCGAAAAATTCCCTCCAGATTTCATCCCCTCCACTGAAATGAAGCCGCACAGAAATAAATTCTTGGAATATAAAATTTTACGCTAATTTGATAGTTTCATATGTTATTCGATCTGACAAATTTAAAAAAATGAGTCCGAGAAAAGTAACATGTGTAGGTTTCTAGAAAACCGGTGACAAACGCACTTTTTACGTTTGCCTTGTAATAACTTTGTTAAAATGCCAATTAACAGATAAAACTCTTTAATAAAAGTTGTAGGAAATTTAATTATAAACAGAATAGTATAAATTAAATAAACAGGTAGCGAATAACAGTTAAATAAAAATAGGCTTTTATTTAGAGCAATACAAAGCTAAATTTAACTGGAAAATGTATTTAACGTAAAAACTTAATAAAATTTACAATAAATTTTCGAAAACGTTTCCATATACTTTCATGGACATTGCTGAACGTTTGTGGATCGCTCGTGTTGCTGTTTTTAGTTCATCGGGGCTGTTCTTTAACAGCGCAACAACATCAGTAATATGGAGAGAGTAACTCCTCTCTGGTATTTACTTTCAACTTATAAACATTACGTTTCATCCAGCCCCATACACAAAAATCCATCGGCATAAGTTCTGGTGATCTGGTTAATCAGGGTTGGGAACCGCCTCGACCGATTCATTTGTCTGGGTATCGCTGATTTAAGTAGGCGGAAACAATACCAGAGAAATGTGGAGACGCGCCGTCGTGCTGGAAGTACGCGTATTTAAAACGTACGTAATATTTCTTTATGTAAATCGCGACCTATTTTGTGATAGTAACTGATCTATTACCATCATTAAACAACATATCGCTTTACTATTAATACTATTCTACTTGAATTCACGATCTAAAAGAAACTGATGGGTTTTAACCGGTGAGTAACTACCATAAAATTCAAAAACTAACACTAAGTATTAAAAAAAATAACTTCTAACCGTTGCTATACAGCCTATTTACTTAAAAATTAATATACGAGGGTAAGTCAATTATTATCAGCAATGTAGTTATAAATTTTATTGCAATACAAACAGGAAACTTACATGTACATCATTTTTCAACATGCCCTTGCATTTCAACGCACTTGGTCCATCGTTGCATAAACTTCCTGATGCCCTCATAAAATAAGATTTTTGGTTGAGCTGCGAGCCAGGAATGCACCGCTTCTTTCACTGTTTCGTCCGAGGTAAATCGACAGCCCCTTAATGCCTCTTTGAGTGGACCAAACAAGCGGTAGTCAGAAGGGGCAAGAATGAACCAGTAATTCAAAGTTGAGTTTCTGGAGCGTTTCAGCAGTGCGGGCAGCAGTATGCGGACGGGCATTGTCGTGAGCAGTCCTCGGGGTTTGCTTCGAATTGCAGGCTTCAGCATGGCAGTAAGCATCTCACTGGGCACTGTTTATTGTCGTGCCCCTTTCCTCATAACGTTCCAGTACTGGGCTTTGTGAGTCCCAAAAAACCGTAAGCATCGATTTTCCTGCGGACGGTTGGGTCTAGAACTATTTTTTGCAGGGCGAATTTGGATGTTTCGATTCCATACTCTGCCGTTTACTCTACGGCTCGTAATAAGGATCCACGTTTCGTCACTAGTGATGGTTCTGTCTAAGACGATGTTCCGTTCGTTACCGTAGCGATCCAAATGTTTTTGGCAGATGTCCAAGCGCGTTTGTTTATGCGACTGTGTGAGTTGTTTTGGGACCCATCTTGCACAGACTTTATGAAACCCAAGTCTCTTATGG
Source organism: Lycorma delicatula (assembly GCF_047948215.1). Lineage (NCBI taxonomy): Eukaryota > Metazoa > Arthropoda > Insecta > Hemiptera > Fulgoridae > Lycorma > Lycorma delicatula. The sequence continues at coordinate 157,018,709 of NC_134460.1, forward strand.
ATGATTTCGTCCTGGAACAGTCGATTTAATATTAAAGGATCAGGTAGAAGGAAAAAATTGTGCATGCAGGCAACGTCTGGAATATTTAAAACAAATTGTTAGGAATGTAGGATGTAGGGGTATACCGAAATGAAACGACTAGCACTGGATAGGGAATATTGGAGAGAGCTGTATCAAACCATTCAGATGACTAAAGACAAAAAAAATATTCTATTTCAGAGAAAATAATAGAAATACTGTTCTCGGACCTATTTTAAAAACGTTTGCTGGTAAAAAACCATAAGAAACTACTAAATTTTCCCCTTAGTTTACCTTCCCAGAATTTCAGTACAGCTTCATTTCAACAGAGGGGCAGAAATTGGGGCGAAATCTTTCACTAGCCGTAACTCGCTAAAGAAGCGTTTCGGATCAATGTTTATATGAACATTTTTCATTATTTTAATGAGAGAAATACGCCTATGAAGTTTAGTAGAATCCTCTCGGGACACTATGTGTATACGTATAACTAATAACAAAAATGTTCGTTTTCATTATATACTTTGGAAAATATCTAAATTTCATTATTACAAACTGAAAGTATAAAATCACTCATTACGTAAACAGAATACGTATAATTTTATCTATCTCTATCTTTATCTCGAGATTTCGCCAAATTAAGGTCGTATTTTTCTTAGGCATCCCAGGTACGGGAAGACATCCACCGTGTGACCTTACCGGTCGCCACACCACCCCTTTCGTTCCTAGCTATGAGGGGCTTTACCGGAGATCGTCTTTAGACCCTTTAACCGATTACATTTCGCAGTGATCAGCCAGGCCTCGGTCGGGATGTCACCGATGTAAATGCCTCAGTAAAATACAAATCAAATTTTGCTTTCACGTAGTCCTCTAACGGACATCTTCACATCCAACCTATTATTATTCACTCAAACTAACTAGCCGAGACCGCTGAAGCGCGGACCCTGCGCCTAGTCTAAATTTGACAACACCGTTCGTGATTGCGAATGCCTAAGAAAACGTTGTAAGTGAAATCGGTGCTATACTCATATCAATCAAATATTTTTCTTAGACAGATTTGTTAACAAAATAACAATATTTGCAAAATCTCACCCCCATCTCAAAAAAAGCTCTAAACTAGTGTCTAAGTGTGAATAATAATACTCCCTGTCATACTGTGTCAATAATATACCTGTCATTACAAAGAGCGCTAGTATCAAAGTCCGCCATCTTGGCATTTCCCTTTTTCCCTACGGGATATTTCCTTTTTCTGTGTCCTCTTGGACCGGGAAATTTTAAATTCTACACGGTTGCCAACCAATTTATATTTTTTTTTAACTGAATAAAAACTGCTTTAATTTTTTCTGAGAAAAATCGGTTTTTCAAACATTTCTAAGCATGAAATAGAAGTATGTACCCAAAATGGAAAAAGAATAGAAATGATAAGGGTTAAAAATAATTTCACTATGTAGAGAACACTATTTATGGAACTAATCATCGTTAATGTTAATTCAAATTAAAATTTCGATTTATATTACTTGCAATTAGCTCGTTCACTAAGTGGAAAGAAAATTACTAAAAGAAAAAACTACCAAAGTTTTTTTTTTAAAAATAAAAAAAACCAATATCGTTTTCATCTTTTATAAGAAAGCGAACAAAGAAAAGTTAATCTTTATTCTCCACTTTTTTTTTTACAACTTACACTCTTACTGTAAAGGATATTAAAGTTTTATACGAAAATCCTGCTAAATTATCGCTTTGGAATTACTTCGCGATAAAAATAGTATAATAAAGGCTTCCTCTATTTATCGATTTCCCTCTGACTTCAAAGTTCTAAGATTTATAACAATATAATATCGTTAAAAAAACAATTTATACAATATTATTTTATAATTCTTGTCTATTCAATAAAAGAAACGCTTTTATTAATTTTATTTTTAAAATTTATTCTTTGTAGTATAAATTACTTTATACTTTATAAACAAAATCGACAATTAACTGTATGAAATTACTTATAAATCGACAAAATCTTTACGTTGTACATTGTAGGACACGATAACAAATCTGAAAAGTAGTAATAACTTTAAAAATTCAGATCACAGGCGACAAAATACGCCCTTTGAAATCTCTTTTATACTTTTCCTTTTACCCAAGAAACTACACTTCTATAAGCTCGGTCTGAAACAATATTCATTCGGATGAAAGGGCAAAGCTGTGACCTTGAAAGCATTAAGACAGAAAGAATTACAAAAACCTTTTCACTTTTGACGATCGTGAAACAATTTCCTTTGGAATCCTTTACTCATCGCTTAATTAACAGATTTTCACCGCATGCGATCTGACAAATCAGTCGATCAATAATACTTTCTAATTAGCCAAGTGTGCCAAAAATATAATTTTTAGACACTTATCTATTCAATATAATAAATTACTTTTATTTGTGCGTAAAAGTTATCTGATTATAGAGATAAAAATGAAGAATGTAATAACACACAAAAATCTAAACTCCGCTGTAATATGAAGGTCACCCCAGAATCTGTTGAAAAGAAAAGAATCCTGAAATAATAATTTGAAACGATTATTACCTATAAATTTATCAAATAATAAATTAAAATTTTTAATACGCTCAAAAGATTTAGACAAGAAAGAAACGAATCGGTTAAAAAAAATTAGAGAATAAACCATATATATATATATATATAAATCACGAAGTTTTAAACCGTCTCTTGGCGATATTAGTTTATTTCTAAAACATAAATGGAATTCCAATTACAGCAATAAAATTTCATCCTACGATGACGAATGGTGTAGTGTTCAAAAACTGACGCAACCATATGAAAGCGGGACCTGCGGATGAAAAGGCCGAGACGCCAGCGGTAGCGTCTCGGCCTTTCATCCGGAAATCCCGGTAAGCTTGGCATATTCGTACACGCTACAAATCATTCATCTCATCCTCTGAAGCAATGCCCAACGGTGGTCCCGGAGGTTTAAAAAAAAGAAAAGGAAAATCCTTAAAGAAATATGTCTCCTTCTTTTGTTGCATCTTTAGTTAAGGAAACACGGGTTACACAATGGAACAGATAATATTAATTGTCTCCCAATACATTCGATGTGATAGTTATTCCCACACCCAGAATGCCTCTACAGAAAAGTACGGTATGTCTCCACCAACAAGGGGCTGTACGACAAGTTCCAAGAGAGGGTGGCAGATGCACCCAAAAGCGGTCAACCGAAACTGCTAACACCATAAAAGTGGATCGACGTGCAAGCTACACATTCTGTCAGTCCCAAGAGGTCTGTGTGATGCTTATCTACCCGGTCAGGCCTCCCCGTCGGTAATGCCCGCACGGCATCGCGCAAGTATTTAAAGATGCATCCGAACAGAATTCGTGTGGTTCACGAGTTTTTACCTGCAGATACTGGAAAACGCGTAGTTTTTTGTCACCGGTTTATGCCATCTATAACGCCAGGTGGGGAAGAACTCGGTGACCGGTTTTTGTCTGATGAGACACGGTTCCACCTTCATGGATACGTGAATATACAGAACTCACGCATTTGGCGTACGGAAAATCCACATCAGCTGCACGGACAAAAGTGAGTGTTTCGTGTGCAATGTCACGTAGGCGAATCTTCATATTTTTTCACGGCTCAGTGTTCAGTGAGCGCTACATACAGACGGTGCAACAATTTGTAAACACTACGCCAGCAGACCGGCTAGAGTATTCGTGGTTTCACCAGAACAATGTTACGGCTCGTACAGCAACAACACTATGACTTTTCTCCGTAAGTGTTTTCATGGAAAAGTGATTTCGAAGGTGTTGTGGTCCCCTGGATCACCTGGTTTATTCCCTTCTGACTTTATCTTGTGAGGATACTTAAAGGATGCCGCTTACAAAACTCATCCTCACACCGTTCCCGAATTGCAGAGCGAAATTGAACGATGTATCGGACAATTCCTCTACAAACGTTACAACATGCGTTTAAGAGCACGCAACGTCGCATTCAATTATGCGAATCGCATAATGGAGAACACTTTCAACTACTGCTCTAACTTCTCATTTTCCCGTAAGGTTGCGCCACTTTTTGAACATTCTGTAGAATGATAAAAAAAAAATGCCTTTGCTATGAATAGAAACCAGGATCCCGGTGATGGAGAACCAGTACGCCGATCAATATATCAACTAACCGATCAGAAAACTCTGCTACTCACATCGCAAATAACCGACTACATTTAATAGTAAGAAATACTTAAACCTTACTTAAGATTCTCCTCCAAAAATTCAATATGTATAAAAATCTGTGGAATAATTCAAAGTTTTCCTCTGTGTATGCGAGTCCTCTAGTTCCTCCATTCGGAAATGACAGGCCATCCTTACCCGAAAAGTATCTAACTTATCTCAGGTAATCTACTTGCAAAGCCAGTAGATAAATAGGTACAGCCGCTTCAACAAGTAGCATAAATATTACAAAGCACTATCTAATCTAAAATAGGTCACTATGACCTCAGCATAAATCCAGTGAGAGTGTAGTTAAAACCGGGAGGAAAAGAGCAAGATAAAGGGAAGCCGATCGAAATATCCGAATGAATACTTAACACAAATACGAGAAAAAGTTTATAGCAATAAACTTTTTTAAATAATTAGTTTTGCCTTTTATTTCAGTTTCTTTTACGTACAATTTTTATCTCAAGAACAATCAAATTTATCATTTTTCTTTACAAATATTTAAACCTCGTAGATTTTTTATGAAATAATTATGAATATTTTATGTTTTCAAAATTAAAAAATGACAGCCATGATAAGTTTTCAATAATTAACAACTCAAAGCTATTATTTTAGAAAAAAATGCGTTCTAGTTAAAATCTTAAGTTTCTCTATTGAAATAAAACGACAAAATATTTATTCACAACTTTAAAAATGTTGATGAAGAGTTTTAGAAAGAATCAAATTTAAAATTAGTTAACGCAACGCGCACATAACTAAAAAAGAAAAAAAATCAATTTCAAGCCAGATTTCATTTCATTTATTTCGGTATTATTACTTTTTTTTTTGAAGTTTGGGGCCTATATGGAAATTTCTGAAGCTAAATAATCGGAAACGGCTAATTAATGTCAATTTCTTTCGATATAATAAAGTAAATTATAAATTGAGTTTAACAGATGGTGGTAATACCTATGTTTAAATATTTAAAAAAATCAGATAATTATGTTTTTTTAATAACATAAATAACCGTATACTTTTTATGAATATATTTCTGTTTCACCTTTAGTGATTTTTAAATAGCGTATGTAGTACATGAACATTCACTGAATACTTCTGCATAATCGAACTGACGTATAATATGACCGATGCTGGTCAAAATTGGAAGCGATCGAAACATTTTACCCGGGGGAACAATCAAACACGGTTGCCGTCAGGTTTAACATGTTCCTGTCACGTTTAATTATGACCTACATAAGTACATATTATAGTGGTATAATGAGACTTTTGACTCGCTCTATATATATATATATATTACAACTGTGAAATTTAAATACAAAATTTCAATATTATTCTGATTGGATGATAAAATATTAAAATAATATAATTTAGAATAATAACATCACAAGGTATATCTGATTAAAAAAAAAATTATGAAGATTTAAATAAATTATGAAAAATAAAAAAAAATATTTAATCAACTCTTAAAAAACTAAAATCTCACGGAAAAACTTTCCAATTCAAAACACAAGAAGAAATTAAATTAATTTCTGCTAAAATAAGATAATATTAGAATAAGTAAATCGACCGTAAAAAAAAGTAATTTTGAAAATTTATGTATTTAACAAATACTTACGTTTATATTTATTTTTAAAAAACCATTATTACAATCAATAAATAAAATACAAATTTATTTCATAACTGAAATAAATTTATTAAAAATAATTCCTACATTTACGAAAATTTTTCTAACATATTTAGGCAAATAAATTACAAACGCACAGGAAAATGGAAGGGGTAATATAAAAGGAAATTAAGATAAAATCATTTTTATTGTAAATGTTACCATATTGTAAAAAGATAACTACTTTCTGATTATTTTCTAGAAGCTATTTTTTTTAAGAGCGAAACCCATTAATGACTACAAAAAAATTATATTTCAGCGAGTCTATTGTTCAATAGTCTATCTGTCTGTAAGTATGCATAAATTACAAAAATTTATAATCTAATCAGACTTGTTTGATTACGTGTATTAACCGGACTTCAGACATCAAACTTCAAATATTGTAAGAGAAGGTAGCACCATAGTATATGTAAAATCTAAAGGCGGGTTCTTCCTACAAACTGCCTCTTTTTGACTCCTCTACCCCACTCCTATAACCCGGCATGCAGAACACGTGCTATTGGCTGCAACAAATGTAATGCGTGCGTGCTATCTAAATATAATTTTCGTAAATAACTATGGCACATCAAAGTAAATTATAACATTATAACCTATAATACATAAACAATTCGTTTCATACAGTTTTGTATTACGGCATTGTTATTGTTTATTTATAGCAAAATCTTACTTTAACATACTTGAAAAAAAAAACCATATACTTTCAAAAAATAAATAAATAAATTTCTTTGCGTACAAAATATTAGGCGTAAATAATTTTATTTGCGATAAAAAAATTACCATTACATATTTTGTTACTATACAATGGTAACCTCATAACTGGATACGTTGCAAGTCAACGTAAATTAATAGATGTGACTTTTGAAATATACTACTTTGGCTGCTGATGCGAGGAGAAATCGCTGACTAATGTTAAGAGCAGTGCAGGGGGATGCCGCTGCAAGTTACTGACCCGCCTTCAGATATTACATACACTATAACTTGTAACAAAAATTAAATCGAAAAAACGCACTAACTCCTATCATTTGATTCCACAAAACGAAAGAAGGGGGAAATGTAAATACTATTGTAAATGTTGTATAAATTAATTGTAATTGTTTACAGTAATATGATTTGAACAATCGTAAAGTATAATTTATGAACGTTTGTATGTTGCTGATGTATGAAAGATTATAAATAATAAACAAATAAATAATAATTAGACTACGAAATAATAAATAAGTTTACTACGAATGATTATGTACAGTAGTTATAAAAGATAATATAAAAATATGCTATAATAAACTTTACTTAATAAGACTCGGTCTGCAAATAAATAGAAGTTACAAAAACTTCGTTGATCAGTATTTACACAGCGAGTCCGACTATATTTATTAATTTAAAAAATAGATTACGATTATTATAATAAATAATTAACACTACATAGGAAATTAATTATAAATTTATTTTATTATATTAAAAAATATACATTCAATATTAGATAATAAAATCGATAAATAAATAAAAATATTAAATAATATAAATTTATTTTAAACAAAAAGTAGATAATATTTTTCTGAACATCCAGTTATTTTGTTACATTTTAATGTCTTCCAACAAACCTAGAGAAATTTTATTAAATAAAATCGTTAGTGAATGTTAATTTAAATGTTTTAAATTATAGGTTAATTAATTATTTGAAGTCGAATTAAAATAAATATTAATTTTTTTTTTAAATAAATAAAATTAGATGTAATGATTTTTGTATAAATTTTATTTTAATTGTGCCGATGTAATATTTAATTTGTTTTACGAAAGAGAATAATATGTATAAATAGTATAATAATTCGCTTTTTATGAAGATTTTTATTAGAAATTAAAATAAGAACATTAAATTTGGATATTCGTAAAAAAAAGAGAGAATCTTTACACATAGATTTCATGTGAAATACTACCCACAAAATGAATAATAATTTAATAGTGATTATTGTCGCTTAAAAAAAAATCCCATCATTATTTTTATGTAAATTGTAAAAAAAAAACACATTAATTTTATTATAATAACAATACATAAATGTTTCTTTTTAATTGTTTACTTGTTATAACTGTTCGTTTGTAATAAAATCTATTCAAAAGAAAATCTGTTTTGTTTTTTTAAACTTTTCTTCTCTTTCTTCTATCATTAAAAAAAAAAGAAAACTAAAAATGAAGAAGTACAATGAATCATGATTCAATAAAACTGCGTAAAACAGTTTGTTTTATAACAAGACCACAATTTATTGTCGCCGATAAAAAAAGGGATGTTACTTCAAACTTTTTTTTACCTCCGGGACCAAAGTTACTCCCACCTAATTGATACAACCCTAACGCATAAGAAAGCTTAATCCGTATAAAATTAAGAACTACATTCTAGTATATAAAAGCACAAAGTAAATAAATCATACTATTGTCCACTGCCTCATAAAAGGATGATACTACATTATTTGAAACACTTCATCCTCCATTCCAATGTACAAGAAAGGTTAATTTTTATCTTTAAAATAGATTATTAAATTAGTAATATTAGTTAAAAGAAAAAAATACGGTACTTTTTTGTTTTATGCCCCCCACTTTTTCACATAAAAATTACTTAATATAGCACGTTTGTAATAACTGATGAATAAAACATTAGATAAATACCGTAGTAATCCTATAATTCAATAAAAATAACCCGATAATGCATTAGAGAAGAAAACACAATAACACGCTGATTTATACCGTCATTTTAAACATTCTCCAGATTAACATACTTTACATATTAAAAATATAAGCATTATTGCTTATAATTATAAAGATAATCTAACCAAACTTAATCTTCCCTTCCTTTACTTGTTTGGCCTCCAGGAATAATCGTTCAGGAGTTTACTTAACAGGATGATATGTATGAGTGTAAATGAAGTATAGTCTTGTACAGTCTCAGTTCGACTGTTCCTGAGACGTGTAGTTAATTGAAACCCAACCACCAAAGAACACCGATATCCACGATCTAGTATTCAAATCCGTATAAAAGTAACTGCCTTTAATAGGACTTGAACGCTGAACTCTCGACTTCCAAATCAGCTGAATTGGGAAGACTCGTTCACCACTAGACCAACCCGGTGGGTTAACCAAACTTAACCAACACTCGCTAACCTCGACTAATTAATAGTAATGTTTTGATTATTTAAATAATAAATAATTGCAATAATTACTGTATTTATTTTTTTTTTTTTTGCTTAACCTCCGGGTCTACCGTTAGGCATTGCTTCAGAGGATGAGATGAATGATTTGTAGCGTGTGTGAAAAGCCACGACTGACCGGGATTCTTTGCAAAGGCAAACTTTTATGTAAATTTGAATGCTAGACTGCAGATACCGGGTGTTCTTTGGTGGTTGGGTTTCAATTAACCACACGTCTCAAGAGTGGTAGGCCTGAGTCTGTTCAAGACTACACATTTACAGTTACACGCCAGGCTGCGCGCAGATGCCTGGGCATCTGTGCAGAGTACTGTTAACATCATGTCACTGTTCTGTTATTTTGTAACCTGGTGTACATACATAAATAAAATAAACAAAGAATACAAGAGACTTATACGATCGAATGAAAACAAGATCGCGCTTCACTCAATCGTTTACGATTTGCGTCGAACTTCTTAACTATAAAAATAATTATTTCATTTATTCATTTATAAGTACCCGTTTAATAGTGTAATATTGCTTTAATTTCTGTTGTAAATAATATCTAAGCACAACGTTGTAAGAAAAACAAAAAAGAATACAGTGAAAAGGAGAATTCACTATGATAAATCAGAAAGTTCACATCAGGGCAATATCTCCACTGCACACCGGGATTTCCTGGTTTTACCAATTCAAGATATGAAAGAGTGCTGCAAATGCAGGTAATATTGTGATCGCTATAAATTTGATCATATTTGTACTTAAAAAGATACAAAAATTACAATTAACTGTTATTAAAATAATTTAAAACTTAGCTTTGATAATTACAAAAAAAGGTAAGTAAATTTTACTTCATTATGTAAAATGTTTACACCATATAATATTTAAGACATACAAATTTGTACAAGTAACACATTTGATACCAATATAAAGTACATAAAATCAATATTATTATTATAAGATTGAATAATAAAATAAAAACTGGAGAGCCATTTTATATTTTATGTAATTTCTAATTTTAAGTCTTTTATGTGTCTTTTAAGTTCATGAGTTTTTTAAATCTACATTTTATGTGTTTCATCAAATATTAAGTCTATTTGAACTGAAAAATTAGCATTATAGTTAAATATTGATTTTAAATTCCAAAAAATTATTGGTTATTAATTCAGAAGGAAAAAATCTGTATTCATCACAACTTTACTTTCTGAGTACATGTAAGTTTGCAACTGAAATCCCGTGTTATTTAAAAACTAAAAGGTTAAAATACGTAATATGAAAAATACCTAAAAATGTATAAACATCTACGTTTACTATCAAAGACTTAACGGATCTGAAATCTACTTCCAACTAAAAAATGATGCAAAGCAAACCGACAATATGATCATTGGGCCAATAAATCGGTAAACCAATTATGTTTTTTAACATAAAATTACATTATTTTTCAGCGTACGAGGTCTGTAAATGAAGTAATGAGACTAGTTTTTTTGGCAGCCAAAGTGGCAACATTGTAATGTTACTAGTAAACGTATGTTTAAATGAACAGCTGATTTATATTAGGTATTTTTAGTCTACTGTTGCCAAGTGAGACGTAAACAAACTTTTCGTGAAACAAGCTTTACAAAAATGAGTGATACTAATTATGAGTAACGTTGTGCAATCAAGTTTTGTATTAAACTCTGTGAAAATGCTACTGAAACTTTTTCAAAATTGAAAAGGGCGTATGGAGATGACGCTCTGTCACGAACCCAAATTTTTAGTTGGCATTTTCAGATAGCCGAGAATCAGTTGCGGACGATCCACGCTCTGGAAGACCGTTAACGTCAAAAAGTGACTACAGTGTCGAGCGAATGAGAGACTTGATACGGTACGAACGGTATTAACTGTCAGAATGATGGCAGAACGATTGAATTTGAATCATACCCACAGACCATCAAATTTTGACAAACAAATTAAACATGAAAAAAGTTTATGCAAAATTGACCCCAAAAAAACCTCACTGTTGAACAGAAAAAACAATAGGGTGGAAGTGTGCCGCAATCTTACAGAGCGAATTGAAAATGATCCTGATTATCTAAAAAATGTTATTACTGGTGATGAATCTTGGATATTTGAGTACGACCTAAAACAGAACACCAGAGCAAGGAGTGACACGCTTCAAAATCACCACGTCCCAAAAAATCAAAAATGAGCAAATCAAAAATTAAAACCGTGCTAATTTTTTCTTCGATAGTAATGCCATTGTCCAAAAGGAGTTTCTACCTACAAGACAGACTGTAAATCAATATGTTTACCAATAGATTCTTGAAAGACTGCGGAAAAGAGTTGCCTGCGTGAGACCAGCCATCAAGGACAACTGAAACCTGCATCATGACAATGCACTTTGTCACACTGCACTCTCAGTTAATGAGTTTTTGGCAAAGAAAAACATTCTTGTAGTTCCTCAACCAACTTATTGACCTGACTTGAGGCCCTGCGATTTTTTCCTGTTCCCAACTTTGAAAAAATACCTCAAAAGACACTACTTTGGAATAGTAGAAAACATTAAAAAAAATGTAACCGACTATCTGAAGGATATTTCGGTTTTCGAGTTGCAACACTGCTATGAAGAGTGGGAAAACCGTTGAAGCGTTGCGTGGCTTCCCAAGGGAACTATTTTGAAGGTGATAGAGTACACGTATAAGTGGATTGTAAATGAAAAGTTTTTCTGAACCAGGCTCACTACTTTATTTACAGACCTCGTATTTTACTTACACAAGACAAAATGAGATTTATGTAGTAATTACTCGGTACCAACGTCTTAGCCTTAAATTTAGCAAATATCAGAAAACACACATAAAGTTTCCTCAGCTTTAGGGTAGTTTACAAAAAATAAATGTAAACCTTACTAAGTAATTTTACAAAGCATAAATAAACAAAAAAAAAAAAGGCTCGCTACAGATTTATCGTATAAAAGATTATAAATATTAAAAAGAAAAATACATTATTTTATTTTTTTTAATACTTCATAATGCACACTATATATACCACGTCCGAAAAAGAAAGTCGGGATTTCAAGAAAGAATAGTTTTTGTTGTTTTGCAATATAACAATGTGTAACTTGTATGAAAATTTAGGTACCCTCTACAAAAATCCGTGTCAAGGGTTACAATTACAATAACATTATAAAATGAAACGGAAATTCTGATATACTCCGTCAGCAATTTAAAACAACAATAACAATCTATAAGCCCGGAATTTAGCACAATGGCGTCTCCACGAAAGAAAGCCCAGTGGTGCAGAGATTCGCAGAAACAAAATCAGTGACTGTCGCACAAGAAATTATATACGAGTCTATCGTACAAATTCTCCTGATGTGAAGAGGTTTCAGAATGATATGATGCCAACCAGGTAGGCCGACAAGAAAAGAATTCGACTCTCTTTTAACGAAGTCCAAAACGTTCAATTCGTAGTGTTAATTGTAATTAAGCATTCCTAAAAGCACTGCCCATGATGTTGTTCGGAAGCGATTGAAACGTCATGCTTATAAACTACGGCTACCGATGAAATTAAATAAACTCGACAATAAGTCACAAAGAGTTCTATTTGTAACTAAAGTTTTAGACTTTTCTGCCGATGAAAACTACCGGCGACGCATTTTATTTTCTGATGAAGCAATATTTTCTGTTTATGGAGTCATGAATCGCCAAAAACATCGAGTACGTACCTCAGAAAATCCACACAAATCTACAGAATTCGTCCGTAACTGTCTGATAGTGAATGTCTGGGGGGCATCATGCACATCGAATTTTTGGGCCATTATTTACCTTCGAGCAGGTTATTAAGGGCATACCGTGCTCGAACTGTTAAGAGGACTTTGTACTTCCCGCAGATTGAAAAAATCAAGGCCCTGATTTACAACAGGATAGAGGTCCATCACATCATGCACAAGTTGTACGGACTGGTCTCAACGACATGTTCAAAAAGGCGGTATAGGCAAAGAAGCTCTCATCCCTCTGCCACCGCGAAGTCCTGATTTGACGCCAATGGATTTCTTCTTTTGGACTAATTAAAAGACATGCAATTGACCAACTGCGTCAAAAAATAACAGCAGCCGTAAAAGCGATTCAGCAGACCTGCTCGCCAGAGTGAGGATTGAGATTGGAATGTGTTTAACACCTGCAGGGCTAAATATGGTGCGCATAATACGATATATTATACAGTAAAACAAACCTTAGATGAATTTTAATTAAAAATAAATATATATTTGTAATTATAAATGTGATAAATAAAATTTAATGTAAAATCACGGAGTTCTTTTTCGGACAACCAATATACACAGAGTATCCTGGGAGGATTCAAGTAAATTTCATAGGAATATTTTTTTTTCACTAAAATAATGAAAACAATTCATATAAACTACGGGTCCAAAAACGCTCATTCGCGAGTTACGTCTAGTGAAAGATTTTGCCCCGATTTCTGTTCCTCCGCTGAAGCCTTACTAAAATTCAGGGAAGGTAAATTCTAAAGCAAATTTAGCGGTCTCCTTTTATTAAAAAATTAAAAAACGTGTGTTCCAAAACTGTATCACCATTATTTTCTAAGAAATAGGATGTAATAAAAAAAATTAAATTGAAAAATACAGTTTTATAGTTTTGGCGTAAAATAACTTTGTTAAATTGTCGATAAACAAATAAAACTTATCGGTAAATCGATAGAGAATTTAATTTTGAGAAAATTGATGTAAATTACCTTCCAACAACATCCCAGAACAGCAATCTAGTTGTACTTTCATTTGAAACAATTACAGAATAATTACGCTAATAAGTATTTGTCTGCCTGCAGTATTATGATGTTATTTCTTAATAATTAGTGTATTAATTCCCCATTTGGAGCGCTGTAATGCGTACAATATTAATAGTCAGAAATTTTTCAGAAAGCAAAGCTCTATATACAAAATTTTTTAACACTGTTGTGATTATGATTCAGAATCCTGTTTCAGTGTGCTTATTTGTTGTGGAGAAATTAAATTTTATATAAAATTTTATTTAATTTGTGAAGTGTACATTTGTATTTTATGAGCATTAAGTAGTTCATTTGCACCGATTTTAAAAGCGATTGCTAAAAATTAGTAAGCGATTTGTTCTGTACGACAGAAAAATGCTGTTTAAGTTTACAAATCAGGAATATGCCGACATTCAATTTACCTGTATAACGGCAATGCTGTAAGAGCGTACGATATACGAAAATATCTGGGACGAAATACGACATATATCAAATATATCCGATGAGTAAACTTGTATAACGCGATCGAAACATTCCTAACCGGCAAGTACGAGTATTTACAGATACTCACCGGTACCTAAGAGAAAGCGGAACATTTAATGTAACATCCGAACGGGAAACAAAAAGTGAATGAGCAGATTTTACGTATGTAAATCGAAATCCAACTAAAAGTAATCGTAGAATATCTACACGTTTAGATTCCACACAGCAGTATATGGCGGATATTACACAATGAAAGTCTCTATCCACATAATTTTCAACCAGTTTTATGCCTTGATGAAGGCGATTACAATCCACGGCTGAATTATTGTCAATGATTAATAGAAAACATTGTGCTTCTATCGCTGATATTATTTGCAGATGATGAAACACTTACGCAAGATGGGATAAACAATACATGAAACAAACGATTTTTGAAACGTGACAATCCTCTTGAAACCATTGAAACTAATTTACAGCACCGTTATTCATTAAATGTCCGTGTGCGATAACAGATAATATTCTTAACCCATAAGTTTTATATTTTTATTGACAATTTTACAACGTTAATTTACACCAAATCTAAAAAACTGTTTTTCAACTCAATTTTTTTACTACAACCTATTTCATAGAAAATAATGGTGATACAGTTCTGGGACCCATTTTTTTAATTTTTCAGGTCAAAAACCATAAGAAACAACTATGTCCCCTAAATTTACCTTCCTAGAATTTTAGTAGGTAATAGTTTCAGCGGAGGAGCAGAAATCGGGGTGAAATCTATCACTACCCTTAACTCGCTAACGATGCGTTTTCGAATCTATGCATACATAAACGTTTTTCATTATATTAATGAGAAAATACGCCTATGATGTTTATATACGTATATATATTTATAAGATTTAATTTTACACAAAATTTATTTATAAATTTTATTTATAAAAAAAATAATATGTACATATTAAACAAAATCACATTCATTTTTTTACAAAATGAAATGAAGTAAGAATTACCGTAAGACTTTTTTAAATTAATTCTTTTCGTTTACACATCACAAGGAATTATTCAGGAAATAAAAATCTTAAATTATATATATATAAGATATAAATTATATCTTAAATTAGTTACAAAAATCTTAGCTGATATTAAGGATTTAAAGTTTAATTTTATTGGTCAGAATAATTTTTGGTGCTCTTCATTCTTTTAAAGAAGTCTAATTCTTTCACAGAAACTCTTCTATTCATTAGACTTGAAATTTTTGTTGAGACTAATAAATCTGACCCCTGGGGATCAGAAATCTTAGAAAATGATAATTATAAAATGTGAAAATTTTATACAATATAAAATTTTAATCGACGCTACGAAAGTGTTGTACAAAAATATTCGTATTAAACAATGATCTTTTTTATAAAATAAAATCATATTGCCTGCGGATCTGCCGTTTCGTACAATATATACACTCGTAACAATACCAACAATAATACCCATTGCACTAAAAAATAGAAAGAGCTCTAGAAAACTGTAGTCGCTTTATTTCATTAAAAAAATTCAGAAGTACTTACGCGGATCAAATTTTGCGTAATTTAAACGTTTTTATCGTTTTATTTTTGTTTTCAACAGCATTTCGTTTTTTACTTCCTTGTACGAAGCAAAGCAAGTATTGTGATCGCGAAAAATTTCGGTTACCAGATTTCAACAGAAATACCCATTTTGACTATCACTGAACCATTTTGACTAGTTTCAGCGTGACGTCTGTACGTACGTATGCACCTCGCATAACTCAAAAATAATTAGCTGTAGAATGTTGAAATTTCTGATAGGACTGTTGCAACGTCTAGTTGTGCACCTCCCATTTTGATTGCAATCGACTGAACCAAAAGTGTCCAAAATGCAAAAAATAAGGATTTTTTATTAACTGCAGTAATAAGCCCTCCTTGACAGCTTTTCAACGATATCTCATATGTGGTAGTTATTTTCATTGGTTCCAGAGTTATAGCAAAATAAAATTTTAATTAATGAAATATTTGGATTTTCAAGAGGAAGGTAAATTGATTTAAATCAGAATTCATCTTCTTTTTTTAATTTAAATATATTTTTTATGAATAGTTATTAACCTATCATTGTACAAAGTTTAATAAGAAAAAAAAAATATAAGAAGTTTTTATGAAATAAGATTTTATGTACTTAACATTTTAAAAAAATGTGAAAATGTACCATAATTTAATAGGCGTACAAGAAAGTCATGTGTTGTCCACATTACATTTTTTGTGGATTTCAAATTTTTTTTTAAATTATACTTAGTGTGCATCATTTAAACTATGTATGTAGTAATCTACAAATCAGTTATACAAGTTAAAAGATTTACTTTTATACACGTTTTTTTATAAAGATTTCGTTTGAATCACGGAATAGTTTCCCTCGCTCTGGTCCACAGACAATTTAAAAAATTTTCATCATTAAAACGTCGCACTCTTGACAACGCGAAATAAAGGAAAAGGATTCAAGTGTAAATAAAGTTCTCAAAGGAGACACGATTAAAAAAATTAAAACTGTTTTTAGCGAGATACTTCTTGTGTTTAAAAAATAATTTGGTTAAAGAGTAACATAAAGCGAAGTAGAAATCAGAAAAGATCTTATTTCTTACTAAATATCTTTGTAGTGCAAATAAATGAATCAAACAAAAAATGAATTAAAAAAAAATTTCTGAAACATTCTTTACAAAAGGTTTCAAACAACAAAAATTGTAAAAATCGGCCTGGTAGAAATATAGAAATAAGCGTTCCATTAATACAAATCTTGGCATTTTATACAATCAAATCTGTCCTTTCGTACTTTTATTTTTTGATGAAATTTAATTAAATTGAAAAACAAATAATGCAGTAGTCTCTAGGACGATAAATTTTTATTCCTCACTAAAAAAAAAGGCGAGCCGTAAGCCCGCCGTGAAAATGTTAAAAGATTTATCTTTCATTACATATGACTTTGTTAAACGTTTTTGCCAATTGAAATTAAATAACCTTCATGAATTTAGCGTAGTAACAACAACAAAAACTTTTACAACGAAAAGCTTCAAAATCCTGATGAACATTTTTAGTTGTGTCATGAGTTGTAATTTTTTAACATAGCTTTAACCCCAGTGTTTTCCTCCTACCTATTTTCACTACTATAACAACTTCCGTTCCCTGACGGAATAGAATTACAGAATAGAAAATAGAATTTTGGCTCCCTTAAGCCACTTGCTAAATTGGATTACTGAAAAATGGAGAAATATTTGTCAATCTGTTTTTAAAGAGGAGTCTAAATACCAATGACTCTAACACTTTCGGTTATCGAAACCAGCTGGTCAGGGCTCGCTTTGCTCACCCAACCATTAACCCAGGCGATTAGTAGTACACAATACAATTTATTACGCAGTTGTTATTTCAGTTTTTTTCTAGCTAGATCAACAAACAAACCACCGCACCGTGCGTTTTTATTGGAGAGATATAGATTTTTCATAAAAAAATTTGTCCCCCTTTCACTCCTTAACAGATGAGGTTTTCCATATTCTTCCACAGTGGATGCCTACGTTATAAAAACAATGTACTCTCCAAAATTCAATGTAATTCCAAAATTACCTAGGTTAAGCAGTTTGAGGTGTGCGCTGATGAGTCACACTTTTTATTATTACTAAATATTTCTCATTTACATTTGTCATTACTGAATAATTTTATTCAGATGAAAATAAAATGAATGAATACATCCCAAAAATTTATCGAAAATTTTAGGAATCTATTCTTTATCTAAAAGTTATTCGAAAAAACTCTTAAGAAATTTTCAAAACTACTGACTACAAACCGAAAATTTCCCCGCTTATTACAAAATTTATATCTGCATAAAGGGCCTACTGACTTTTAACCCTTTATATATTTTTCCACGTTCATTTGCTAAGAATTATTTCAACACCTCTTTATTAAGAATCCTAAACTCCATATAAATATTCAGCAAATTTTAATGTTATAAAAAAAAATACTTTTAGGGATAAGAACGCTTTTTTTACAAGCAAAAAAAAAATGTTGTGTTTATCTAAAATACATAATTAAAATAAATTAATGTATGTCGTAAAATCTGGTTACTTTAAATGTACTAAAAATCGGTTAAGTAAAGTTAAGAACATTCGCTTAACTATCTTAAACTAAGTTTAAAAGTAGGAAAGCAAGAACTGTGAATATTTCATTAAAATTTTCAGGAAATACCTTTAACTAAACGGGGAAATAAAATTATAACTCTGATAATTCCAGATAAATCGAAAGAAAGTTTTTAAAATGTTTAATGAATAAGTACATCGTCAACATAAAAGTAATAGAACAAGACCGGACTATACAATAAGACATATATGATAGGATTCCCGCCGAATTTAAGATTGGTTTTTCGTGACTTTTCTTTACCAATTTTGTAAAAATGATAACATTTTGTTAAATGATAACAATTACATCTGAAACAAAAAAATAATAATTTTAATAGTCAAACAAAAATTTATGATTTTATTATTAATCTATGTGCTTATTATCCAATAAAATCTAATATTCGTATAATAAGTAAAAACTGTTAGTTAATATGACGATGCTAACAAAACTGTACATTACCGCTATTTAAATTATACTGAACATGATATATTAATCAGCTGGAAAGTCTTGAAAGTGGCATAATTTTAAAATAAGTACAATACTTGAATGACAACTCATGCATCTGAAACATAAATAAACATATTTTTAAATACTCAAACAATAATCAATTATAATATTAATTAACTACATAGATGTTTTCCAATAAAATCTTATAATTATAAATCAACATGTATAAACCGACAAAAAATATCGCACTAAGTTACTGAGAAAAATGTTTACTACCATTATGGAATTAATACTCAACATCATGTATTAGTCACACCGAACAGCTCTTTGAAATAGGATGAATAGTAACATTCTTTTTAACAAAGCACACTTTTTTAGGCACTTCAACTAAACACACACAGAACATGCGCAATACATTTGTAAAAACCAAACAACACCACAACTCACTCTTCTAAAGCTAACCGAACAACAAAACCAAGGCACGACTTAAAACTAAAACATAACCGAATGAATTAAATGCATATAAAACCTGAAAAAACACACATGTATAAAAATATATAAATAAAAAATTAACACAACCTACAGAGGGACTTACCTGGACGAACACGATATTTTTCTTAAAATACCATGCATATATTTATTATCCGAATATTCACATATTTACAAAATAAATATTAACAAGTTTGTTGATGAAACAGTAAAATAATTAGTTTAACATACTGGAAAAAGGACCATCTGCTACAAAATAAATATTTCTCCTTCCAGTCGTTAGCATTACATTAACACAGATAAATATTTAAGTAAAGTTAACGCTGTTCAAATGATCCACAGTTTTTAACCTTTGAAGTAAATTACCTGTAACAATAGAACAAAAGAATTATGTTAAAAAAATATTTTTTGTAATTTTTTTAATAGTTTAATAAAAAGAACACATCTGCAGCACCATTCAAAACATAATGGTATAACCCATTACTACAAATTATAATCACGAGAAAAAATACAAAACCCTATTTATTAATCAAATGAAAAGAAAATTACTATTTGTCAAAAATAAAAATTTTATATCTATTAAATATATAAGCAACAATTATGCTGTATTGTTCAAATTCTACAAATGCAGAATACACTTAAAAATATACTATCTAATAGAACTGCAGATTTAAATCGTGCACTGATAAAATGAGCTACTTCTGACAGTACTTATCCGCCATAATAGTATTTACTATAGGTTTTTTTTGTTATTTAATTGGTTTGACGCTATTCTACATTCCTTTATGTGTTTTTAAATTTTTTCAAATTCATTTAACATAGGGCTATTATCCAATAAAATCTATCTAGTAATCATACAACTATAAACTGTTAGAAAACCAGACGATGCTGACAAAACTGTATGTTACGACTATGTAATTAATAATGTATATGATACATTACCGATAGTCCAAAAGTTTTGAAAGTGAGATAATTGTACAAAGTAGATAGTATAAATGATAACTCATACATCTGAAAAAAAAAAATTTTGTTTCATTTTCCAGTTTTCAATTATTCATGTCGTTTTACAAGGGTTGTTTAAATAAGTAAAGACAAAAATTGCTCTGCAGCTAAAATGTGAATTTTTCCCCTTTTAAGCATCTCTGAATCAGCTTATTTATGCCTGCATGAAGAAATTTTTGTTTTGATGTCAGAGCCAATTTTTCCTTGACATTGTCATTGTGATTAAACTTTTTATGACTGCCTCCTTAAGTGGACTAAACAAGTGGAAATCAGGTGGAGCCAAATGAGAGCTGTGTGGTGGGGTATCAAAAAGAAATGGGTCTTTTACATTCCAAAGGAATGTCAACGAGATTTTTCCTGCTGGTGATTGGGTTCAAAATTTTTCTTGAGTTTATAAATGTAGTTAAATCTGTTAGTATCAAATAGAGATATATGAATCAGAAAGAAATTCTTCAAAATATTTGTATGAATCGTAGCACTGTATACAGTGAAACATGAAACAATAAAGAAAAAATAGAAACCTTTGAAATATGATGTTACACAATGTTTCAAATTTTAAATGAAGAGGACTTAAAATTAATAGGAAAGGAAAGAAAGAATGTTCAATAAATAAAAGATAAATTAAAATTAAAATTGTGGAGTAAGATAAAAGTGCAATATTTGAAAGAGATATCAGAAAATGTAGAATGCAGTAAACATAATAAGGTTAAAAAATTAGCACACAACAGAAAGGTTTTAAGAATAGAGCAACCCAGCCAAACAACAGATGAAAGAAAAAGTTTGTAACTTATTTTTTGTACTTTGAATTGTATTAATTATGTAATAAAATCAATATATTTTTAAATTCTAACGTATTACTTTTTTTAACATATTTTCAAAATACACGTGTCTCTTTTGGTTTGAACCAACTATTTTTATTTACAAGGCATTTATTAAAACATTAATATATGTTCAACTTTTGCAGTGCAAAGTAAACGGGGCTGTAATTTATTGATAGATGTGAGGAATATGTAAAATTACCTGGTTATTTTTGCTAAAAACAATAGTCACTCTTTAAAAAAATAATAATATACATCTCTATCAAATCTAAAGCAATCTGAGCACAGAAACTAACTACAATTTTTATTAGATTATAGATTCATTTAAAAGGTCTTCCCGCTAACTTTTATAAAATAGAATTAAAAGCAATAATTTCTTTTACAGAAAAAATATTACTTTGTCAAATGATAATTAATAAAATAATTTAAAGCTGGCAAGGAGTTGCATAACTTACTCAACTTCACCAGGAAAATTATTTGAAGTTTTGTCCAAGTGAGGTTGAACATTAAAGTATAAGTAAAGAATTATACATAAAAGTTATTCTCTTATACTCTTATACTCTCTTATACTCTTTAAGTAAAAAAACGTCAAGAATTTGACATTGAGCAAGTAAAAGAAAAAATCCAAAAACTGTTTTTTGGAATTTGAATAAGACCCAACCAACGTAATCAGAAACTATCTTAGCTACTGAAGAAGCATTTAATTATATGACAAAATTTATCTACTGTTTGAGTAAAATTTTGGGTTATGGTAGTCGCTGGGGAAAGTTACAAAAATAAAATTACAAACAGCTTGTTTTTGCCAAAAGAAAATTGGACTTTATTTTTAACAGAATGAAAATCAGAATTATATAACCATGTTCATAAAAACAAAAAAAAAAAAGCATAAATGCATTGTTACATATTACTGTTTTGTTAAGACAAATGCTTTGCACAAAATCTCCTTGTGCGATATTTATAGACTACAATCCTTAAGTAAAGTATAGGTAAACTTATTACCTTAGATATTTCTTTTACATAAACACAGTGTATAATAACAATACAGAGTATAATAATAGTATCTTATTGTTTAACAGAGGATTACCTTAATATTTAGTAGACGATTAGTGTTTTTCGTTAATGAAAAACAATATCTTGATACTCACTGGCACAGAATGTAATCTGGATTATCATAATAGAAAGTTCAACATACGATTACTGTAGAATGAAAAAACACTAATATATTGATATTCACTTACGCAGGATGTAATCTGGATTATAA
This sequence comes from Lycorma delicatula, assembly GCF_047948215.1. Classification (NCBI taxonomy): domain Eukaryota; kingdom Metazoa; phylum Arthropoda; class Insecta; order Hemiptera; family Fulgoridae; genus Lycorma; species Lycorma delicatula. Next base: position 157,041,177 of record NC_134460.1, read on the forward strand.
TACCAAAGAGTTTAATGGATGAAAAACACTAACATCTTGATATTCACTTGTACAAAATATCATCTCACAATCGCGGAGTTTATGTATGTCTACATAAGTTCCTTTAAGTTAATATTTTATCATACAATTATAGAGAAGAAACAGCACAAACATAATGTTTAAAGGATCTTTAACATACAATAAGAAGATTCATTGTTGAAGAATATGTGTAATTTACTTGTTAACTGCATGAAGTGTAAACTTTGACTAAACAATATTAGAATTGTAAGATGCACTAATGATACTTTGAATGATGGTCAGAGACTGTGATCAGAGAGAGACTGCCAGATGACACTACGAGAGAGAAAAATACACGAGAGGTTGCCAAAGAATCACCTGACTCTAGTGGGAAGCCGGCTTATATAGTGTAGGTGGAGCCGAGTGATGTTGATAGAAGCCGAGTGCATCCGAAAGGAGCTGTGTGAACTGTGAAGGCCGCTAGATCGTCAAGAGCCGAGTGCATCCGAAAGGAGCCGAGTGAATGTAAATGTTTACGTTTTGTTCTCTTTTTTTTCCTTTTTTTTTTAAACATTAAAACATGAAATAATACAGAGTTAAATCTTAATAGATAAACAATACAAAACTCATAAATAAAAATCAACTGAGCATATATTTATATGTATGTTGAATGGAATGCATAAATTTCTTATATATAATTGAAATATTCATTACATCGAAATACTGTTAAATTTTAGATGAAAATAAGTCAAATACCAAACCAGTTGAATTAAAACTGCTTTACGCATTGGCGTAAACAGTAGTTATGAGATTTGTATCTCCCTTTCCCCTTGATAATTGTGACAAAAATTAAACAACATCAATATCTTATACAAAATTACTAACAAATTTCATCCAAATTGGTCTATTCAGTCTAGAGATAACAGGGAGGTAAAACAAAGCAGGGCAACATACATACATAATTATTTTTGTACACATCCCTTTCAGAATTTTTCAACACTAAAACTGTGTTTTTTGGTTGTGCAACATCAAGACGAACGAAAAATATGCAAAATGTGATCCAATTAAACTTTTTCCATATTCGTCGTTATATATAGCTGTAAAAGTAAAACAATAATTATATCCAACTCTAATATGTTTATAAATATGTAGCAAAATAATTTTCATTAATGCCTTCTCAACTGTTATTTATCTTAAAATTATTTTATTTGTTTACAATCTTTACATATTTAATTTAACTTTATTTTAGGTACTTAAAACTTTTAACTTTTATTTTAACAACTTTTAAATTTGTAATTTAAATAGTTTTATTTCTTATTTATAATTAATTGCGGTTTTCTGATGTTGCTCTGACAAAGTTTATGTTACAATTTTCCATCTTGATCTATCCAGGCAAATGATGAGGCAGTACATTTTTTATCCATAGAGTAGTACACCTACCCAGTTCTGACATTCTCTACATAAATGTATTATATTATGCTCAGTTAAATTAAAAAAATTATTTATTTATTATGAAACACGCAAATTTTTACAAGTGCTTTAAAATTATTTGTATCAGTATATCAAACATTGGTCAACCCAATTGTGGTTAAATGAAATATTTGTTGTTGTATCTAAAAGTATTTTATTAAATCTCATTATGGGTTCTACTAACTTATCATTTTTTAAGGTCCTTGTAATTTATTAATAATCTAACTCGAGTCTTCAATTGACAATAAAATTGTTTTAACAATCTTTATTATTGACTTATTTAATGGTTCTATGTCAATTGCAAAGGTTAATGCATTAATTATTACTGAAATAACTATGACGTTGATTTTCACTGTCTTAGCCTACTTCTCGAGTATTATGTCAGCATGAGTGCAGTAAATTTATGCGCTGACTTATAGCCATAATAACGCATTGTACAATAATAGATAAGTTAGTAATTAGTTGATAACAGATAGTAATTAATAATTAATAACAATAGTTATTAGTTGATAATAAATTTTACCTTAATTTTTTTAAATATTTTCCTTATAATTTTAGATCATTAGTAACAGACTTTATAGTTACTTTACTTTATTTATTTATAATCATTAGTTATAGATGCAAGAATGTTTAAAAGATATATTCCCTGATTTAATAATTTTATTAGGCTTACGTGAAATATTTGGAAAGTTAATTTATCAGAAGGTAATGTATGTTTAAAACAAGATAAATCTTAAGAAATTAAATTTCCTTATGCTTGGCTTTGTGATAACTGTATATGCCCTAAATGTTTTCACGAATTACTAAATTCTAGAACAATATATATACGCCATTTTGATTTTGATGCTGTACCAACAAAAACATCAGTAAGTATTACATTTCATTTTATTTTATATTTCTTATAAAATGGTCTCCATGGCGCGAGTGACAGCGTATTTGCCTTTTATCTGGTGGATCCAGGTTCGAATCCTGATCAGGCATGTTATTTTCACACACTACCAAAATTTTCATTCATCTCATCCTCTGAAGCAATACCTAACAGTGGTCCTGGAGGTTAAAAAAAGATTATTTGAAAACATGATGATTTAAAAAATCTTGTTTTACTAAGTAACATATTTTTTTTGTAAATTAAGAATAAATCTCCCCACCATTTGTAGTTTGTCACATTTTTAATGTACTATATTAAAAAAATACTATAACTTTTAAAAGAGATTTAATACAAATTTGTTAAAATTTTCATCCCTTTTTTTTAAATAACCCATTTAATAAAAAAATCATTTTTTTTTAATAACCTGTTTCAAAAAGTGAGTTCTTTCTATTTTGATCATGTCTCTTTAAAAATTACATAATTTCTGAAAAAAGAAAACATTTCTTGACACTTACAGGAAAAGATCCAACAAATTTACTACATTCTATGTACTCATTTATCAGTTTTATAACTTACCTCCAAACAGGTGTATCTAAAATTACCTACAAGAATATGTATTATCCGAAACTCTATCTTGAGATCTATTTAAGGGGCAATTTTTATTTCTGGCTTCTCTACTTTTTTAAAAAACACTATCAAAAATTATACTCAATTAAAAAACATCTAAGGAAAAACTGAATGGAAAATATAATTGTAGTTCATTATATCTTAAGTTGTAGCTTATTATTAATTAATATTATAAATTATTAGTTATAGTTTAGCTTTTAAATTATTTTGTTAAGGTCATACCAATTGTTAATTTTATTGATCCTAACAACAGAAGAGCTGTTAGTCCTTTTCAACAGTTATTCCTTAGTGTGGGCTCTCCACAATAGTCCATACATTGTGATTCAATGTGGCTACTTCCTTGTAAGGTTTTGGAGATTCCAGGCATTATGTTTCATGGCTTCTACCTGGAAAAGGATGCATTATGAGTACAAAAGAAATCACACACGTCATATTTTAATTTTACTTTCAAAAAATAACAAAAACTATTTTCAAGTAAACCTATTGCTATTAAGATAATGATTACTATTATATTTTCTGCTAACATCACTATAGTTTTTACATTGTGTACTGCTTACCTTTCTTAGCTTCATTCTTTTATCACTTGTTCAATGCAACATATATTGGACAACATGAAGAAACTTAAAATTATATTTTAACAAACACATGAGATCTTTTAAAAATCAAGTTCCTTGAGCACGCAGATTCAAAAGCACACCCTTTGGTTCCAGAATAGTTGCCATGATTTTCCTTCACGCTGGGTTATTTGAATTTTTTCCGTTTAGGGTGAACCGGAATGATAGCTACATCGATTGTTTTGTCTCAGCAATAATGTGCAAAATCCACACTTCGTCACCACTGACTATATGGTGGAAAAAAATTGTCTGTCTTGTTTAATTTTCTTAAATTTATCTAAATATGTATTTACTATATTTTATTTTTACGACAATTGATAACAAAAAGAGAGTAAGATCAAACCAGCAAAATTACAAATCACTCCAAAAAAAAAATAAATAAAAACAGATGGGTACAAGATAATTTTTTTTTAAAGGATAATTTTGAAGGATAAGCCAACAGGATAATTATCAAAATGGTATAAATGGAACACTTTCCCTTACATCTTGCTACAGTAGGTGCAAAGAATCTATTTTGCTGTAAAGTTTCAAGATATCCTTATTATAAAATTGACGGTCTTACAAAATGTAGCCTTCGACACAACAATGGATGTATATACAATAAAAGGAAAAAAGATATGAATCAGGCTACTTGAAATTTTGTTAGTGACTTTCTATAAAGTTGTCTAAAAAGTACTGAGCCTTTGGAGGCCAAAATTAAGAATATTTATTGTTATAGGAAAATAACATTATGAGACCATTTATGCACCATTTTTTTTTATGAAACTGTTTTTCCACTATTTTTCCAGCAATACCATAATCCTGTCACTGGACGATCATAACATAAATGTCTAAGTGGACTGTTTAGGTGTGGTAATTAATCACTGGATGCGTGAATCAACTATTATTTAATTTACAAACAATACACTATTAAATAAAACATACTACAAAGACAACACAAAACTAATTATAGGTATGCGCATTACAACTTTGATATGACCCGTTGAAGGGAAAGGCGACGTCCATCAGATCCATACACTTCGACCTTCTCTTGCCGAGTGTTGAACTCGCCAGCCGCTCGCAATAGAGCGCACTGAACTCAGACAGGCAGAACATCAACCAGTCACTATAGGACTTCTATGGTTTCTGGTCAAAAAATTGTGACATGTGGTTTTCTCAGGCCTCTTTGGAAACTAACTTAACACCATTCAGGAGGTTCTGCAGAAACCGAAACAAATAATAGTATGACAATGCCGGGATCTGGCATTGTGAGACTATTATGCATTCATCATATAGCCTGGACCAGGCTATATGATGAATGCATTAAGACCTCTCAGTCGAGTTCTCTCAATTCCTGACAAATTGTTAAAGATGTCTGCAATTGTTAAAGATGTCAAATCACATCAAATGCACAGCATATCCATTTTGGTCATCAGTGTGGACTTTGCCACAGATCAAAGAGTTTCTCCTCGCTTTGACCATGATGATTTTTGCACATTGTTGTCATAGGTTATCCACTTTTCATCACTTGTGATCAACTACTTCAGAAATGGCCTGATTTCATTAATTTCAGTAGAGATTCACAGATTGAAATTCAATCAAGTAAATTTTTTTGAGTCAGATCATTTGGCACCCAAAAATTGAGCTTCTTTTTATAGCCAATTCTCCAAATGGCTTAACACTGTTTGGTGATTGATGTTTAAGTCATTGGCAATCTCATGACTGCTTACATGACAGTTTTTCTCAACTTTTAGCAGAATAACATTCACTTTTTCTGTGACTGGTCGTCCACTGCGAGGAGCATCTTGGACATCAAAATTTGCAGAACAAAAGCAATTGGCCATCTTTTGGCCAAAAGCAGAACCATCTTTTGGCTATATGAAGAATAACAGATATTATTCTCTATTCAAAGAATAACACACTTTTAACAAACAGTAACTTTTTTATGAAGACATAGTACATTACAGCAAAAAAGAAAGATTACTAAAATGTTAAACCAGTGTACAACAATTATTTGCCTTATCATTAGTGACATCCAGTTTACTAAACAAAACCATTAATTTTAAATGGAGAGATATCTAGAATGAATGGATCTGATAAAACAGAAAAAAGTAGTTTATGAAGTTAATAACAAACAAACTTGTTTTTAGCTAATTATATAATTATTAATGTCACTGGTTTGTTATTTCAGCAATGTATTTAGAGTTGAAGCTAAACCTGATACAACAAATGTTGCATATAAGGAGGATACCTCTACCACTTCATACTGACTTGACATATCATTACAATCCTGGGGTAGGTTCATTTTTCATTTATTAATAATTTTTGTATAGACACTAGGTTTGAGGGTAATATTATCATAGCTATAAAAATGTTAATTATTTATAAAATGCACACAACTTTTTAAGAATTTAATCATAATCTAATCATTGAAATATTTCCAAGTAAGCTGAGTAAAAATTAAGAATTAGGCCAGTAACATTAGTCATAAAACAGGTCATTTAAAAAAAAAAAAAACCGTACACTGTAATTTGGCATGATGATGTAACAAATTAAAATTAATGTTTCTACCAAAAATATAACATTTCTTTCTTTTTCTGTTTAGCCTTTGTAAACACCGTAAGGTATTAATAGAGGTAATACCGTAAGGACACCGTAGGACGTAAGGACACATTTGACGGTAGACACCGTTAGGTATCAGAGAGAGGTATGAATGTAAATGAAGTGTAGTCTTCTTCATTTTCAGATTGACCATTCCTGAGATGTGTGGTTAATTTAAAACCAACCACTAAGGAACACCGGAAACCACCAAAAAATAACACCAATCAGATTTTGGAAGGGAAGAATGGGGGGAAAATTGAAAAGAATGATCCAAGTGACAGTATCAAGTTTGCACTAGTAGCGTAGCATGGCATTGTATGCTTCTCAGCTCTTGAGTGCTTGCAAATAAGAGACCACAGGGCTTCAAATTGTTGCAGTGATTGGTATCTCTGGTTTTAATCATTGATAATTGATGACTTTTTAAAAGTGAGGTAGCATGTTGAGATAAACAGGAAAAGCATAAAAAACACAAATTACAACATTCTCTTCAAGAAATAAGTCATTTTGACAATATGCACGTGTAATATTTGCAGTCACTATGTTACAAACCAGCTGTAAACTCTGTAAAGTGTACAGATGTGTTGTTTTTTATACTATTAATATTTAGACCGATTAACAGATATGTTTGAACATACATTATTGTTTATAAAGCAATGAAATATGCATTAATAAATATTACATTTGAATTGCAGCATGTATTGCATGTACTCCTTTGTTTGTATGATGTAATCCAATGTTTTAATTTTTATATTTAATAAAAGGTTGGTAGGCTAGAAAATTTAAAAAGGGAAATGGGTAGGACAAATGTGGATATAGTAGGAATTAGTGAGGTTCAATGGGAAGAGGAAGGCGACTTTTGTTCAGGTTTTTAGAGTAATTAACTCAGCGTCAAATAATGGGCAGGCAGGAGTAGGTTTCGTGATGAACAAGAAGATAGGGAGGAGAGTGGAGTATTTCAAAACGCATAGCGATAGAATCATTGTAATAAGGATAAAATCAAAACCTAAACCGACAACGATTGTTAACGTCTATATGCCTACAAGCGCCCATGATGATGATGATGAGGTAGAGTGTGTATACGAAGAGATTGATGAAGCAATCAAACACGTAAAAGGAGATGAAAATTTAATAATAGTTGGAGATTGGAATGCAAGCATTGGAAAAGGCAAGGAAGGAAATATAGTGGGTGAATACGGGCTGGGCAAAAGGAATGAAAGAGGGGACCGACTTATAGAATTTTGCACGAAGTATAATTTAGTAATTGCCAACACCCAATTTAAAAATCATAATAGAAGAATATACACTTGGAAAAAGCCAGGCGATACTGGAAGGTATCAGATAGATTATATCATGGTTAAGCAAAGATTTAGAAATCAACTCGTTGACTGCAAAACTTACCCTGGAGCAGACATTGATAGCGACCATAATTTGGTGATAATGAAATGTAGATTGGGGTTTAAAAACTTGAAGAAAAGGTGTCAGATGAATCGGTGGAATTTAGAGAAGCTTGAGGAAGAGGAGGTAAAGAAGATTTTTGAGGAGGACATCGCAAGAGGTCTGAGTAAAAAAGATAAGGTAGAAAATGTAGAAGAAGAATGGGAGAATGTTAAAAAGGAAATTCTTAAATCAGCAGAAGCAAACTTAGGCGGAATAAAGAGAACCGGTAGAAAACCTTGGGTTTCAGACGATATATTGCAGCTGATGGATGAACGTAGAAAATATAAGAATGCTAGTGATGAAGAAAGTAAAAGGAACTATCGGAAATTAAGAAATGCTATAAACAGGAAGTGCAAACTGGTGAAAGAAGAGTAGATTAAAGAAAAGTGTTCAGAAGTGGAAAGAGAAATGAACATTGGTAAAATAGACGGAGCATACAGGAAAGTTAAGGAAAATTTTGGGGTACATAAATTAAAATCTAATAATGTGTTAAACAAAGATGGTACACCAATATATAATACGAAAGGTAAAGTCGATAGATGGGTGGAATATATTGAAGAGTTATACGGAGGAAATGAATTAGAAAATGGTGTTATAGAGGAAGAAGAGGAAGTTGAGGAGGATGAAATGGGAGAAACAATACTGAGATCTGAATTTAAGAGACCATTAAAAGATTTAAATGACAGAAAGGCTCCTGGAATAGACGGAATACCTGTAGAATTACTGCGCAGGGCAGGTGAGGAAGCGATTGATAGATTATACAAACTGGTGTGTAATATTTATGAAAAAGGGGAATTTCCATCAGACTTCAAAAAAAGTATTATAGTCATGATACCAAAGAAAGCAGTGGCAGATAAATGTGAAGAATAAAGAACAATTAGTTTAAATAGTCATGCATCAAAAATCGTAACTAGAATTCTATACAGAAGAATTGAGAGGAGAGTGGAGGAAGTGTTAAGAGAAGACCAATTTGGTTTCAGGAAAAGTATAGGGACAAGGGAAGCAATTTTAGGCCTCAGATTAATAGTAGAAGGAAGATTAAAGAAAAACAAACCAACATACTTGGCGTTTATAGACCTAGAAAAGGCATTCGATAACGTAGACTGGAATAAAATGTTCAGCATTTTAAAAAAATTAGGGTTCAAATACAGAGATAGAAGAACAATTGCTAACATGTACAGGAACCAAACAGCAACAGTAATAATTGAAGAACATAAGAAAGAAGCCGTAATAAGAAAGGGAGTCCGACAAGGATGTTCCCTATCTCCGTTACTTTTTAATCTTTACATGGAACTAGCAGTTAATGATGTTAAAGAACAATTTACATTCGGAGTAACAGTACAAGGTGAAAAGATAAAGAAGATGCTACGATTTGCTGATGATATAGTAATTCTAGCCGAGAGTAAAAAGGATTTAGAAGAAACAATGAACGGCATAGATGAAGTCCTACGCAAGAACTATCACATGAAAATAAACAAGAACAAAACAAAAGTAATGAAATGTAGTAGAAATAACAAAGATGGACCGCTGAATGTGAAAATAGGAGGAGAAAAGATTATGGAGGTAGAAGAATTTTGTTATTTGGGAAGTAAAATTACTAAAGATGGACGAAGCAGGAGCGATATAAAATGCCGAATAGTACAAGCTAAACAAGCCTTCAGTAAGAAATATAATTTGTTTACATCAAAAATTAATTTAAATGTCAGGAAAAGATTTTTGAAAGTGTATGTTTGGAGTGTCGCTTTATATGGAAGTGAAACTTGGACAATCGGAGTATCTGAGAAGAAAAGATTAGAAGCTTTTGAAATGTGGTGCTATAGGAGAATGTTAAAAATCAGATGGGTGGATAAAGTGACAAATGAAGAGGAATTGCGGCAAATAGATGAAGAAAGAAGCATTTGGAAAAATATAGTTAAAAGAAGAGATAGACTGATAGGGCACATACTAAGGCACCCTTAGTATGTGATACTAAGTATGTACTATAGTATGTGATACTAAGGCATCCTTAGTCGCTTTAATATTGGAAGGACAGGTAGAAGGGAAAAATTGTGTAGGCAGGCCACGTTTGGAGTATGTAAAACAAATTGTTGGGGATGTAGGATGTAGAGGGTATACTGAAATGAAACGACTAGCACTAGATAGGGAATCTTGGAGAGAAAAAAAAAAAAAAAATTTAATAAAAAAAGGATGATTGTAAAGAATGTGTCAACACCGTAAGCAATATGAAATGAAAATATCGTTACAACTGGTTGAAGATTTTGTTTTTTTTATTTTTCAATATGTATTACAATGAAATTTACTGGCCAATATAGTATTATGCTGTATTCACATGGGATGCAGTAATTATATATACAAAATAGAAAAAGAGGCTATTGAAAATAATTTTTTTTCTTTTTTTTTGCTTGATGAAATCAACACATAAGCTTGAACCTTGTGTATGATATGGAAATGAAATTTTGCAGCGTATGGAAGATGCTATGCCTGACCAAGATTCTAACCTGGGATCTCTAGATGAAAGGTTGAGACGCTACCATTCTGCCACGGAGACCGGCACATGTAGCAATAATTTGTAAAAAAAAAAAAACAATGCGTGTTTTTATTTCTTAATTACTTCACTCCTAAAAGTGGACTGTGTTGATCGACGCTAGATACCTTCTCTCTCGTCCTTGAATATTGGTGGGAACACCGCATATGCTATTAGTTCCAAAATTCTTGCCCAAATCAACTCAAAAATAATTATTACACTGAATAAAGCAATTTTTAGGAGAGAAAAAAGGTAAAAGTTTTTTTTTTCAATTTTTAAAAAACTTTTTTTTGACATAATGTAAGTAATGTTTTGAGTAATTAAATATTAAATTCAGTAATTATAACTATTATTTATTATATAAATAATCAAAACGTTAGTTGAGGTTGGTGAGTGCGGGTTAATTTTGGGTTAAAGTTTTGTTAATTTATAAAGCAATAATGTTTATTAAATTTTTTATCATTAAGGTTTTTGACAAAAAAAAAAGATTTTTCAAAAATTGAAAATAAATTTTTTTCCTGTTTTCTCACCTAAAAATTGTTTTATTCAACATAATTATTTTTGAGTTGATTTGGGCAAGAATTTTTGGGTGGCATAAAACGAAAAGGTACCTGGTACTTTTTTCTCTCCCCTCTGAAATGTTTGCAAGTTTTTCACCTAGAAATAATTAAAAATAGCATGAAATTTTGATGTTAACAATAATCAGTTTGCAGAAATAACCCAGTAACGCAATAACACACTAACATGCTGTTTTATACCAGACATTTTAAACATTCTCTATATTAACATATTAATAATATAAGCATTATTGCTTATAATTTTAGATATATTCTAACCAAACTTAACGTACGCTTGCTAACCCCAACTAATTAACAGTAATATTTTGATTATTTAAATAATAAATAATTGCAATAATTACTGAATTTATTATTTAAATACTCAAAACATCACTGTTAACAAGTCAAGGTTAGCAAACGAAGCAAGTACAGGTTAAAGTTTGGTTAGTTTATAAATATAAATTTATAAAATAAATAAACATAAATAGTTATATCGGGTTACTAGGTTATTTCTCCAACCTGGTTATTGTTAATATCAATGTTTCCTGCTACTTGAGTTATTTCCAGGCAAAAAATTTGCACTTTTAAAGATGGCTATACAAAAAAGTAACACAAATTTTTCCAAAATCAATGTCTAATGCTCCTGGTCTAAATTTTGAAATTATGTTATACATTGAATTGATAATTCGTTTTAACCAACTTTTTTTTCGTGACAGAAATGTGATTTTTTAAATATTATCCTTTTACTAAACTGAATTTTTTTGCAAACCTCAATCATGGAGGAAAATCTAAAATGTTGTAGTAATTTTAGTGTTTCAGTCTTTCATCTGGAGGTCCTGGGTTCAAAATCTGGTCAGGCATGACATTTTTCATACCCTACAGATTTCCATTCTCATAGGGCAAAATGGCCAAAGTAATGATGCCCATCTCAAAAAAAAAGAAAAGTAATTTGAAAATCAGAATGCTAAGTAAGTAAAATACTAGTAACTGAAATCACATTTAATAAACCGATTTTTATATACTGTTGAAATCAAAAAAAATCCTCAGTGTTTGAATTCACACTATTGAGTTATAAATTATTACAAAAGAATTACCTGATTACGTTAAAATAAAACAATAGTAAAAAGAATGAATATGAAAAATTATTTTTGTATGGTAAAACTGAACAGTTGATGTATTAAAAGCTTGTCAATTTCTGGATTAAGCTTAGAAAAATTATGTTGAGTTGCCTTCAATAACGAAACAGAATTACTTTGAAAAGCTTAACAATAAATAAAATAATTATGATAATCTAAAAAAACTATAGAAAAAAATTTTTTAATGCATCAGAAGGTACAAAAAGTTTTTTTACAAATAAAAAATTGTTTTCAAATTATAAAATTGTTAAGCTGATGAATAATTAAAGACGAGAAACAATCAGAGAAGAAATAAATAATGCTAACATACAACAACCAGAAGTAATAAATAAATGGAGTAATTTATATACATTATTTTATTCTTAACTGTAAACATTTCAGGAAAGGATGCTTCATTTCCCTTTAAAAACAACAAACAAAGAACAAAAAAAAAAACCGCTAATAAAACATAGACAAATATACACAAGCATTTTGGGAAAAAATTATTTTTGGGTATAAAAATTAATCTATACTGATTGCAGTATACAAAATCAAAATGGATTCACTCACAGTTACACGGAATGTTTACGACCGTTATACATAATGAAATCAACTGTTGCAAATCACGTCATATATACCAAAGAAACCTACAAAGATACTAACTACAACATGAAATTTACAAACACATACATCAATTTATGTTGTTACATATATTAATTAAACAAATAATGCAACATAGATATTATTTGATTATATTCTTAAAGGGTTTCATAATAGTTTTAATGGCAGTTGAAATTGAATTTTGAAGTTTCTGCTGAGGAATATACTGATTAATACAGAGATAATGGAAATTCCATTAATCTGACGGCAAATTGTTAACTATTTTTAATAATAATAGAGTTTCATCATGCTGTTTAAAAACTGACAATTATTTAATTTACTGACAATTGTTTAATTTTTAATTGTTGAAATCAGTTTTATTATTAATTTTTAAAGCTTAAGTTAAATTTTGGATTTTATTTTTATTTAAAATGCAGGTAAGCTTGCATGTAGTGTATGAAAAAATTGTTCACAATAAATTCAAATAACATTACGCTCCTATCATGTAAAACATAATGCTAAAGATGTGGTTAAGAATTGTATTAAACCTGAATTTTCTGCCTGCAAAGTTTGAACAACAGTACTGTATATTTGTGTTACAATATCAAAACACAGATATACAACCACTGCTGTTCGAACTGTACATATGGTCTTTATTTATAAATATCTAAAACGTATAGCTTTTTAAAAAAAAAGAAATTAATTAAGTTTAAATTTAGTTCAGTTTATCATAAAAACATTAAAATTTACATTCATTCCTCATTGTAATTAATTATATCATAAATACATTGCACTTTGAATAACAGAGTTATTGTATAACAGAGTTATTCAAAGTGAACTGAACTGTTATTCAAATGTTAATCAAAGAATTAAAAATGAGCATATCTAAATCATATTTGCAAAATATTAAAACTATAAATAACACTTAACTCATGTAAATAAGTATGCAGTTTTAACTACTCAAAAAATTAAATATTTACTTTGGTAAATATTGTAAAATAATCATGTGTATGTTAAACTTTGTTGTTCATTATAATCATACGTTAAGAGAAAAGATAATTCTTTTTACAAATAATTATTACTGCTCTTTCATTTACAAAAAATTATTAACTTACTAAATCAGTCTAGCTTTATTTATTCAGGTAAATTTGTTACACTGAATCGTGCAAGTAGAAGGTGGAGAAAGTCACTCGGCAGATTGCTTTGTGATTGCAAAAGAAATAAAGTAGAAAAATTATGAAATTTATTCAGTATTATGAGATACATATGTTATTTGATCAGATAAATGTAATTAAGACAGACGATACTATCATAGTATACATGATGCAACTATGTCCTATATTTGCGCATTAATGTTAGATTGGTCACTGATTATTTGCTGATGGACAACCAGTATGGTTTCCAACCCACCAAGGGCACTGAGGATGCCATACTAAAGGTGATGGATATAGCTTACTCTAGTTCATACAAATATGTAATAGGGATTTTTCTGGACAAATCCAGGGCATTTAATAACTTATGGTGGCCCTCTGCCTGTTTCAGATGCAAGGCGTTACACAAAATGAATTAGACGTGTTCTCAAGTTACTTCAGCCATCGGACCATTTCCCTGCACGATGGCGGCTCGGAGGTTCACAAAACCTTAACTAAATGATGCCCTCAGGGCAGTGTTCTGAGTCCCCGTTCTTTCGATCATGGAATTAGATTCCATATTGCATTTAAGGCTGCCAAGTGGTTATTCTGGCGTTGTCGCTAATGCTGACAACGTGCTGGTACTTATTGAAGGGGATTCGCATTAACGAGGTAGAGTTCCGAGCTGCTCATGCTTGGCTGTGGAGTCTCCAACATAAGATGATTTTCAGTGCAGAGAAAACCACAATTATCTTGCTTAAGGGCCGATTGGCTGCTTCCCGACGAATACAGGTTCAGATGGCTGGTCTTCCCATTCGGCACGTTACGGCTCAAAAGTACCTGGGTGTTATCCTTGATGAGATGTTTAGGTTCAAGGAACATCTACAGTATTTAGAAAAAAAAGCCGCTGATGCTTTTTATGGAATCCGTAGTCTTTCATCCCAATTGAGGGTTGAATTACTATAACATGCATATCCCTTATAAAGGTGTCAGCGAAGCTATTATGCTATGTGCTGCACCTGTCTGGGCTAACTGCTTGGCTTTTAGGTGTTATGCAGACCTTTTTCTATGGGCCCAGCGACTCCTCTTGCTGGCTGTTATAGGTGGATGGGATGTCCTGTTAATGCACCAGCGTTAACATGAATACAGAGTGAGGACTTGAAATAAATGAAAATTGCATGCATTAAAAAAGATACCTCAGTAAATGTATTAAATATTTTGAAATAAATAAATTATTTCTTTATAAAAATAGATTTTTAAATTAGAACAAATTTTATGATATAATAATGTTACATATTGTATTAGTTTAGACAACAGTTGTTTACGATTTCAAATTTGTCCAGATAGGGTGAGTATTTGAAAAATGTAAAGTTTATACAAATACCAAATAAGACACGTTTTTTTCTTTTTTTTTGTTTAACCTCCAATACCACCATTAGGTACTGCTTCAGAATATGATCTGTAGCATGTGTTAAAATGCCATGCCTGACCGGGATTCAAACCCGGGAACTCCGGATGAATCCCGGTCAGGTATGGCATTTTTACACACGCTACAAATCATTCATCTACTGTATGCTGTATTCACAGCAGTATTACTGCTGTGAATTTTTGGCCAATTTTTTAATTAATAAAGCATAAAATATAATAGTTATGTAATCTATAAAATATTTTTCTTATTTACTTGCAGATTTTTCTTTTTACTTGCAAACGTATAAAATACGTTTTCAATAAAAACTTAACCACCAAACACAGTAACAGGAAAACCTAATACCAATAGTCGACTTTCGCAGGATCAGTCGGTACAAAATTCTATAATTACATCAACAGTTAACAATAACAAAAAAAACTTAAATATTTACATAACATAAACCCTAATAATCACACAATTTGTAACAACACACCTCAGTGCCATACTGGAATGATATAAATTTAAAACGTCACACAAGACACAACTATGTTTGGAAACACTGTTGCCAACTGCTACAACCCACTATGTCTTTAATTAAAACATCATCTTCAGAAAACGATCTCTTTGTTAGTTAATCATTTCTAACTTTTGTTTAAATTTATAAATATAATATTTTTCAAGTATAATCATTTTTTTATTGTTGTTACAAATTTCCAAAATTTATAACAATAAATAAATAACAACATATAAATTTCCAAAATTTATCAGTAATATTATGTTTACATTGCAACAAATAGTCAGCCATATTAGACACACGTCTCTTTCCGACAAATTTTTTTTTAACAGATCTGTTAGTTTTACAAATACACATTTTATTACACTTAATTTTATATGTTTCCCTTAATCCTCGCCTTCTTTTTATCACTTACATATTTTATAATATGGTTATATTGTTTGTATACTTTTTCATATTTATCATAAATTTTTGTATTATTTTATTTGCAAAATTTGCATTTTAAGAACATACTATTAATTCAGTTTAGTTAAGTAATCTCTGTGTTATTTTCATGTTGCAGTTTTTAAAATTAACATGGTATTTCATTTACCTTTTCTATAATTTTACCATCAAAACCATTAAACACTGCTACTTGTTTTATTACATCTATTTCTTTTATGAGTTTGTTTTCATTGTTACTTGCTTAATCTATAGCTCTAAAAATCAGGTTTTTATATGTACCAATTTTTGTGATATGAGTGATTAGAATTTATATGTATTGTATTACTATTTGTTGCGGGTTTTCTATAAACTGTTGTTTCTATTGCATTGTTTATGTTATTTCATTATCAACATCTAAAAAATGTATCTTTCTGTTCTTTTCCATTTAGTATGTAAATTTTAAATTATCATTATAATTATTAAGTTTATTTAAAATGATCAAATTTTCATTATTTATAACTGATTATAAGTGATCAAAATACCATTTACATATCTTATCCATTAAAGCCCTTGGTGTATACTCGGTATAACATAAACTACAATACTTTAAAAATACTGCATAAAAATCTATTTTTATGCAGTATTTTGGGGATGAACCCATAGGTAAAACTTTTATTTGTGAATAACAGTTTTTCTAATATTCAAAATAATTTTGATAACAAATATTCCTTACATCAAGGCATTTGTATACTCTAGGGTTTCCTTTTAATTTTTTTTTTGTTATTTCTATTGTTTTATCAAAAAGAAAATAAAGATGTTTTTTACACTAGCCAGTGTGTAATTTTTCAGAAAGAAAAGTATTTGAACATACCCAATACATACCCAATACATCTTCCTCACTGAAGAATCAAAGTCATAAAAAGCAGATTTCAGTTAATATTTTTTAGTTGCAAATGGGAGATTTTTCTTTCTTATGCTATCTTTATCACAAAAAAAAGATGAATGCCGCATTAATGTAATAGTTAATTATCAGTAATAATTATAATCTAAAAATGAATATTGAGAGAAATAATAATAAAAACTTTAAATTAATATTCTTATAGCTTACCTAAATGTAAAAATAAACTTCTAATTTGCTGTAAACAATCTGAAGAAATCTATATCAATGATATTTAAACAGTAACACTTATTATAAAATGGAATAAAAAAACAAGTTTCATTCTGTGCACAGAGCATAATAGGCTGCACAAGACATCTAATTGATGTCCGAAACAAAAACAGAACAAGACTTTACAGATACAAACCAAGAATCAGATTTGATTAGTTCTCAACAGTACAATAACAAATTACTGTTAAAATTATACCGTGGTATAAGAGTATATGATTCACTGCTGTAAATTAAAGAATCCATGTCATTAATTTACCGTGGTTACAAAAGTCTCAAATATTTTTGCACCTTAGTAATAGAACTAGATACACATGAAGAAGGTTACCATAGTATACATTGGTTAGAATGTATAAAACTGCATTAGAAATATTCAACAAGATTGCAAATTTGTAAGTTTACCATTGATGGGACAATTTTTAATAATTAACATAAATATGAAACACCAAAATAGCAAACATAATATAAAAAAGCCTTTCTAATCTAAAGATTTGTCATTTGTCTACATTATCTGCACACACTTTGTTAGGTGCCAATACATTTAGACATTATCTTCCTCACTGAAGAATCAAAGTCATAAAAAGCAGATTTCAGTTAATATTTTTTAGTTGCAAATGGGAGATTTTTTTTTCTTATGGTATTATAATATAATAAATTATATTATATATATATATATATATATATATATATATATATATATATATATATATATTGTCATGTGTTCCTTGGCTCAATCAGGATACTGAGAGATAACAGTTTAAAAATTTTTATATAATTACAATTTATTAGTTTAATAATATAGAAATTAGATAAAATAAGACAAATTAGTAATAATGAAAATGACAATAGTAATAGTAACCCGTGTGAGGTTTTCTGTCCCCCATCGGGTGTGTTCCAGGTGGTGGATTGGGAAATGCTCCACATTTATGTAGCATAGATGAGAAATAAAATACTACCCGCAGACCAAAACAGAAACCCAGTAAAAGGCTAACCCCCTACACTGGTATAATCTGGTTCCTAGAAGAGGAAACCAAACCTCGGACTCATCGGCCAATGGGACTACACCTGATGTGATTAGTGGAAGAAGCCGTGCCCTGAGCCAGAGCATGGAAATAAATACAGCAACTAGAAATGGCAACACAAAACCTAGCTGTGGATGTTCTGCCTGGTGGTCAGCCAGTAGCTACCAAAGCAGGGAAACCAAGGCAACACATGGCAAGGTTGTTTGAAATGAATAGACACATCATGTCATGTTACTACCTCACTTCAAATTTGGAAACTTGACCCATTCATAGGCCCGAATTAAGACTACACTTTTTGCAGAAATTTCCAGAATAAACAAATATTATAGAACAGAGATTAATGGATCAGAATAGTAATCTTCATAAACAACAATAGATTACCATTATAAGAGAGAGAAAATATAAAAAGAAAAGTAACAGAGCATCTTGATCAGCAACGATAATCTGTGGATACCAGTGACAGGGAAGCAGGAGAGCACGGTGTTCAAGCACAAGTTTCAGAAAACCTTGATCAGCAGCAAGAACATCATCAATCTTCATCTCCACATACACCAGAACCAGAGACACCCAAACCAAAAATGAAGAGCAAATATCCAGAAATTCTGTTACGGAAATAAAAGATGAAGACTCATTCCACCCTGAGCCTGTAGGTGTGTTAAAACGGTCAGTTGTAAAAGCACTTGAAATTCAAACTTGCTGAAATTGTCAGAAATAGACCCAACTCTGACACCCAAAATGTCAAAACTACTTCAAACAATAAGAAGTTATTACTTTTAGTTTGAGCAGCAAATGCTATTATTCCAGCTTTCTTCCACTCGGATATGTCTCTTGGTCAGCTACATTCCATAATATGCTGTACAGCATTATCAGTGGCACAACTTAACAATCAGACGCCTATCACATTATGTAACAATGGGAAAACTAACAAGAAATGGCAACTAAAATGGCAAACATGACTGGAGAGCCACATAGAAAATCTGCAAAATGGAACAGAACGACTTACACAGTAATTGCGGTGTAATCATAATAAATGGCTTGTAACGAGAATAAAGTCATCAATGCCAGATGAAGTGGCAGAGGAGGACCTTGTGAATTTCTGGACACCCTAAAACAACAGTTATCCATCTACTCTGCAGGACTGAAATGGTACAAAAAATGAAATCAGAGGAAAATGGACAACACTGCATTTGAGAACAACAAAAGTAGTTCTTACAATGGGCTGAAACAGGGCTACTCTCAAACAAAAATGCAAGATCTTCCAAGCAAAGATGATACAGAAGCATTTTGGAAAAACTATGATCTCAGCCTACAAACCATTAACTGATGCCAGCTGGTTAGAAGCAGAAAGATGCAAATATGAACACATAGCAACTTAACAAGATATCCAGATCACTACACAAAATATCAGTCAAATCATTACAATTGGAAAGCACCAGGACCTGATCAGATATATAACGATTAGTACAAACAACCGACTAGCAACTGAATGTTAGTAAGTTGTCACATGGTTTTTAGGCTGAGACCATAATTTTTTTCCAAAATGCTTCTGTATCACCTTTGCTTGGAAGATATGGCATTTTTGATAGAGCGTAGCCTTGTTTCAGTCCATTGTAGGAACTACACCCGTTCTTCTCAAATGCAATAATGTTGTCCACTCTTCTCTGATTTCTTTTGTACCGTTTCAGTCTTGCAGAGTAGACGGATAACTGTTTTTTCTGTGGTACGCACACAGCTGACTGTGTGTATAAATCATGTCATTCATTACCCACAAGACATGCCTTCATTCCTTAGTGTTGGTTACCCAGAAATCAAAAACCAGTGATACCAGGGATCCGGCTAACTTCAGGCCAACAACATGCTTTTCCACAATGTATAAAATCATATCAGCTATTGCCATAAGTATCTCGCACCATGTAGAGACATGATGATAAGGTGTAAATAAGGTGTCATTTTATTTACAATAATAATAAAATTACTATTTGGAAATATTAACGATTAAAAAATTTAAACAGCTACTATTTTTAAATTTTTTTCAAATTTACTTATTTTGTGAAGGATGTTACATACATGTACACAAAATTTCTTCACAATATCTCAATCTATTGTTAAGATATATATTTTTTTGGAAATACAAAATGGCAGACAGAGAGAAAATGGAATGAAAGGCCATTTGTCAATTTGAACTTTTTGTTTATTTTAATATCTTGAATAAGTCCCTTAAGTCTGGGCAACATATCCTAGGACAGCCAGTATATAGTGATAAAAGTAGACTCATTACAGCACTGTTTGTTTACTTCTTGTGTGTATGTTTTATCAAGAAATCATAAAATCTTATAGTTATATTTTTAAATATTGTGGCGTGTTTGGAGTATGATAAGTATACTGAGATAGTACATATAATAAACTCGTACAAATATAATCTACTTATTCTTAAATAACTTATGTACAAAAAATAAATAAATAAATAGATAGTGAAATACAACTCAGACTTTAATTTAAAATTTATAATACTAATCGGAAACTAATGCAGAATTAACAAGAGATAATAACATTAAGGTAACAATCACAAAATCAACAATTTATTTTATTTTTTATATATTCAAAAAGAAAGTGGCTTATACTTTTATAAATGAAAAATGTTATTTGTCTCCTGTTCACAAAGAACTCACTAAAGAGCTTTTCATACTTCTCAGATAACACTACCCCAAAACAGAATACTTATGATGCACTCTACTCATTTGTAATTGCACATACTCCAAATGCTCTTGCACACTGTCCTCACACTTACCACGCATTTAACAGAAATTGTCACTCTGCTGGTTCTTAGTAGTATTTATATCTCTGAGCCTAGGGTCTGACCTGCAGTACCAGTACCTGACTTGCCCTTTTGTTTGTTCAAACGTAATTATTTCTATTGTTCACACCTTCTACTCTTTGTTGCTTTTTCTAAGTTAAGCTTCTCTATCTGTTACACTGCACTTTTCTTAAACCTGTTCATTCCCTAATAAGGAATCAGGTGGTCCTGATGAACTATGATTTTCGTTCTTGAATTAATTCCATTTTCTACAGTTGCCGTTTTCGAAATGGTAAACCAAAGAGCAGATCACATGATAACCTCAGCTCTCTTTCCAACATTATCTTTGCATGTAAAGTTCCTCAGTTGCTCAGTAGTTTCTTGTCCTGGTCATGCTGACTAACCAATTTGACCTTTCGTAGGTGCTCCTCTGTAGTTTGATACAGCATTCTACTAAATCAACTGGCTGTGGTTGAAGAGACAGTTATTCTTTTTGTAACCAAAATATTCAAAAACCTCTTGCCAAAGATGAGATTTAAAGTTCCAACCTTGGTTTCTGTGTTTTCTTTCGGTACCATAAAACAGCAGAAGAATTCATTCACCGGTGTCTGTTACCATTGATGGTTCTTGGTTTGGTAAAGCGTAGACTTCTAGCTGTTTTGTGACTGGAAGTCTACACTTTATTGCTAGTAATCTACGGTTATTAGCAGATACTTATTTCCTCCGTTGGTGACCGATAAAGGTCCAGCTACAGCTATGGTGATGCACTTCAATGATGTTACCCGTATTGTAATGATCCAAGAGGCCTTGGCTCTCCAATCTGGGTCTTCGACTAACCTCATGTGTTGCACAGCTTGCACCGATTCTCAATTCTGTCTCATAAATAGAGCCACTTGATGCCTAAGTGATCTCCTGACGTTCCATCATGAATTTCTTCCAGAACTTCCCTCACTTTACTGTTTAGGAGAACAAGTTGCAGTACGCACTGTCTTCTATCTGCTGACTATCATTTCCAGTGTAGGCCACCACCTTTCACTACCAGAGAATTTCTGGCAAGCAGGACTACTACTGATTATTGCAAGAAGAGGATCAAATATTTTCATAAAGTTAGGACTTCTTCCTGGCCTCCTTTGTCAAGGAGCAAGGAAATAAAGACCCTTGTGTTGTGTATAGTTCTTTGACTCCAGAGGAGAAAAAGATATTCTTCTGTCTGCACTCTCGACCCATGGAAGTGTAGTTTTCCACAAGGATCATGTTCTGAATCTTGTTAAAAGATTTCTTCTCACATGATATTGAGGTAAATTATATGTCGTCTAAAAGTACAAAGGGAGGTTGCCAGTTTCTGTTCTGATAAATTGTCTTCATAGATAATGAAAGTGGGCACCGATCAGGTGATCTGTAGCTTTAGTTGAAATTTTATATCATTGATGTTTTTTTAATTGCTGGAATTAATGACAACTTCTTTGCTGAAAAACATCATCCATTTTTGTTAAACTGTTAAAAATATAACTCCCTCTTTTTATTTTTTATTTTGTTACATCAGAATGTACTGATTATAAAAGCATTTATAAAAATGTATATTGATGATTATAAAAATTACTTGAGGATTAATTCTTTCCTGAATCTGAACGTCAATTGACAAATTTGTAGAGAATGAAGCATAGTTTACTTTGAATGAAAGAGGTATGAGGTTATGAGATTGAGACAGAATTTAAACAAACATAAAAGTGCATCACATTTATTAAAATTTGAAAACCACTTACAAAAAAAATTTCCAAATAAAATGAAAGTTCTAAAAGAAAAGGATGACTGAAAATTCTTAATTCTTTCTGATTCATTTTAAATTTCTAAAAAATAGTTAATTGATCAAAGAATAAGTTCTTATATATGATTACGTATAACCATTCTATGTATGTATATTTTTCATAACATATTAAATATGAAATTTTATGATTCGAATAATTAAAAAAATATACAAATTTAGTTAACATTATAATTAATTTAATGTTGTTTTATTCTCAGATTTGGATGTTTTTTTTTCAATTGTCTTGTTTGCATGATGTGCATAAGAATCTATGGAAGAAACTGCCTGGTGTGATCACAAAGGGTACCAACATTTCCACAGTGGCAATGAAGTGAAGTAGGCTGTCCCAGAATATTTCAGACCTACTGATAGATTTTTCTATGCTGAAGCCTTGCAGGCATTAGTTAAATGCTGGGATAAAGCAGGGGGTTATGTAGAAAATAAATCCAGTTTCCAACTCCTTGAAATTTGTTCTTTCTTTTACAAAAGAGCCTAGATACACTTAAATGCTTCTCTATAGATAGATAGATAACAACAAAACACTTTAAAAATAAACAAGGGTATTGATAAGTATGAATAGTATTCTTTTTCTATTCATTCAAAATTTTAGTATAAATCTCACTCCACAGTAACATAACCAAAATTCCTCCTACATCACTAGAAAATGTCAAGTATTAAATATAGTGCAGCCACCGGATGATTCCTCTCAGAGTTCCTTTGGATTAATTTTCACTACAGTTCCAATTTGGTTTTCAGTTTCTCATATAATTCAACATCTCTTATTATATGGGAACAAATTTTAAAAAATGAAAAGGTGAATAGGAATACTGAAGTACTAAGCCTACTTGTATTATAGAACTATCTATTTCATTGTTTCTCTATTCAACCTGTTATTTTAAGAAAATTTATTTCTATCAATAGAAAAAGTAAAAAAAGATACCATTATTGATTAAGATATAGGTATATTTTGATGCCAAGCTACAACTAATATTTAACATTTCTGTCACCTTTATTTGCAAACAACAAAATACATTAAAATATAAAATACAAAATTTGATACAATACAAACATTATACATTCATTAAAAACTTCTGATATTTTTTCATATTTTTTTTTTTTTTTACAATGAGAGGTTAATAATTGTTAATAAATCAATTATTTAAATAACGAAAAAAGCTAAAAATAGGAGATGAAGTCATTAGAACCGATGTCCCTTCCCTTAAGTTCCAAATATTTCATTAATTAAAATTTTGTTTGATTAAAACTCTGGAACTAATGAAAGTAAGTACCACTTATGTATGATATATCGTTAAAAAGCTTTCAATGAGGGCTTATTACTGCAATTAACAAAAATCCAAAATCCAAATTGTTTGGTTTTTGAGCTTTTTTGGAAACTTTTGGTTCAGTAGATTGCAAACAAAGGGGAGGTGCACTACTAGATGTTACAACAGTCCTAAATCCAAAATTTCAACATCCCACGGCTAATCATTTTTGAGTTATGCGAGATACATACGTATGTACAGATGTCACACTGCAACTAGTCAAAATGGATTCAGGGATAATCAAAATGTATATTTCCATTGAAATATGAAAACCAAAATGTTTCGTGATCACAATACTCCCTATGAAAAGGGGCCATACAAAACAAAATACAAGTAAGCTTAAATCAATTAATAACCCAAAAATTTTACATTATGTTCAGTTTGTCATCAAAACACTAACAGCTGTTCCATACTGATATTTTTATGTACTTATCTACTTATTTTGTTTTCGGACATGTAAAGCTTAATTTTTCTGAGTATGAAACATTAATGTGCTCCTGTGACAGGCAACTCCCCAGACTTAAACCAAATTGAAAATCTTTGGGTAATGGTCAAAAAACAACTGTAAATATGAACTGTACCATAAAATCTGACCTCAAAACAAAAATATTGGTATGGCCTGATGAACAAATCAAGAAAAATGTGCAGTATACTTAGTTTATTGATGCCAAATTGTGGGCGTGAAGTGATTTAGAATAACAGAGGAAATAATAATTGCTATATATTCTCAATTTTTTTAAAATTATGTACAATTTTTTTTAAATTTAGATACTTTTTAATTAAAAAAATCTGTGTTTGGATTAATTTGTATGACAATCTAATATAGTTTTTGTTAGTTTCTTTCATAGTATGTTGTATGGCCAGGTAAAGCTAGCTAACCATACAAATTGAGTAACATTTAATTTCAAAATACATCAATCACCACTTAAAGAACAGGTAAAAATCTGTGCTATACTTCAAATTTGATTATTTACTAAATAATCTTTACTGTAAATATTCAAACCAGATAATTCTTGAGATAGAAGACAGTCTTGTCTCAGACCACCAGGAATCATTGAAGTTTTGGCACACTTAACATCTTCATACTATCTATCACTAAACATCTATTTTCATATTTGTGATTTTTAGTATCACAAACTGAACCTGCAAAGATCTACTAAAACTACCTTCTTCTAGTAGCCTTGATTAGTAAAAGACATTTCATATCTAACAGGCAAATGTGCTAAAAGTTTTACATAACCGGAAAATACCTGCAGAAGAACAAATATTGGTTACTAAAAAATCAACTGCCCTCTTTTTAGCCATTTCAGTTATTGATAATACCAGTTGATGTATTTGTGTGGAAAGTAGTGAGATAATGGACAAAGTATGTAATTGAAAATCAAACAATCAAAAATGTTTGTGAGTTGAACTAAGGTTTTTTTTAATAGAATCCTTATTAAGAGTCTAAAACAGAAAAAAATAAAAATTATCTAATATAAAAAAAAATTTGTAAATATGAATAATATAACCATGCCTTTAAATTTTTAATTTTTTTTTAATATGTGCAAATCTCTAGTAGCAGTAACATTAATTAAAACTGGATTTTTTATCAAATCTTACTGGTACAGTGCAATGAATAATTATTGCTACATTTTCTTGAGCAACCTACTGATCTTAGTCGAAAGGCCTAAAAAAGGTTCAGTGCAATCACTTGAAATTAATGATAGTTTCTCAAGTATTGATGGATCCACTTTTGAAAAATCCATGTGAAAATGATAAAAATCATCTTAATAGGTAGTATATGTACAAAAATTATTGTAGCGTAATCAACACATTTATAGAAGAGAGATTATAGTCATGTGTATGATGATTATCGCACCATAATTTAAGATTTATAAAAAAGAGTATCAATGATTTTATTACACTTTTGCAATTCTCAACATCAGCAATAATTTTCAGTACGCATGTGGAATAATTTAATTTTTGCACGAGTTGAAAAACGTAATAAAATTTTGAAAAAGATTGTTTTAATTTTCAAGCTGTTTGAAAACCCAAAAACTAATTTTTCTCAAAATGATATAATTTATTATTTAATTTTTTTTTTTTTTGTTTTAATAAAATAAAGAGCAAAATATGTATTAAAAACTAAATCACAACTTCATTGTAAACTAAAAAGATATATTTTGTATTATCATTATAATAAGTATTCAGATTTGAATAAAATCATTGTGTTTATTAGACGAGTTTACAATATTTTGCAACACCTTAATGTTCTGTTTATCGAGCTAAATTATTAAAATGTTTATTGTACTATTTTCAGTTTACAAATTGTGTTTTTCTGTGGATGGGATATTAATTATGTTTCTAACATCGTTTGAAAGTTTACCAAAATTGTTATTAAATCTGTTACTGTTTTAAAGAATATCTTTTTTATACGTTGATAAAGAAGAATTCTTTAGTTGACTAAAAGCCCTGCTGTTGATATCAAAAACCTTTTTTGAAATCTTTCATTTTAACAATAAATATTGTTTCACTCTTGGTTGAATTGCCTCATAAAATAACACAGAAATCAAAATAAATACTCAATAAGTCTAAATATTTATATGATAACCATTAAAAGTGTGGGGCTTTACAGAGCCCCACACAAAAGTAAATATATAAAAAATATATATTTAATCGAATTCGGTTTGATCTGTAATAACCTGTACGGTACATAAACCTTTTAAAATTAAAATTAAGAGAAATGTAAAAAAAAAAAGAGGGACAGAATTTATCAAACTTTGAAACAATTTTGTAGTCCAGCTCTTACCGTCAAATTTCAATTCTCAGATCATTAGTTGCGGATCGAAAGCACAATGTAAGCTATCCGATTAGTGTTCATTTCTTCTTCATAATTTAAATCAAATAGATTAAAACATTAAACTATCTTTTTAAGATGTAAAGTATATATTTTTATTAAATAAGATTTTAATAAGAAATAAAAAAATGATGAAATAAGAATTAAAAGTAAATGAAGGGATGACTATATAAAGGCGATATGAAATAGAGGAAAGATTAACAGAAAGAAAAAGTCTGATTGATAATTATACGCAAAATCTTTTTTTGGATAGAATATTTGTTGTGACAGTTAATGCATTAGTTATTATCCGATTATCAATATTAACAGCTGCAATAGAACTATCTTTTTTAATTTCCCTACTCCCTGAGACATTTCAACCGTTGGAGACCATAAGATTGTAATGGAAACACCTCGTCACATTCAGGACGTAAATAATATTACTATTTTCAAATAAAAAAAATATATTTCCTCTCACAAACACGTTCAATGAATAATCTATAAAATAATTCATAAAATCTTACTTAACTTTATTACTGCACGCATATTGCGTAAATAAAAGGAATGAAATGGAAAAAAAGTCGATAGAAAGTAAGGCTTTTTTAAGCAGTAGCTAAATACTCATTATCCTAACCGCTGATTTTCGTTATGCCTATGGAAGCTTGAATTTATGTATAACTAGCACATCCGGCAATGCTTAGCTATTGCTAGATTTGAGTATATACGAGGTGCGACAATAAAATAATGAGACTGATTTTTCGTTGCAAGATGTGGCAACCCTGCAGCTTGCTTAGGTACACCATCTTTGACGTTGGTTTATAAGCTACTTCTAGTCCAAGCGGCACATTGATGCAACTGCTCAGTCGTGAGTTGTGCTATAACAAGTGAACACGTGTTTGTGTCTCTCGTCACAGAAATGAAACCGCAAAATATTGCGCAACGGTATGCCATTTCTTTTTGCGTTAAATCGGGTGAAAACGCGACAACTTACGGTAAGCTTCAGAAGGCTTTTGGAGAGGAGGTTATGTCAAGAGCTCAAGTTTTTCGGTGGCATAAAATTTTTTGTGAAGGCAGAACGAATGTTGAAGATGAAGACCGCAGTGGACGACCATCAACCTCACGGACAGATGTCAACTTGACCACGGTGCGTGAAATCGTACGATCTGATCGAAGATTATCCGTGAAAATGATTGCAGAATAACTCAACATCGATCGAGAAACGGTTCGTCTAATATTAACTGAAGATCTTGGTACGGGAAAGATTTGTGCAAAAATGGTCCCCAAAAATCTCACACAACAACAGCGAGAAACTCGGAAAAATGTGGCAGCCGATCTGTTAGAGCGAACGGAAATCGATCCAGATTTCCGTTTGCCAACCTTCACTGGCGATGAAGGTTGGTTTTTTTCAATACGATCCACAGACAAAAGGCCAAAGTTCACGATGGTGCTGAAAGGGATCACCCAGACCAAAAAAAAAAGCTCGCATGTCAAAGTCAGAAGTGAAATGGATGCTTGTGTGCTTCTTCGATTCCAAGGGAATTGTTCATAAAGAGTGGGTGCCTCCTGGACGAACAGTTAACCGATATTTCTACAAAGAAATTTTAGAAAGACTTCATAAACGAGATCTTCGTGTCCGTGCCGACATTGCTGATAATTGGATTCTGCATCACGATAATGCTCCATCCCATACTGCTCTGTCAGTACAGCAATTTTTAACCTCAAAACAAATTTCAGTACTACCACAGCCACCTTATTCACCAGATATCGCTCCGTGCGACTTTTTTCTATTTCCAAGAATCAAAATGGCGGTCAAGGGACACCATTTTCAAACAACACAAGATGTACAAAGAACTGTGACGAGGGACACAAATACGTGTTTGCTTATTAGAGCACAACTCACGACTGAGCAGTTGCATCAATGTGCCGCTTGGACTAGAAGTAGCTTATAGACCAAAGTCAAAGATGGTGTGCCTACGCAAGCTGCAGGGTTGCCACATGTTGCAAAGAAAAATCAGTCTCATTACTTTATTGTTGTATCTCGTGTATATATATACGAGGTCCACAATTGAAAGTTTGATAAAACATTAAAAAAATGAACATTACAGAACTTCACAAAACTTAACCTTCCACTTTATCCGTTTTCCCTATTTCCCCTTTGCCCTCTTTCCCTTATTAGATTTCCCTTTTTCCCTATTTACCTTTCCCCCTTTGCCGATTTTTCCCTTTTTCCCCACTAGTAAATCGGTCCAGTAGTTTCTTTAATCCATAGAGGACATACATACGAACATTGCTATTTATACATATAGGAAAAGAAAGTCTGTATATTTTGTTTGTTTCGAAAATATTTAGACACCGGCGCCACCTAACGGGTATAGTTTTTGCAAAAATATTTTTCTTTTCGCGTAGCTAATTATTCTGAATATGAGCCAAACCGGTCCATAAATACAATTTTTCTAAATATTTCAACATCAGCGCCACTTAGCGAGTCCATTTTATGCAAAAATATTTCTTTTCACGTAACTAATACATATTCTGAATATCAGACAAATCGGATCGTACATGCAATTTTTCCAAATATCTCGAACCCAGCGCCGTCTAGAGGGTCCATTATTTGCAGAGGTATTTCTTTACATAGAACACATATTTTTAATATGAACCAAATCGGACCAAAAACACAATTTTTCGAAATATTTCCCAGCGCCACTTAGCGGATCCAAACTAATTTAGAAACGTTCGCGGGCGTGCGCACAATTCACCAAAGTTTCATCGCAATCGGATGAATGATATAGGAGGAACGCATATGGGACAAACAAACAAATATTCATTTTTATATACAGAGTCATTCACGGGAACCGGATGTTTTTAAAATAATCATAAAAAATTGAAAATTTACTTTAAAAAAGTTTTATTGATACTGAAACACTTGTTAAATCAAAGCATTTGTTACTTACTCATGAACGAAAAATTATGCCCGGCAAGTGATGTCCATTTTGGGCGATACATTGTTGTAGCCTTTCACAGTAACCGGCCTCAATTCTTTGCAGCATGTCTACATCAATCTGGGTGACGTGATGACGAATTGCGATCTTTAGGTCCTCCAATGTACGCGGTTTATTGCCGTACACACGCGATTTCAGAAACCCCCGCAGAAAAAAATCACAACTCCTCAAGTCGGGGGACCGAGGGAGCCAAGGAATGTCGCCGAATCTGGAAACGATCCGTTCCGGAAACAAGTTACGGAGAACAGCCATCGTTGCCCTCGCTGTAGCTCCATCCTGCTGGAATAACACATTTTGAAAATCGATTCCCCCGGTTTCGTAACTCAGGGATGAAAAACGTATTCAACATCGCAATGTAACGATCGGCTGTTACAGTTACGGCACCGTCATTTTCTTAAAAAAAATATGGTCCAATAACACCGACCTTTCCTATTGCACACCAGACGGTCACCTTTGGGCTATGAAGTGGTCTCTCGTGAAGCTGATATGGGTTTCTTTCTGTCCGATACCGGCAATTCTGTTTTTTGACGAAGCCATTCAGATGAAAATGGGCTTCGTCACTCATTAACAATAAAAAATTTTCATTTTCTTCAAAAACGGTAAGCATTTGTCGACAAAATTGTAATCGCTTCGTGAAATTTTGCTCGTTTAACTGCTGCACGACGGCTATCTTGTAAGGATGGAAATGCAGGTCTGTATGCAAAATTCGTCTTACCGTACTTGTGCTCATTTGAAACGCTGCTGAATGCCTCTGAATAGAGCGGCGTGGGCTTCTGATAACGGCTTCCCTTACTCGTTCGATGTTCTCCGGAGTGCTAGCAGTTCGTCGGAGACCCGGTGGTTTTTTCTTCAATATTGAACCGCTTGTTCGAAGGTTGATTACCCGTCGCAATATTGTGTTACGAGAAGGGACACTTGCATTACGATGGATATTAAACCGACGGCGGAAATCTCGCTGAACAGCAGTTACGGACGGATTCGTCATTTCGCACAAAACTGTCATACGCGTACAGGCGTTGGTCTAGCGTCCACGGCTCCATCTCAACGACTAAAATGTAAATGCTATGAACAAAGGAAACGTCAGACACCAGCCACGTGCCCATCCCACCACGAACGCCCGAGTAACCCACTTCAAAAACATCCGGTTCCCGTGAATGACCCTGTATATATACAAAACTGATGTGGGCATCACATGACTTCCTTGTATACCTATTAAATTACATTTTCACATTTTTTTACAATGAAACGTACATAATAAAAGTATAAATTTTATTTCATTAATATTTTCTGATATTTTCACACTTTTTTTTTTATTATTATTGAATTATTATTTATCGTAAAACCTTTTTACAGTCAGAAGTTAATATTAATAAATCAATATATTTAAATTAAAAAAAGAAAAAGGAGATGAAGTCTAATTGGAACTGAAGTGCCTTCCCTTTGTAACATCCGAATATTTCATTAATTGAAATTTCATTTGGCTATTACTCTGGAACCAATGAAAATAAGTACCACTTATGAAATAGCTTTGAAAAGCTCTCAATGAGGGCTTATTAATGCAGTTAAGAAAAAGTCCAAACTCCAAATTTTTATGGATTTTGTGATTTTTTGGAAACTTTTGGTTCAGTCGATTGCAATCAGAAAGGGAGGTGCACAATTACAAGTTACAAAAGCCCTAAATCCCAAATTTCAACATCCTACGGCTAATCGTTTTTGAATTACGCAAGATACAGACATCACGCCAAAACTAGTCAAAAAGGATTCAGGGATGATCAAAATGGATATTTCCGTTGAAATCTGAAAACCGAAATTTTTCGCGATCAAAATACTCCTTTACTTCGTACAAGGAAATAATAATGAATAGTTTTGTTTGTTACGTATGCGTTCCTATGCGTTCATCCGATTGCGATGACAGTTTCGTGAGTTGTGCGCACGCCCACGAAGGTTTCTGAATTAGTTAGTACCCCCCAGGTGGCGCTGAGGGTTGAGGTACTTAGAAAAATTGTATTTATGGACCGATTTAGCTCGTATTCAGAATATTTATTAGTTACGTAAAAATAAATATTTTTGCGAAAACTATACCCGCTAGGTGGCGTCCGTGTCCACATATTTACGAAACAAACAAACAAATATATTAAAAGACTTTCTTCTTCAATATATATTAAAGGTAATGTTTGTATGTGTCCGCTGTAGACTAAAAAACTGCTGGACCGATTTACGCGCGTTTTGTTGCAAAATAGTTTGCGTTGTCCGGAGCAAGTTTAAAGCTACTGAAATCCACGATCTGACCAGTAGAAAGAAAGTAAGGGGTATTTTGAACCGACTACTGTGTTTAGAGAGTAGTTTGAATTAAATCCGATAGGTAGCGCTGTTGTTTTAACAAATCGATTTATTTAAATTGTGACTTTTATAAAATGAAAGTTAAATTTTGTAAAGTTCCGTAATATTCAGTTTTTTAATGTTTTATTGAAGTTTCAATTGTGTTCATTTAATTTATATATATACTCAAATCTAGCACAGCGAAGCATTGCCGGTCTGCTAGTTAATAAATAAATAAAAGACCACTAACTTTTCTTTCCCGTCTAGATGGTGCTATAGCTATAGAAGGTAAAGCACTGTAATCGGTCCGATTTGGGCATATGTGGTTTTCACCAGATTTTTACGTTTTGACAGTTAAGTAACCGAAAAAACACAAAAACCGGATGGAAATATTCGCACGTACGTGTGTGTGTGTGTTGTGTGTTTTACAACTTATCTCCAGAACTACTCCACCGATTTTGACCAAACTCGGTTAGATTACTTCTATATATATATGGGGCATTGATGTCATTAAATGTTCAACTTAAAAGGTCAAGGGAGTGAGGCTGTAGGGCAAGGTCACCCTCAGTATCTCGACATTTCGCCTAATTTAAGTCTTATTTTTCTTAGGCACTTTTGTTAACAATTAAAAAATAACAATATTTAATAAAAAAAAAACTTTTAAATCGCACCCCAATCCCAAAAAATGCTGTTGTAGTTGTCTACTACGTTGTGGCGTCATAGGTGTGCGGTAGAATTAAATAAATGAATAATATTTAAAGGTTAAAAACGTAACTCGTGCGCCCGGTCGACTCGGTAGCTGGTGCATTAAGCCTCGCGGCTACACCAGTCTGTCGATCGTACAGGCGAAATTTGTTCTATACAAGTTGTAAAATTACATTAGTTAGCTAACGACGACCGTTGCCGCTAACCCGCGCAAAGTAAATACGGTATGCGCGCGCGCTTCAGTTCGGATCACTAAATTAAATAAACGACAAAATACTATATTTAAATAAAATGATAAATATTTTTAATTAAGTTGTATATGTATGTGTGTGTAAGTCGTGCATCCAAACAACCAACAGTTGTAGGACTTTCTACAATCAGTACACAACTGTTGTAGGACTTTCCTACAACTTGCCACTTTTGGTGAGTGAGTGAGTGAGTGGGTGAGTGAGTGAGTGAGTGAGTGGGTGAGTGAGTGGATTTCCCTTACATATATATATATATATATATACATATATAAGGGAACTACATTTTAATTGAATGCTTTTGGTACGTAAAGAAAATTTATTTCACCCCCCCTCCATTAATCCACCCGTGCGACCAAAAGAAATATTGTACTTTTCTTGAAAAAGTTGGTAAGAAAAAATAAAAAAGTAATAAAAACTAGTCAAGGACAATAAACTAGTTTACATACCATACACCCTTTTAAACCGTTCACAGAAATCTAACCCGCAGTTCACACTGGGGTTTTAAATTATCTAAATTTCCATTACAGTTTCCATCGGCCTCCTTTAGCATTATTAATTACAGTTGAAAACTAATGTTAGACCGCTGACGTGTTTGGACTCCACCCTTTACTGTTTAATAAATTCATATTTACGTCGAGTTCTATCTTTCACGTTAATAAATTCTGATATTACACGAACGTTCATTATAAATGCACTCATTATACGATCGTAAACGCAAACACGATCGAATACTTTCACGCAAAACCTAAAATTAAATTCATATAAAAATAAAATAAAAATACAAGAAACGATTACCAGTATAGCCGATCTTTACCGATTTATACTTCTGCAATATCTGATGATTAACTCAGAAGTAGCCGTAATTGAAGGAGGGACTCGGATGACTACTTGTTATTTTGTCAACCTTACACTTTTTGTCCGCTTTTCGCAGAAAGTACGGTATTACATTTGTTCGCACAATAAGATTGAGAAGTTACATATATAAAATCCTATGTGTCAAATTTGTGGCTCGAAAATCTCTAAAACTACTAAATCCATTTCATGGAAATTTAGATATATTGTAGTACTTTACTTGAAGATGCGCAAGTGAAACTTTAATGAAGATTGGTCGACTCGTTCTTGAGTTACGTTCAATTTAAGGTCGACAACAGACAACATAACCTAAATTTGAGGTTACGTTAAATGTGTACTGGTGTATTTTTATACGCGCTTATGAAGCGAGTCACAGTCTTAAGTCGAAACTTGACGCTTGAGTGTACGGACTACTCGTTAATCGAACGCATGTAGCGCGTTGTACTCTGAAAGTCAGTGGATTTCTGACTGCAAAATAAACACGCCGTCAGAAACAAAAAATCGGTCTTCTTGCGCACTTCTGCGCAAGTCTTTATAATAAACGCTATATAACCCGATTAAAAATAACGCTATGTAATCTAATTTTAAAATTTTACTGAATTTCATTGAACTTTTATTAGACTCCCGAAAAGTCACAAATTCCAACTTAGATTTTCATTGAAAATTAGTGAATTACGGCATCATCATATGAAAACAACCGTAGTTATTTAAATAAACGTATGGAAAAGTGATCGTAAACGGATGCGAAAAACGATCTAATTTCGCATTAATTCCCCACCGTGAATTCAACGTAACCTATCTCCCTATATAATAAATACTTTGTGAACAATTTTGTGTCAATTAACAACTATAATAAATTTCATGTTTATTAAAATAAATATGAAATGTGGAATGATTTTCAAAATATGATATCGATATAAAAAAAGTGATAATCTTTCTACAAAAATAACGATAAAGTTAATAAAAATATATAAGTATACTGAAAACAATCACATACTAAAACACCAAATTCAATTCTCCACAAATCTACCTCTAGGTAAAAAAAACAAATGGCAGCTTGTATGACTCAACAGCATACATATATATATATATATATATATATATATATATATATATACAATTTACACAATAAAAAATACATTAACTTAACTTAAATAATAATAATACAACTTCAAAAAGTAAAAAATAATACTTCTTTCATATTTCTTTAAATTTCGACTTCTTGCGAAATCAACTCAAATTAAAGGCAAACCGTCACTTACAATATACAAAACTTTAATTTAACAATGACGTAAAAGGAAAATTTTAAAGAACTGAAAGTTATCATTTTGAACTTTTCAGTTAATTTTTAAAAGCCAGTTTTCTGTTTTATTTTAATTTATTTAACAAAATCAAGGTATATCTATAAAACCCACCGGGTTGGTCTAGAGGTGAACTCGACATCGCATTATTAGGTGATTTCGAAGTCGAGAGTTTTAAGTTTGAAATCCTAGCAAAGGCTTTACTTCTGTACGGATTTGAATACTAGATAGTGGATACCGGTGTTCTTTGAAGGTTGGATTTCAATTAACCACACATCTCAGGAACGGTCGACTTGAGATTGTATACAAGACTACACTTCATTTACATTCGTACATATCATCCTCTGAAGTAATTCATTACCGTGGTTTTCAAAGCTTAAAAAAAAATGAAAAAAATTCTGCTCTGATGAAAAATGTATTCAGTTTGCAAGAAAAACCAAAGTCAAGAGACTTGATTAAAAGGTTGAAACTAAGTTTTCAAGTACTTTCTTAAATGTTTGCATTAAAAAAATGGTAATATCAGAATGTAAACGAGTAAATAATCTGTATAATAATCAAATTCTAACCAAAAAGATAAAAATTATATGCATTCAAATCTGTAACAAACCGTATAATCAATCTTTCTATAAAACATGTTCCACTAAGTAAGTTCCTTTCTTTATAAAAGAGAATAAATGAAATTATAATTAAAGAGATCATAGCGATCAAAATTACTCAACATCATACGTCCAAAGTTGATCTTGAGTTATCTTGAAAAAACATGAAAAATTCCGGCCGAATGAAGAAACTGTTTCTTTTTTTAATACACATGTTCAAAAGTAAAAATAATTTTGAGCGTCCACTTTTTTTACATCAGCCACAAGTTAACTCCTAATAACTTACTGTACTATCTTAATTTGGTGCACAGTTCTTAACAATCGAAATCTTTAGAATGAGTAGTAACAAACAAAACACACCATAAACTAAAAGATATAATCAAAAAAACACTTAACGAATGCATAAAATGCAAAACAAAAATCCCTTTCGGCACACCGGATGGCGAAGGCAGATTTAACCGGAGCTAAGTAGGTGATAAAAAAGATTTCCACCTTAAAATTAAGAAAAACTTCAAATTTACTCAATACCCACAACGGTTCCACGTGAAAAAAAGTTTCACATGTTTAGCCTACAACAAGCCCCATCTTCTTACAATTCCAGCAAAATTTTGGTCATCCCTTACCGTAAGAATTGGCCATATTAAAAATTGTTTCAGACAAACGTTTTAGGTAATGTTTAGAGGACTAACGACCACTTTACACCGATTTTATGCTGTGCCTATTAAGGGAGGTATGATATTTTTTTTGTCTTCGAAACCCCATTTTTTCCACCCCCTAGGCCAACAGTTGGTGATATCAAAAAACTTTACTTACATAGGTTTTAGGCCCTTATCCAAAAAAATCGTAGGAACTTAAAACGAATTAGATATTTTACTTAATAAGAAAGTTATAGCGATATTTTGTTTTTTTTTTCGAAAAAGCTCCCCATTTCCATCCCCATGGTCCACGCCTAAAATCTAGCCGTTAACAAACTCGACCTAGATTTTCAGAAGTTATTTTTAAGGAACAATTTGAAAGTGATCGGTGCAAAATCACGGCAGTTATCGTGTCCACAAGAAAGTAAAATATATAGGTATATATAAACTTTTGAGCTGATGATGGTTTTGGAGGTCTGGGGGATGTGAAACGCAACGATATGTCGAAATTTTCCGGAAGTCGAATCATGGTATCCATTAAAATTTCGTAATTTGGGGTTTAAAAAAAAACTATCCATTTACAACACTTTAGAATTGAATAATTCATTCAGTTTGAAAAATAGATATTTTAAATAAAAATAGAGATAATTTATTTTTAATTATTAAAGATCTTTAAATAATTTTGAATAAAAGTCCATTTAAAATTTAAAACCACGAGTTCGTTTATATTAGGGTAAACATCGGACCTTTAATTATTAAATACCACATCATCATTCTCAAGACATTTAAATATAAAGTGATGCGTTGATATTAACGTGTGTAAGCTGCCCTATCCTATTCGTATTGTATTATATGATATTAAATTTAACTTGTTTCATATTATAATTTATTATAAGCTTATCGTTATACACGTATCATTCGTATTTTATTTATAAATTTTATTTTTATAAGATAGGCATTTTTAATATTATTACGTTCTATAAAACGAAAAGTTTTATCTCTTTAATTTCTAAATAGAAAATTTAATTTTTAAACAGCAAACGTAATAATATTTTTTATACTTTAAAAAGGAACATTCGTTGATAAATTTATTTTGTAATAAGTCGACATTAGAATATAAACAACAAATACATATATGTGCAACCTTTTATTTCAGGGTTATCATTTTTTTCTGTTTAGCCTCCGGAATTACCGTTAAGGTATTACATCAGAGGATGAATGAGGATGATATATATGAATGTAAATGACGTATAGTTTTGTACAGTCTCAGGTCGACCATTCATGAGGTGTCTGGTTAATTGAATCCCAACCACCAAAGAACACTGGTATCCACTATGTAGTATTCACATTCATAAAAAGGTTATTGTCTTTCGCTAGGATTTGAACTTTAGAACTCTTCACTTCGAAATCAGCTGATTTGCGATGACGACTTACTAACTAAAGTAACCCGGTGGTTTTAAAATTAAGCCTGCTACTCTTCAAGATCTACGAAATCAAATTGGTACAGCAGTGAATTCAATAACCAGGGACCAGTTACCAATAAAAACAATTTGGGACCGATTAAAATAATTAACTGTTATTTATAAATCTCGAGTTTTACATTCTCGTACGAAGTAAAGGAAGTATTGTGATCGCGAAAAAGTTCGGTTTTCAGATTTCAACGGGAATTTCCATTTAACCATCCCTGAATCCATTTTGACTATTTTCGGAGCGACGTCTGTAGGTACGTATGTGCATACGTACCTCGCATAACTCAAAAACGATTAGGCGTAGAATGTTGAAGTTTGAAGTTTTGGGAAATTTTAATACTGTTTAACCGGAACCGAATTTTCGGATGAAAATCGCAAATATCTCGAAAACAGTCGGTCCTAGCTTCTGAAAAATTCTTTCGATCACGTTGTACCCGTCGGATGATAATATTTTCAGGCGCCCCGGGACACCAATCGGAAATTTGGGAGGGGGTGCGATGGGCTGCCACCGTAATGACTCGGTAACCGCTCGTCTGATTTTCACGATCCAAACGGCGTACGTACCAGAAGGTCGAGCGATAACTGTTTAACCGCAACAGGTACACTCTTGATCGACCGAATCTTGTTTATCCCTATGTTTTGATTGCACTCGCCCGCCGAAAAAACGTCCCATCCGATCTTTCGCTACATACGCTCAAACCTGTGCGCTAGCGCAGTTGTAAAGAATAAACTTATGAAGAGTAAAAGGTAGAAAATAAAAAATATGTAAAAACATTTTTAAAATACCGCTCTTAAATTAAACCCATTTTTAAATTTTTTTATGCGTGATGAATTACCTAAAGGGTGAGGTGCAAACACGCATAAAAAAATTACCAAAAACATCAAATTTTTAATTTGAAGCTATGACTTTCACATAATCTTACACATCACCATCAAAGCTTGTCGTCAAATCAATTCTACCGTCCCAAAATTATTTTTTACCTTTAGTGCGTTTAATTTAAGTGGTGTTTAAATTTTTTTTTTACTTTTTTTATTTATGTGATTGTTTTTCTTCATAAAATAATGAACTATAAATAAAAAGTAGGCACCGGAATATACCGATCACTAGCGGAAAATCCCGATTCGTTAGTATTAATTTCTAGAACTAAATTTCTAATTTAACTTTCGTTCTATCAATTTTCAATATTCAAAAAAAAATATTTTTACACTAGAGGTAATCGATTTTTGACAGCTAATAATAATCCCATTTCGAAACGCCGCCCGTCAAGGTATCCCGCCCGGAGAGCCTAGCTCTGGAGGCGTGCCGTAGGCACGGCCTGCAACTAGTAAATACTATCATTCAAAAAGATTTAACCGATCTCATTACTTTCTCTGTTACCACATAAAAACGTTTAATAACAATAACGAAAAACGTTTAGAACGGTCATAGTTCACCGAACCTATTACAATGTCATATATCTAGAACGATTTTAATTTATACGTGAAAGGATGTAAATCAATAGATTCAATATTTTTTAACAGTTGAAAGCAAGAGGAAAATACTTAATTATAGGTGATAGAGTACTAACTGCTTGTTTTTTGTTTTTTTTGTTTTCAAGTCGTAAAAATAAAATCAATTTCGATTAATTGCGTTGACGTTTTATCTGGCATTTCCAATTGTTCTCTTTAGCCCTCGGACTTATCTGTAAATTATTATTTACCGATGTGGAGTAAATTTTTCAAATTTATCGCTTAAGAAATAAAATTTTACTTCATTGTACGAAGTAAAGAAAGTATTGTGATCGCGAATAATTTCTGTTTTCAGATTTCAACGGAAATATCCATTTTGACCATCCCTGAATCCATTTTGACTAGTTCGGCGTGACGTCTGTACGTACGTACATATGTATCTCGCATAACTCAAAAACGATTAGTCGTAGGATGTTGAAATTTTGGATTTAGGATTGTTGTAAGATCTAGTTGTGCACTTCCCCGTTTGATTGTAATCGACTGAACCGAAAGTGTCCAAAAAACCCCAAAATCCAAAAGTTTACATTTTGGACTTTTTCTTAAGTGCAGTAACAAGCCCTCATTGGCACCTTTTCAACGATATATCATAATTGGTACTTACTTTCATTGGTTCCAGACTTACTGCTAAATAAAGTTTTAATTAATGAAATATTTGGATCTTACAAAAGGAATGCACATCGGTTCTAATCAGACTTCATCTCCTTTTTTTTAATTTATTTTGATTTATTAATAATTATTAACCTCTGATTGTAAAAAAAAATTACGATAAATAATAAATCAACAAAAAACAAACATCAGAAGTTATTAATGAAAAAAATTTTACGTACTTTTCATTTTAAAAAATGTATATGTGTAATTTAATAGGCGGCGTACAAGGAAGTAATGTGGTGTTCACATCAGATTTTTTCTTCCATAAATCACAAATATTGGGTAATTTTTTTTTTTTTTCATTTACCCGAAAGACAGAAGTTCGTTATTACAGAAGTAACAAGCTGAAAGATATAAGAACTCCCAATTTGCAGATTTTACTCTGAAATGACGGTATACTTATGACACTATTAAACTGAGTCTATATATTGTCACAAAATAACTGCTGCGGTTTACAAATCCTAATACCGATTCCTTTACGGGGAAAACCGATAAACAATGACTTATATTAATTTTCATTAAGGCGCAAACGCGTCATGCAAATCCACGCACGCGCACGCTACAAAGATATAATTGAGTAGTGGAAGCCGTAACCAAATTATATTTATTTAAACCATTCTTGCGAAATTTCACCTGAAGTTTTTCTAGATGTAACCTTCTCTAAATTATGAACTACATTTCACTACATAAAAAAATATACGAGTATTTCTTGTGAGGTTTAAAAATTAGTTAAACTAGTTTTGAATATGCAGGAGTAATATTGTATTCTGTAATTAAAATTAATACATTTAATGTCTTTCAAGGCAGTTAATCATTTCATACGTAACAAATCCATTAATATTATTATTTTCTTAATTTACTGTGCAATGTTTAGGAAATTCTTTCTAATTTATTTGTATCCCCTTTCCCTTAAACGTAAATCGAGAAAGAATTTTCCGGGGTATGAATTTCAATAAACAAAATTTGTATGTATTCAAACAAGCGGCTAGTAAAAGATGATACTGTATCGATAACTAACATTTAGCGATGTTATTATATATTATTTATTTGACCTTACGGTAAAAACCCTTTACGTATTTGTATGATTATCAGAAGCAATAATTTGCGAACTGTCGATTTTATTGTTTACCTTTAAACTATCGATAATTTTGTTAAAATTATTATTTAAAAAAAAAGTATTTTTTTGAAATTTAAATACGATGATCATTTTTGACAGAATATTAAGGTTGGTTATGTCAAATTAGAAAACGTGACATATCCAAATTGTACCATAACCAAGAGGGTATGATTTTTAGAGGTTAAAAGCTTTTTCTGTAAATCGATTATTTGGGAGAGAAATTGACAAAAAATGAATTGTTTGTCGTGAGGGGGGGGGGCGGCGTGAAGTGAAGAAATGGCACATATATTACTTATATTTCTATTATGTAATTTTATTTGTATAAGCGATTTTACATCACGGTTTCCACCGAATTTTAGGATTCGTTTTTCCTGACCAATTTAATAAAAACTTCCTCTCTTCTCTTCTCTTCTTTTTTCCTGTTTAGCCTCCGGTAACTACCGTTTAGATAATTCTTCAGAGGATGAATGAGGATGGTATGAGTGTAAATGAAGTGTAGTCTTGTACATTCTCAGTTCGACCGTTCCTGAGATGTGTGGTTAATTGAAAACCCAACCACCAAAGAACATCGGTATCCACGATCTAGTATTCAAATCCGTGTAAAAATATCTGGCTTTACTAGGACTTGAACGCTGTAACTC
The DNA here is from genome assembly GCF_047948215.1 of Lycorma delicatula. Classification (NCBI taxonomy): domain Eukaryota; kingdom Metazoa; phylum Arthropoda; class Insecta; order Hemiptera; family Fulgoridae; genus Lycorma; species Lycorma delicatula. Next base: position 157,083,005 of record NC_134460.1, read on the forward strand.
TCGACTTCCAAATCAGCCGATTTGGGAAGACGCGTTAACCACTAGACCAACCCGGTGGGTTAATAAAAACTTCCTGACTCTCACAATGTTAACCCATCTGTTGTCCCACATGAGCGGTAGAATTAAATAAATTATTAAAATTTAAGTGTAGAAAAGTAACTCTGTATGACCGGGTCTCAAACTCGATCGCCCGGTCGACTCGGTAGCTGGTGCGTTAAGCCTCGTGGCTACACCGATCTTCTGACCGTACAAGCGAAATTTGTTCTATGTAACTTCTAAAATTACATTAGTTTAATTAGTACCGAGTTAGTGGTTAGCTCGTCTTTACAAATCAGCTGATTTCGAAGTCGAGATTGCTAAGGTTCAAATCGTAGTAAAGTCAGTTACTTTTATACACATTTAATGTGTATAAAAGATACACATTAAATGTGTATAAAAGTAAGCGACTTTACTACTTACTTTTATACACATTTGAGTACTACATCATGGATACCGGTGTCTTTGGTGGTTGGGATTCAATTAACCACACATCTCAGGAAGGTCCACCTGACACTGCACAAGACTACACGTCATTTAAATTCATACATATCATCCTCATTCATCCTCTGAAGTAATACCTTACGGTGGTTCCGGAGGCTAAATAAAAAAAGAAAGACTGATAATGTTACGCTATTGCCGTTTACTCAGAAAAATAAATACATATTTTATTTTTTTGCAGCCTCCATCATCCTCATAGCTGCCCAACTTGCGCCTTTTTTTATTGCATTCACTTTTATCTTTTAATTTTTTTTTCAATATACATTTAATTTTTGTGATAACCCGTTTTAGTAAATAATTACATTGCAAAGTATAAAAAATCTGATGTGGACACCACATGACTTCCTGCATGCCTATTAAATTATATTTACACATTTTTAAACGTACATAAAATTTTATTTCATTAAAAACTTCTGATTTTTTATTTATTTATTGAATTATTATTCATCGAAAACTTTTTTTTACAATGAGAGGTTAATAATTATTAAAAAATCAATATATTTAAAAAAGAGAGATTAAGTCTTAAAGTGTTTAAGTGTTTAAAGTTCGTTATTGTATGCATTATGAAAGTATGTCATAATGCATACTATGTCATAATGCATATGTTTAAATCAATAAAACTGTTCATAGAGCGCGTTTTACTTCGTTTAACACGATTTTTCCGTCATCACAACTTTGAATGCTTATAACAATAACGAAGGCATTAAATGAAAAATGGGTTTCACCATTGTTTTTCCTGTAAAATTTTAAATCGAAATTGTCATATCTAGACTTTCCGATTTAAAAAAATTTAAGTTTGATTCTATAGACGGACAAAAATTAAAAACCCATCATAATGCTGATATTTTTTTTTAATTATGTAAAACCCCATTTCTTTCTGCCTCCAAATACCTCTTAAATATGCAGTATAAAGTTGTTTCCATACTTAAATCACCCGGGATATGAAACTAACGTTGAGTAACAAAAAAAGTATTAATTAAAAGCATCTTTAACCTTTAATTAAAAACACTAAGCTCAGCATTAATTATTAATTAAAAGCACCTTTTATTATTATAGTTACTAACGTAAAAAAAAAAGGTAATGATATAAGAATACAAAAAATATCTAGAAATAATACGTAACTTATCACTGTTCGTTTTTAATCGGATTAGATTTAAAAAAGACCAAAACGGTTAAACTCTTGAATAATCTCCCCAAAATGGTCCATTTATAGTATACGCGTTATGCGAGATTCTTAATAACTCGCCTGATAACAACGGTTAAATAAAATAGAAAATTAATTTAGCCCCCGTTCTCTAACCGCTATCTTTGCGATTTCATTTCATTACTGAAATTTGTCTTCAAAGAACTAAAAAAAAACCACCTTTTTCTATTAAATTTTAATCCGATTCGATTTAACTCACGTACGAAACGCGTAAAAAATTATAAAATAGAATTTTATCCTTATCTAGTAGTAAACTACAAAAGGATAAGTAGTATACTAGATAGAGACAAAATAAGGATAAATAGATTTTATCTAATAGTAAATATTCTTATGTACGGATGGCGCAGAGAAACGGGAAATTTTGAATTTCATGTTGATAGCCCTGCAGGAGTATCATAAGTAGGAGTAAGACGTTAAACTGTAGAGCAATAAAAGACATTTAGTTGCGATGGAGCAGTGGTATGGTGCAGAGAGTGCGATTGCCGTAAAGGCGTTTTGCCGACATGGTGACAGTGTGATATCTGCACAAAGAGAGTTTCGGCGACACTATGAAATCTCGCCCCGCGGTCAAGCTCCTTCTTCACACGCAATCAGGGTTCGTAACTTTGCAGAGACTGGTTCGGTTTAAAAAAAAAAAATATCGACTGTACGTACGCCAGAAAATACTGATGCCTTGAAAGCTGCAGCGGTGAGTCCTCATCGTTCGCTGCAGAAAATTGCCTCATCATTGGAGCTCGGACGTCGGAGCGTGCAAAGAACACTCCATAACCTGAAATTTTATCCTTGCAATATTGAAATTGTCCAAGAACTAAAACCTAACGATTGTATATTGCACCTGCAATTGTGAAAAACTGTTGTCTAAAATCAATGAGAATGCTAACTTTATTGAAAATCTTTGGATGTCTGATGAAGCACATTTCCACTTAAGCGGATACGTGAATAAGCAAAACTTTCGTTACTGGGCGCAAATAATCTCTGCTAAGCTTCACCGCATCCATTACACAGCGCTGAAATTATTGTATGGTGTGCAGTTTCATATCGTGGGGTGATAGGCCCTTCCTTCTTTGAAGATGAAGGGAGCTCTGCTGTCACTATGGCGTCTCAACGTTATTTTGACATTTAGAAACATTCTTTGCTCCTAGGCTCCATTCTCTTTCAAATCCTGACCTTCAGAAAACCCTGGTTTCAACAGGACTAGTCACCTCACACACTGCCCGACAGTTTATGGCAGCAGTGAGACGCGTTTGTTTGGGAATCGCATAATTTTAAGCACTGTTAACATCGCTTGGCCGCCCCGGTCTCCAGACCTTTCAGTCTGCGACTTTTTTTTATGAGGACACCTGTAGATCGTTGTGTATCAGACTCGACCGAGAAACCTTGCCCAGCTCAAAATACAGATTGAAAAGGAAATCGCCAACATCCCGGAGAAATCGTTGCTCCGCGTTATGTAAAATTTGCACAATCGAATTACTGAATTTGTACGCAAAAATGGACAGCACTTAAGTGAAGTAATTTTTAAAAAGTAATGTGTATTGAAATTTCCACTCTTGTAGAATATATTTTCAACATCAACTAAAGGTTAATAACTTTACTTCATTTTTTCTAATTATTTAAAATGTTCCTGTTTCTCTGCGCCACGTGAACTATCTTAAGAAATCCTTTCTTGCTCGATTTGGGCATTTTTTTTTTACCGACAACATTCTTCTATCTATTTCTCATTTTTCAAATAATAACTGATTAATTCAGGAATGGTTATTTTTATAATTAAAAGAAAAATTAGTACGCTAATAACGACAAACATCGGTGTAATAATGAAATAAACATATTAAGTAACGAAAAATATGATATTGCAAATAAAAATGTGACTTCATATTTCGTACCGTTACAGTCGACGTACAATAACTGTTGCGAGAAAAATAATTAGTCATTATAGTGTTTTATAAACGTGAATAGCTGCAAAATCTTTTTATTACATATTCTTAATTTCTACATTACATCAGTTAATATAAGAAATATTTTTAAAATATTTTTTTCGAATAATAAATTATTCTTTGTTTAAAGGTTATTTTTAATTATAAATATTTTTTTATAAAATTAACTATTTCCAACTGAAACCGATAAAATTTGATAAATAACCGATAAATGAAATACCGTTAGTCCAAAAACGGACAAATTGGGCCGCAAGAAACAGGCTGTATTGTACATTTTTTATGCATTTTACATAGATGTAAATGAGAATTAGGTTAAAAATTAGTCAGAAAGGTTTTTTTTTTCTTTGGTTGCATTTTCAGATTTTTAAACACAATTTTCAGTAATGAAGTTAAATTAAACAGATAAGCGATTAAAATACAATCACTCTCGATTATTTCCTATTATGACCTGATTATTAAAACTAAAACTGTAAATAAATGACTTGCCTACCGTAAGTTTTGTTCAAAAATTCATCATAATATGCTATCTGCCCTAAGGCAGGTCCCTTGCACAATCTCCTAATTCATTCTTCTTTCTTCCCGATTAAAATTTTGAATTCCTTATTTTTCATTTTTCATTTCAGATCATATAACAATTTTTTAGCTTTCATTTTTCTATCTTCTAGCATCGTTTTGATCGGTCCTTATCCTCCAGAATCGTTATTGTTTTTTTATTTCGTTTTCACTTTTACAATTTTCTATTTAACATCATACCTAAATATTTGTACTTCTTTATTTGTGAAAAACAATTAACGAGCAATAATCACGCCCGTAAACAAATACATATTCACAAATACTGAATTAGTAAAAGAATAACCATAACAAAACAATTCGGTTTTCCACTGAAATGATAATTATACTCAACGATGTTGCGTATTACGGCAAGTAATGCGATCTCATTTTCGGTCTAATAATGCTTAAGGGAGTAATGAAGCTAACATTAAACCTACAGTTCCCTTTTAACTATGTAAAAATGAAGAAAACCAGGAATTATAACCGAGAATTAAGGTACTTCAAAGGAAAAAGTACATCTAGTTTTTAATGAACCAAAAGATACAAAATATTTTATTATTACTTAAAAACATTACACTATTTATTAAATTAAAATTAAAGATATATAATATTTTTGGCGTCAAAAATATCATTTACAACAAAGAATAAAAACTATATCCTAGAATTATTTCGATGGTAATTAAATGAACTGATTAAAAAGAGGAACCGACCTCCACTGATCACCGAGACGGAATGGAAGAATTTTCCTTCTTTCATCCAAAGTTCCGTATTCAAATCCCAGTCAGATACGGTATTATTTTTACGCTAAAAATCTCCATCTGACCTCAAATTTCTTACGTGGATCCGACCGTAATAATTCTACCGAACATCATCTATCTTACACTAAAAAAACTACAAAAAACTGGCGTTAGAAAAAATTAGAAAGAGGAACTCTCTTGTTAAATGACCTACTTTCGGGAAAAGGAGAAACCTTATATATTACAGTTTAATTCATAACAGACTTCACAAATCATCTTTTGTACAGTTGAAAGCTCTAACATTTCTGTTATATATTTAATGGTTTTTTCCTCATACTTTTCATTAAAGAACAGATTTATATTTTCCAGTTCAATCCCTAGTAGAAGTACATTATATTTCAAGTTAATATTATAAATAAACATCTTATTTAGATCAGAACACCATCATATATTATGATAGGGTTGGAAAATCGTTTCTTCTTATTTTCCCGGTACATTATCGCATAATTCTAGATCATCTTTGTGAGTGTGGTGAAAATCAAACTGTTAAACACATCACAGAAGTTTGCCCTAGGACAGCTTATGAAGGGAATCCTGAAGATTTCCTGATGGCGACTCCACAATCAGTAACATATATTAATTTGTTAAATATTTGTTTGTAATTTTTGACTGTAATCGGTGTTGTGTTTTGGTGCCATACGCTAAGTAAATCTAGATCATCAAATCTTTTAACACAAGCGTGCTTCTGAAAGGTGACATATCACCGACTCTTTTAGGAAAGACAATGATTTTATTGGTTAATTTAAAAGTTATCGGGTCTTGAAATCGAGTGAAAATAAAGAAGAAATCCGAATTTTGAAATTTTATTACAAAAAAGGGACAAATTTGTGATGTTTACGGACATGAAGCGATATCATTACGTACGGCACAAAACTGGTTCAGGCGTCTTCAATCTAGAAATTTTGATCTCGATGTTGCATCTCGCTCTGATCGGCCGATCAGATAATAAATAAACACTGTATACTATCGGTAACGAATTTATATATCTACCAAAAACAGTTGTAAACCGTTTGAAGAAAGCTGGATACAAAAAAATTCAATAGTTGGGTACCGGATGATTTAAAAATGAAATATTTAATAGATAGTCTCCACTTGCGAATCGTTGCTAAAACGGAATGAAATCGAATCATTTTTGAAACGGCTCATTACAGGCGATGAAAAGTAAATCGCGTACAACAATTACGTAAGGAGAAAATCATGGACAAAGAAGGTAAAACTCCGAAAAACGGTAATTAAACCAAAATTACGCAAAAAAGATGATGCTGTAGGATTGTTGTGATGTGAGGAATTGGCCATACGAACTACTGCTGCTGCCGCCCAGTCAAACGATCGATTCAAACCTTTACTACTATCGACAACTGGAAAGATTACACTAAATAATCGAACTAAAGCGGCCAGAACTGATAGATAGGGAAGGAGTCGTCTTCATCACGACAACGCTTCCATCATACATTTTTGGTGGCCTGTCGAAAATTGAGTGAGCTTGGCCCGAAGGTTCTGATGCATCCACGTATACACCGGACTTTCCACCGTCAGAATACCGTTCGTTTCGGTCACTGTAAAACTCTCTTAATGATATAAAGTTGGCTTTCAAGTTAGTTCCAGTGAAAAACACATCACAGTTTTTCGTCTGGGAATCACAGAAGTTTTACAGTGACGGAATAATGATTTTACTCCAAAAATGGCAAGTGTGGGAGCGCGCGTCTTGATGATGTAGGGTCTAGGACCAGAGGACACTCGGTCCTGTACGTGCATCGGTAATCGAAATAAATCTTTTATTATTCTGATCGGTGCATAAAAAATATTACATGGATCACGTTAATATAAATATTAAAAAAATCATAAAATAAAAAATACTTGAGTTTAAAGCCTATATTAATTATTTACAGCAAATGCGTGAAATAATGTTAAAGTAAATACATTAAACGCATAAAAAATCACTATAAAATAATTTATAATTCAGACCGGCCAGAATCTGGATCCTCGAGGCTCAGGTCAGCACAGGCGAATCCCGGAGCCGACTCAGAGGCTCCTCGGGCCTCCCACGGCCAACGAACCTAACCACAGCCGCAGAGCTAGCTTCGCTCGCCATTCCAAACTTTCCAGGAGACCTGGCGCCCTAGACACCGCAAAGCTTGCTTTGGTCTCCATTCCCGTCTACCAGAGGGCTCCACTCCTGGACCCCGGCACTGAACTTTATTCTCATGGTTGCGAGAATAATACTAATAAATAACAATTATACTATTCAGACTTTATAATATCTGAAAAAGAAACTAAATTATAACACGTAGAATAACAGTAAATATAGTATATACACCTTTGACGATGAAAAATTAATAACTTATTTCTTAGCAGTGGTGGCAAAAATATAATAATGAAGTAAAATGATTAATCTATTTCTTCCTAAATGGATATCTTTAATTCACAACTTCAACCTCCTCGTACGCGACGAAATATGAATATTTTTAATATCTTAACCTTCCAGGAAGCTAGGGACTTGGTTAATGGCTTCCCTTCCCTGGGTTAACACGAATGTATTATGCATTATCTGAAAGCGATTGGTTCTCGCATTTTTTTCAATATATATATATATATATATAGTATATATATATATATATATATATATATACTACCTCTACCCGCCACGCTTCGCTGTGGCACATTGTGGTTGCATGGATGAGAAATGAGAAACAAAACAAAGCATACGTTTCATAGAAGTTTAATTTTGCAATACTTGTGGATATACAATATTTTTTTGTTTTTCCACCGTCTGCGTAGATATAAAGGCTATCTGGTTTGCCGACTCGGGACACGCAACATACAGTTGCCCGTGTGAGAAGCAATCCGCATCTAAATCTAAACCACACAATTCTAAAGATTGACCTTGAGCTTTATCGATTGTGATTGCAAATGCCAATCGAATTGGGAATTGCAATCTTTTAAATTAAAATGGTGTATCGGTCGGGATTATGGGTAATCGAGGAATGAGGACATCTTCACCTTTGAAAGGCCCCGTTAAAATCGTTGCTTCCACTACGTTATTCATCAATTTCTTAACTGCAAGTCGCGTGGCGTTGCAGAGTTTTGGCCGATTAATATTCCGCAACCGGATAATTGTCATTTTTTGATCGAACCGTTGCTAGAATCAATCTAACGAGGAATGTTTTCCCAGTTCCTCCTGGCGCATCCAAGAAGAAGGTCCCCCCAATTCCGTCATTTATCATTTGCATTATGCGATCATAAATGCCTTTCTGTTCACGCGTTAATTTGGGAATGTTTGATCGGACATATGACTGAAGATCACCGATGTTGTAACTCTGTTCACGGCGTAAATCCACATCAAATGAAACAATCGCAGCTCGGGTGGGTGCTGGCATTCCCGATTGACTAAGAACTTTATTTGCAATAGCTAAGCACTTGTCTTCAATATTTATCGATGCTTCGTTGTAAATGCCTTGTGTAAATTCCACGGTCATATTGGTATTTTCTAGGCGTACTCTATGCAAAATATCCTCAGCCATATGCGATCGATATCTTTCTCATAACTCTGTGGGAGATGAAGGGAAGCAAGCGATCAATATAATTGCAAATAATGCGCGAATTTGGTTTGGATGTGCAGTGTTGCACGCGTCATTAATACATATATCCCACTGTTGGTCGTTTTCTAATAAATTCAGAGCTTGGTGAAAGGCGCAGCTCAATCACGACACGATCACACAAAAGTACCTCGATTAAAGTGAATATTTAATTCAGATTGTATAATAATCTAAATCAGTTGCAAGTGGATACGGTTTTTTTTTTTTTTTTTGTTAATAAACAATGTAATTGGGAACAGATATTGTTTCACATGTGACTGCGGTTGTCGTTAGCTAGTATGGCGAGTGTTCCCCTCGCTTCCGGCAGATGGCGCGGTCACTGGTACACAGCTGACCGTTAAAAAAACTGTTTTCTCGCGGTCGCGGGTATGTGACTGATGCGAAAAATAGATAGATAGATTTATTAAAAATAAATGAAAACAATCTTAGATGCGGGTTATATATCGTGCTAAAATTTGAGCTCAATCGGTGCAGAACATTTTGATTTTTTGAAGCGTACATAAACGAACTTAACATTTTTATATATAAAGATTTGTGGGCTGCGAAAAAAAATCCCTTAAGTCGTGCGAAAAAACACATCATTTAAAATGCTTACAAAAGCAGAGTAATGCTTACAAATTACAGAATAATCAAACGGCGTTGATTTCAGACGTTAATAAACTGCTAACGTAAGTAGAAGTTGTGCTGCTTCAGTGTACAACGTGATTCTCGAGTATGAATTTACTAATGAATTACGGTCTCCAAAGAAAACAAAACCCCGAAGTCAATTGAGAAAAAGGTGAGAGTTTGATAAAAACGCTATTCGTAAAAAAATTATGTGAATTTGAATTATTTAGAAATAGTTTAGCGGTGTATTATGTCCTTTGGAAGAGAATTCGGCTATTGACTTCGACAACACTTCTTATCATTAAACGAAAAAAATTCCAGCCGTGTTATAGAAAAACAATGATATCAAAATGCGGCTTAGTTCAAAAGGAATAATTTTTGAAGAGGTTTAAGTTAATGTTCAATCATCGCAAAGGGTTTCGCGTATTAAAAGTAATTATAGTCCGTATAAAATTGGTTTGACACACAACGCCATATTGGTAAGTCGTGTTTTTATTCGGCCCCTAACGAATATGTTTGCCGGCCTCCGTGGCGCGAGTGGTAACGTCTCGGACTTTAATCCTGTAGTTCCGAGTTGGAATCCCGGTCAGGCATGGCATTTTCATACGCTATAAATCATTCATATCATCATCTGAAGCGATGCATAACGGTGGTTTCGGAGGTTAGAAAAAACAAAAAAAAAACTAATACTTAGTTGTGCGGTTTCAGTGTTACTATTTGTGAATTTTGTTCTTTGCTTTTACATAGCAAAGAACGCTAAATGACCAAAAAACGATTGTTTGGTCATATATATGTAAAAAAATAACCTAACGAAGGATTTTTTGGTCATTATGTAGGGATATTATTTTCTGTGTATTTGGTTATTTCGACTTTTTTTGTTTGCATAGTCTCAAGTCTATCTGTGCTATAAGAAAGTTGGGTGTTTTAATTTATTTACTGTAAGTCATCCTTCTTGGTGGCTTTTCTTTTTGTTTTGGTGTTTTTTTTTTTTAAATAAAATACAATGTTTTAGCTGTTAAATATAATTCAAAGAAATTTGGGCGTTGTGTTTGACAGCGGCCATCTTGCATTGATCTGATTGGTTTTCCTTTGTTTACATCTCCAAATTAAAAATAGATAGATTTATTAAAAATAGATGAAAACAATCTTTGATGCGGGTTATATATCGTGCTAAAATTTGAGCTCAATCGATGCAGAACATTTTGAGTTTTTGAAGCCGTACACAAACGAACTTAACATTTTTATATATATATAAGTGTGTGTGTGTGTGTGTGTGCGTGTGTGTGTGTGTACATTTTCCAATAATCGTGATCAGTTAGATCGGTTGTAACTGATGCGTGCAAAACTTAGCATTCAACGTACTAACAAATACCCCGTTCGAATTTTTAAAATGGGACGATTGTTTGCAAAGATTATTATAAGAACACCCTATTGCACCTTCCAAAACAGCACCTCAAGGGCAATCCGTTAGTTATCGGTTAATGGTTATGATTGGTCTAACCTTCCACGAGGTGCTCAAATATCTCACCGCTCTAGCCTCACACGCAGTCCCCACTTGCTAAAAAGAATTTTTTAATTTATTTAATATTCTTTTATTTAAGGTAAATTTAATTCTATTATTTTTGTAATATTATTCGTTCTATTGATTTGAATCATTCGGTTCAAACCCAGCTTACATAGTGATAGAGACTCAGGTTCATAATTAATTAAATTCATTAGATTTGTCCTTCAACCGGAAATCTCCATTACTAAAACTAAATTTAAAAAAAATATTTTGATATTAATGTACAAGGCATCGGATAATACGATTTATCATAAACATGAATTTTGAGCAGAAATGGTCAACGTTACAGATATTGAATTTAATGATAACGAAATCAATATTACAAGGGCAAGTCAATTATTATCTGCAATTTAGTTATATTTTTGTTTATGTCGGTAGCACTGTCGCGTTGCGTAGAAGACTCATGCACGGTTTAATTGTTTTTATGTCTACGCAGGTTTGATGTTGCTAGGTTAATTCCATTATCGTTGCCCTGCCGTTAACCGTGGTTGCTCCACTTTCTGTTTGCACCAAAGAAGAACAACGTTCAGTGATCTTTTGCGGTCTGAAGGTGTATCAGGGGCCAAAATTCATCGAAGACTTTCGGTACAGTACGGGAACAGTGTGTTGCCGCAACGAAATGTCTACGAACGGATTGAAAAATTCAAAAACGGTCGCACAAGTGTTACGCACGACGAAGGAGCCGGACACCGTTTACCGCCACAAATGAGGAAAACTTTAAGCGTGCACGTGACTCTGTTTTCTTAGACAGACGAGTAACTATCGATGAAGTGGCGCATAGTCTGAAAATTAGTCACGGTTCTGCCTATAAAATCATCCACAACAGGCTTGGGTTTCATAAAGTCTGTGCAAGATGGGTCCCAAAACGACTCACACAGTCGCATAAACAAACGCGCTTGGACATCTGCCAAAAACATTCGGGTCGCTACGGTAACGAACGGGACATCTTCTTAGATAGAATCATCACCGGTGACGAAACGTGGATCCATATTACGAGCCGGAGAGTAAACGGCAGAGTATGGAATGGAAACATCCAAATTCGCCCTGCAAAAAAAAAGTTCAAGACCCAACCGTCCGTTAAATTAAATGTATGTATACACTCAAATCTAGCAATACCGAAGCATTGTCGGGTCTGCTAGTTATATATATATATAAATACTTTTTTGACATGAAATATATCTAAAAGCCTTTCTCGGTTATATAAATAAACAAGGGTAAAAATTTGGTTGCGATTGATCGAGCAGCAATTTTTTTTTTTTTTTATCCCGACAAACAAAAACCCTCTTCCTCTTTACATAATAGTATAGATATAGATCTGACATCGATGTGATCTATATAATGTATTTTTATGTTACGATAAGAATAAAATTTTTCAAAATAAATGAATTTTTTAGCATAAAGATATTTATTTATATTTCTCGTATTATTTCTTACAGTAAATTACAATTTTATTATTCCAAAGAAAAATAAGAAAAAAAGAAGAAAATGTAACTTATAACAGATGGGAAATATCGTTAGAATAACAAAAATCTTTTTTTGTATATTTTTCTAGATATAAATATTTTTATCGACTGTTGTTTTTAACGGTTATTTTCATAAATAAACTACAGATGTGTTATTTAACAAGGATAATCTCTCAGTATTTAAAAAAAGTCAACTACTATTTAAAACAATGTTTTACTTTTTAATTTTTTTTATCATGAAACACTGTCGCATTTGTACATTTCACGATTTATTAATCTTATTAAATGGCATACAGAACATTAGATGAAGATTATGATGATTTTGAAACCGAGGAAGAGGAAGAAAGGTTACGAGCAGAAAGAGAAAAACAGCTTTCTCAATTAGAAAATATACCGATTAATAATGAATTATATTCAAAAAGAAATTACAATGTTATGGGACATTCGGATCCTATACTATCAAATTTACAAAATAATAAGATCAGTGGTAAGACTGAAAAAGTGTATTATTCAAATCTTCCAGACGAATCTCCTGATAGACATCATCAAAATTCGACGAACAATAATTTTAGGATATCGGTATGTCTCTATTTTTTTTCCTAATAAATATATAAATCATGGAGGTTAAGTACAATTTCCATGTAATATTAACAATAATAGATTTATTGTAATCATTAACAAAAGCATTACATACAATTCGATTTCAAATTTGTTAATATATACTTTGTTCTAATTTACAATTACTTGGTAAATCCAAATTATTTTTTCTGATAAAAAGTCTGGTACGAGATAATAAAATTTCGTTTTTTCGACGCCGAAATTTCATTTCAGCTGGTATCTAACGTCTTCTTTTACATCTTTACACACCTGCTTTGCTTTCATCTGTACCAAACTTCTCTACACGAATTTCTACCTCAAACTACATCGATACTGACCCCCGTAGGGGAAGACGCCCATCTTGAAACGATTCCGGTCGCTTCACCTCCCTTTCCGTTCCTCGCCCTGACGGTCATTTTATTGACTCTAGAACTCTTAATTACATAACGAAGTCATCAGTTTGGCCTCCGTCAAGTTGCCACCGATGTAAACGCCTCTGTAGACATTTCCATCGGTGTTTTAATTTAATTTTGCTTTCGTCTTCGCCAAAGGCTGCTTCTTTATTCCTTTTTTTTTATTCCCGCGCCTCACTCTTAACACCGAAAGACGCAACATTCATTCGTTAAATAAACTTCAAAACTAGACTTAATAACAAGTATATAAATTTGATTCCGTTATAAAAATTTAAAATTATATTCTTGTACCCGTCATCAAAATCGTCGATCGCAACAAAAATTTTGTTCTATAAATACTTCACATACATTTCTTAATTCGACAAAAGTTAACTATAATTTCAGCAAGAGAACACTAACTTCGATCTGGTCTGCTCTCGGAAGCGAGGACAATGCCTTAACCCTTCCGTACACAGCTCATCATAGAGTCCCTGATACTCAAACCTACGGTTTGGTCTGCTACCGGAAGCGAAGGCAACGCTCCACTTTTCTGCTGCTAGGTTCTACGACTCGACCGATAGGGTTGGTCTAGTGGTGAACTCGTCATCGCAAATCAGCCGATTAAAAGGTTCAGAGTTCTGAGGTTCAAATCCTAGTAAAGGCAGTTACTTTTATACGGATTTGAATACTAGATCGTGGATACCGGTGTTTTTTGGTAGTTGGGTTTCAATTAATCACACACCTCAGGAACGGTCGACCTGTGACTGTGCAACACTAAGCTTCATTTACATTCATACATATCGTCCTCTGAAATTATACCTTACGGTGATTACCGGAGACTGAACAGAAAAAAAAGGTCTATTATCTTTTTTGTCTGCCTTCTATAATTTCTATTATATGTATCCAGACCAGTTCCCTTTCTGGGATATTACTAGAATATCTCTTAATTTCTATTTCTTTATGAATGTCTAGCTCAGTCTTTCTATCTAGTCTATACATGTTTATTTTGAACGATTTTAAATATCTACTAAAAGCTTTCAACCCGTTCATATTCCTCCACTCACTTTCGTCACTTGTTTATCCTTATTAACTCTGTCAATTTTATCAATCTGAATGTGACGAGTTAATAATGAATTACATTCGAACACAGATTACACCGTTATAGCACAAGCAGATCCCTTACAATCAAATTTACAAAAAGTTACAATTTGTAAGACTGCAAATTTATATTACTAAACACGAATTTGCTGTCTAAACTGTTTTAGGAGGGAGAGTTTTAAGTGAATTAGCTTAATCTGATAGGCATTTGTCATTAAGACTTGTGCACCCTTGAATCACTCTACAGGTAGAGTGATTCCTTACCAAAGTGATCCTATCCCTTACCAAAGATATATACTGATTCTTCAGGACCTGGTGCTCTTACAAAACTTATCATCATATCTGAACCCACAAAACTGTTGCTGGGGAAAACAGAATCGAAGATAAGCAAAATGGGTGAGTAGCGAGTGAGAAAAGGTAGTTGAAGCATCATGATATTTTACACTCTAACTCAGGATTTGAACTGTATTTTAGAATTGTAGCTTGGTACAATGCAATAATTTATAAAATAAATTCCTATAGAACTAATTATGAATAGTATAAATTATTATTAGAATTTTGCTTCCAGAGATATTACAGCGTATACTTACCAGAACTTCTAGTATCAGAAAGACATTTTTTTAAATTAGTCGAAGAGGGAGATGTAGAGAAGGTGAAAGAATTTTTACAAGAAAGTTCAATGTTTAACATAAACTGTTCAGATTTTCAGGTGAGTAAATAAATAAAATTAAGTAATTTTCATGTCATATATAACTAAGTATAAAATATACTGCTCATGTTTACTGCAAGCACTAAACTCACTTGTATTTCATATGAACACTGGTTTACTAGACAAATAAATGTAATAAATATATCAAGTAGTAAAAGTTTTTTTTTTCAAATAACTGAAACTCCTGGCACTACCAATCTGATTCAAAATAATATTCGGCATGTTTGTTTGATTGAGAACAAGCCATATAAGATCAACAGAGCCATTCAGCATGCACCGCATAATAAATTAAAAAGGAAAACATCACTAAATTTCACATCTCTTAACCTTATTAGAAGTGAAGTTATGTTTATTATGCTTACTGTTTGTAAGCATAAATGAAACAAAAAATGTTACAGTTTGTAACAAAAAATGAAAATGAGTAGAGATATAGAAAGAAAATTGATTGTATAAAACGTATAAACATATTAAAAGATCTGAGAATTGAAATAATTTGGACAACCGAAAATGAGGCAAAGACTAACTACAGATGGATACAGCTGAGACCTAATAATCATAGAAAACAACAATTAACTTTTATATACTATTTTAAGCAATCTAAAATAATACAGACATTAAAAAGCTTCTCTTTTTTATCATGACAGTCCGTGATGTACTTCTATAAATAGATTCACTTAAAATAAAATAAAAAAAGTTTATATTTCAAATTATTAGAGGACATCTATATTAATCTATGAGGTCTGTTCGAAAACTAACCGAACATTTTTAATTACACACAGACAGAAATATTTAGTGATGTGCAATTGGTAGCATTGTGTTTTGCATAACCTCCTTCGTAACCTTCTTGGATTGTTGATCTCATTTAGTTTGAGCAACAATACAACGTAAAATTTCAAGTGAAACTGGGGAAAATTTCCACAGAAACCTTTCAACTTTTAAAACAAGCTTACAGTGATGATGCTCTGCGTCATATGGTACATTAACGAATGGTTTTCACAACTGAAAGTGGTTGTCAGTTGATTGAAGATGACCTTCGACCAGGAAGCCCTTCGACTTCAACTATAGACACCCACATTAAAAATATTAATGATCTGGTGCATGCAAATCAACGACTGACTGTCATAGAACTTGCAGAAGAGGTTAGCATTTTGATTGGATCATACCGTGACATTTTGACTGAAAAATTGAACATTCATAGAACTGCAGCAAAGCTTGTTCCTCATTTGATGACCAAACAGCAGAAAGAACGTAGAGCAGGCATTTTGTCAGCAATTCTTGAATAAGTAGACGATGATGAAACATTCATGCAAAGGATCATAATGGGAGAGAAAGCCAGGTTTACGGCTACGACATCGAGACAAAGTTCAATCATCACAATGGATTATAAAAGGATCTCCACGCCCCAAGAAACCATGTCAGTCTCACCTGATGACAAAGTGATGCTCTCTGTTTTTTTCAATTTTAATGGAATTGTGCATTTTGAATTCTCACCTTAAGGTGAAACAGTGAAAGTGCACACTAACACGGCATTTAACAATGTTTACGTGAAAAAAATCTGCAAGAAGAAACCAGAGTTGTGGTGTTCCTTCACCATGACAATGCCCCTGCACACTCAGCTTTGTCAATTGTCTTTTGCCAAAAAATCAGATGACTGTCCTCCCTCAGCCTCCCTACTCGCCAGAGCTGGCTCCTTGCAAATTTTTCTTACTTCCGAAATTGAAATCGGTGATGAAAGGACACAGTTTTAAGACTATTGATGATATTAAAGCAAATTCATCACGAACCTTTAAGGCGATTTCAAATGAAGCTATCCAGGCCTGCTTTGCGAAGTGGAAACACCGATGGGAAAAGTGTGCGAGTAGGGGAGGGGAGGGAATACTTAGAAGGGGACAAGGACGAATAATCTATCAAATTAATAATAACGATTAAAAAAGTAAAGTTTGGTTATTTCTTGAACAGATCTCAAACATTAAGGACTAAGGACATCTACATTTAATAAGGATTAACAGTAAATGCTTTTTCCAAAAGCTAGAGAACTGAACATTTTTAAAGAAAAAATATAGTATGGAAAGTCATTACAAATATGCTGTTCGAATTAAAAACAAGAAACTTCCCCGCAAAACTTTATAAATGTTAGAAAATAAATTGAATTATAACTGTATTCCAGATAACCGAAAAGAAAAAATGCAAAAAGGTAGTATCAAAGTAGTACCTCAATACAATCAGTCATAAATGGTTTAAGCATTCTTCAGAAACATAAGGTGCAAAAATGTAAACAATATCAATAAGCATATCAAAATAAATAAAATTGATTGATATATTAGTATAAAACTTACACCATTACTTTTAGAAAATGGATTGGTCATTTCACATAGAAGGTTGTATAGGCTGAGGACAGTGTAAGTAAATTTTTATTTTATCAGATAGCTCTAACTACTGATAACTATTTGTCGGTGGGTCTAATTAAAACACATAAGATCTGGCAGATCTAAAATATAATTAATACACCTTATATTCAAACAAAAAACACAGATACTGACCAAATTAAGATCAGTCAGATATCCCAGTAACTTCTACATTATCACGTATTCAAATTTTACATAAGTTTGTTTCTAGTGTGTAAGTTATTATGAATTTTAAATACATTGTTTAATCTAAAAAAAATGAATAAAAACTTATCTTCAAAGTTAGAAATTACTTTTATTTTTATTAAGCCGAGAGAAAGAAAGCGTTAGCATAAAATTAAACTTTCCACTAACAAAACTATGAACCATGAGTGTGGATTGTATCAAATCAACACTGGCCAAAAAATAATATTCATATTTTTTGTCATCAGCCATGTAATGAATATTTGACAGATGATTGGTTTGAAAGAATTTTCCACTCTTCTGGTTCTTTGATAAGCTTTTAAACTCAACTTATGTCTACACATCAGACACACACACACACACACATATATATATATATTTTTTATTACATCAACCAAAGTACAGAATAAGGTAGGATGACTTACCTTATTCCACTATATGTGCAGGAACACTTTTGCGAATAACTTGCATCATCAGCTGCATTACATATTCATATACTCACCTAAAATTCCATTACAAACTTCATAAAATATAATAACTTATGTATTTATTTATTTTATTTAAAATTTAAACCTTTAATCTTTTAATTTTAAGAATTTAAACCTTTATTCAATTAAATTAAAAATTAAAAAAACAAAATTTAAAATGTGAAAAATTAATTAAAATTAACATTAAAAATTAAATTGTAAAAATGCTTACATATATTTAAAAATATGATGGGTCAAGGCATAAAATCAAATTAAAATTAAAAATCAAAATATTTATTTATTTACTTTATTTAAATTACTTTTATTTTTGACTTTAATTCTAATTTTAATTTTAATTTGATCTTATGCCATGATATGTCATATTTATACATATGTAAAAAGTTTTACAATTTAATTTTAATTTAATTTTTAATGTTAATTTTAATTAATTTTTCATATCTTAAATTTTAAATAAAATAAATAAATGTATGATAAGTTATTATATTTTATGAAGTTTGTAATGTAATTTGAGATGAATATTTGCATATGTAATGTAGCTGATGATGCGTGTAAATCGCAAAAGCGCTCCTTCATATGTAGTGGAATAAGGTAAGTCATCCTACTTTATTTATTCTGTATTTTGGTTGATCTAATATAATAAATATATTGTATATAGTACAGAGATTCTAAAAAGAATTGATATATATATATAATAATATATATAATATAATATATATATAATTGATATATATATATATATATATATATATATATTTAAAATAATTTTTATACATTTTTGGACAACAAAGATACAGTCTGAAGTCTATAAATATTACCTCACAGTAATTTTAAGACTTCATAGTAAAAATAAAAAAGACTGTTCATTGCAACAATGAAAGTTAAGATTGAATTTCTTTCTGCTACTTCTTTCTCCTTATTATTTGAACATATCAGTTCTACAAACTAGAACTCATTACAAAATTTCTCTGCTGATTAAGAAGCTCATTGTAAGAAACATAAATAATACCTAACTGATATGGTCAGATAATACGTAATAGCTGCAAGAAATCCAGAAATTATCTTAGAAGCAAAGAATATAATTAATATATAACAATACGAAAAACAGCAACTTTAACATCGACTATATAATTAAACAGCAATTTTAACATTGACTATATAATTATTTTAATTGTTCATTCAAAAAATCATGTAATTTTGGTGATACTTTGGTGATTTAAGGTAAGTGTTTTGATAATTTAATCAGGCTACGTTTAAAAAAAAAACAATTAAAATTTATTGTATAAATATACATACATTTTTATTTTTCCTTATAGATTTCACCCAACATACTTCCTTATACCAAACTAATTCTCAAACTTTCAATTCTTTTCGTGATGACTGGAAAAACACACTATATTTGGGCACTGATTTAAAAAATTCTATACGTTATTACACTAAAAATATAATTATTATTAACTAAATTATTATCTAACAATTATTAACTAAAATCATGCACATTCTTAAAAATTTAAAAATAATAGTAAATACATAAAAGTACCAAAAATACATACGTTTACAAAGCAATACGTACATGAAAAATATCTGATGACACCAGGGAGGTAAATGTAATAATGGACTGGTTGCAATAAGTTAACCGCAGACAGCTATTCCTAGAAAAAATCAATCAAAACCATTTTAATTTTTTTATGGAATAATTTTTTCATGACTTTTTATTACACAAACATTTTAAAAAGAATTGTTTAAATTAACTAAGCATAACTATTTAAAACCGATTGAAAATTTTATTTTTAATGTTGAACCTCCAACTTTTTGACTGAAGGAAAACAGATAAAAGAAAATAACAGAAATTTTATATATTTTACCATATTTCTTTTTCAATTTTTCCATTATCCTACAGTTAAATTTAAAAACCCTTTTCTTTTTCTTTTGACGCTTTTGTAAGAGTAAACCTTTACATTTTGCATATAACAAGTTATAAGATGATCTAACAAAATAAAGATTAATAAAACACAACATCTGTTATTATAACCTCATGTTCAATCCAATTGAAACTGATTTTCAAGTCCTGAAGAACAGACAGTCTACAAATGTAATCAAACAGAAGGAAATACAGTAGAAACTAAAAAAAATTACTTCCGTAAAAATAAATAACATATTATAGTGTTAAGAAAATTTAGGTACGATTAAAAGTAAGATATTGATTTGCCTCTCTTAAAGAAATTATGTTTTTTTTAAAAGCACTGCCTATCGGCAAATGTAAACAGACAAGTTCAAAGTTCTTGTTTAAGTAACTCAGGAGGATGTTTTTTAGATAGATTAGTAAACTGCTTATGCATACAAACTAAGCCATTATAAACCGCTAAATTTACAACCGACCTACACAATAATATTTCCTACTGTGATCAGTACTTCCTCAGTTTTCGGATAATTACAGAATAAGTGAGAGATCAGGAGCTTTTCTCAACAAAGAAAAAAAGAAGAAAAAATAATTATTTACCTCTCATTAACCTACTGATGAGCAAAGATAGTAAATTCCATGTAACAAAATTATATTTTTTTTTGTAATATAAGAATTTTATAACACCAACTTAACCAAAATATAAATTTTCTTTCTACCTTTCTTGACATTACTTATGATAATCTTTTTTGTTACTATTTAGTAAACCAAAAGTTTACATTACCTTGTTATTTTTACATCAGAATTAAATATTTTATAGGGTCTGACAGCACTTCATATAGCAATGCAGGCAAGAAATGATGATATGGTTGATTTTCTGCTACAACAAAAAAGGTTGGATGTAACAGATTCTGCATTACATGCAATAATGCTTGATCAACCACACAATTTAATAAAAATCTTGGATAGATTGAAAGAAGTTTCTCCTGAGCTTGAATATACAGGTTTATTTTAATATTTTAAAAATTGTTTCTAAGAAAGTAATTTTATTACCTTACAAGTGTAGATAAATAATCTTTATATAAATTTAAGTAGAATGAATTTCAGAGGTTAATTAATTTACTATGAAAAACTTAACAATGTTTTCACTAAAAATTTTTTTTAATGGTTTGTACAAATGATGTGCAAGTTATTTGCTTGACTTTCTTACTGAACTATTAATTACCTAAACGTTAATTTAAGTTTTGTGATTTTTTTGTATAATACACAAGTAGCAAGTTAGCAATTATCAAGATTTATGTTTGTTTAAAAATCTTCATTCAAGTTGACTCTGATTACAATTAACATCTGAAGAATGAACGATCAATGTTAATAAAATTTTTCTGATATAATATAAAATATTTAGTGCATCGTTAGTGAAATCAAGCTGAATGGTGATTTAGTTTAGTTAGCTACTTTCACTCGCCAAACAATTTCAAGTTTAGGTCAGCTTTTCCTTCAGGAATCCTGTCCTGTTTTTTTGATTGGTTTTTTAGTTTCTGATGGAAAAGTAATTTCTGTTGCAGCATTTTTAAGCCGATTAATTAAAAAGTAGTCGATCGATACTGTAGTGCTCCATTTCTGAATAAAAATTTCCTTATCTTCCAAAAGATTGTACGGATGATAAGTATTCCTGCTGCCTGCAGTCATCAGCAGACTGACCTTCTTAATCCCTTTATAATGCAAAAATAACATGTACAAGGGAAATCTACTTACATGAAAAATACCTTCTACCTTTGACTAAATAATAACTTTAATTTTGAACTGAAAAAATATTTTTTTCGTAACTTTTAACTGAGGATTGCTTTCAAAAAATAATTAAAAACTGGTATTCAGAGGAACTCCAGATAATGCAATCGGTTTAAAATGAAATATAAATAACTTTTATTCAGTATGGAATCATATACAGAAGGTGGACTAGTATATTTTTTTCTCTACCCAATGTACATGTATTTTTCATAACTACTTTGTTTAGTTTCAGTTTCTGTTAAATATCACTGATTATTCAGAAAGAATTGTTTGTCTAAAAACATGTGAAGTAATATAATTCTGTCAGACTGAAGCAGATTTTGTGTCAATTAGTTTGTATAGTTAAATGTTTGTGACATTTATGAAATAAATCAGCAATTAAGAAATTAATTGACAACATAAACAACTATGGTATAAGCAAAATGGATCCATGAAAAGGACAAAATTATACAAAAAAAATTCCCAAACATTTTTGTAAATGCAAATATTACAAGTGTCAGAATTCTACGCTTCACAGTCTTCTACGCTTCAGTAGAGTTTTGAAAGTTTGAAACAAAACACTAGTCACCGTAGGTTAAATAAAAACTATACCGGAATAGAAATCTTTTATGGTTCAATGAGCAAAATATTCACAAAAGATGAATGATGAGAAGAGGAATAAGTACATACAAACATTCACAATTAATTATTCAACAAACTATTCACAAAAGATGAATGAAAAGAAGAGGAAAGATACAAACCAAAAATAACTGAATTTGAAATATATATTGCTGTCTTTACCAAAATAATTGCTTATATGTAGTGACACTTGATAATGCACATGGTTAGTAATGACACTGGTGCTTATGTATTAACGCCACCGCAGCTACAGCTTTATTTAAAAACAAAGTAGTCAATCGGATAGAGTTTAACATAGATTCAAAACAGTCTCTTTATTAATTTTAATAAATGGTTATATAAATTTATTTATTTTATAAATATAATTTAACCAAACTTAACCTATGCTTGCTTCGCTCGCTAACCTTGACTAATTAACAGGAGTGTTTTGATTATTTAAATAATAAATAATTGCAATAACTACTGAATTTATTAAATAAATACTCAAAAAGTTACGGTGTTAATTAGTCAAGGTAAGTGAGCGTAGGTTAAGTTTGGTTAAATTACATTTATAAAATAAATAAATATAAATAACCATTTATTAAAATTAATAAAGAGACTGTTCATTTTCCACCGAAATCCGATTGACTACTTTGTTTTTAAATAAAGCTGTAGTTGCGGTGGCGTTAATACCATGACACTAACTAATTGTCCAAGAGCCTTCTGAAGCTAATTATTAAACCAAATAAATATTGATAATTAACTTCAAAAGGCTTTCACAACTACTTCCATATAATTTGAAAAATGATTAATAGTAAACATTTTAAAATTTTAGAGTATATTACATTTCATCATGCTGTTTAATAAAAGAATGTACCAAATATAATGTGAAGTATAAAATCTTATAAAAGTTAGTCTATGCATATACTAAATTTAGAGGAGAATGTCATCTCTATGACCTCCTGCTCATAATTTAATACCGACCACAGGTAGCAAGAAGGTCTACAAGAGGAATTGCTTAACATTTTACTGCACTGCCATTCAGTCAGTCACTGGTTAATGGTAATTTTAGAATGATAAAATCTAAGCTGATTACTTTTACTCTATACTGTTTGTCGTTATTTTTATAACAATTTCAACTTCATAACATCTAATATTTCTACCTTACTCATGCTTTCTTCCAATTTAAATTTAATATCTTACCTCAAAAATAAAATTCTTATAATGAAATATAGTCATAATATTTTTTCATCTAATTAAATTTTATTTTTGTTGCTACAATCATTTAATTAAAGTTGAGATGGATAAAATTAGAAAACAAATCTATTGAAATTTCATTAGTAATATTTCAGACTGTACTTTTTGTACCATGATTATATCAAAGCCCATTCATCAAATGAAACAATCGTCTAATGCAGTAGAAATATAATTTGAAATAATGGAAGGAAAAAGAATACAAAAGCAACAGAATCACTTTTAAGAAAAGTGTATCGTGTTATCAAAAATCCTTGAATAAATATTATTAAATTATCTATACTTTTCAGATTTCAAATAATAGAAATTTCTGATTTCTTGCAGTCAGGAGTAAATAATTTTTGCTTTAGAAATACATGACGTGTCATTTTTCTTACTAATTGGTAATAATACAAATATGAGTAAAACCCAGACATGTTGTAAATAGGATTTTAGGATCATTTTTTGAATTTATGAAACATCTGCATTTATTAGAAACTATTAACTCTTATCAGGCTTTATTATAAAACAAAAATAAAGGAAAGAAAAAATCCTCAAATCACACTTTACCAGTAGGAGCATGATGTGGACAACAAATATTAGTTGCTAATGACAACAGAAGTTGAAACTTCAAGTGGAAAGAGAAAAAAATTTAATTTCTAAAAAAACTAATTTCTTTGATTAATACCCTAATTACTTACAATGTGATAATATTGTAAACCCTTGAGATCAAATTGTTTTTTGTTGTCATGAAGGATGCAAAAGATTTGTTTTATTTACTATCTGATATTAATATTTCTACATTGCTTATAACTATTAAAATGCTCATGACTTTGGGAAAGTTAATATTTACTAAAATAATAATAATTTAATATAATACTTATGTGGTGTAATGTAATTTCTTAATTTGTAAAAAAAATTACAAGAGTTTCAAAGATTTAAAATTGCAACAATAAAATAAAAATATTAATATTAATAATGATGAGTCAAATTTTATAAATGTATGGTTATATACATAAATTTTTAAGATAAATTTATACATTTAGTTTATAAATTTTCAATTATAGTAAAAAAATGAACTTTCATTGCTTATTTAGGTTGTATTTACTCTCCTGATTTTTCAATGAACATGACACCATTAATATTAGCAGCACAATGTGGTAATTATGAAATAATTCGCATATTATTAGCTAGAGGGCATTCCATACCACGACCACACAAACCATGCTGTCTTTGTCCTGAGGAATGTTTGTAAGTAATAACATTATACTACACAGTCAGACACACATACACATGCGCACGAACAAATTCAATAGAGCAATGTTATTCAGTAAATTAGTAACTGAAACCATTGATAATTAAAAATCCCCTTTAAAAAATTAATGAAAAAAATCTATCACAAATTCATTTATTGTAGTTCATAAAAACATTTTATTTCGTGCAACATCATTTCCCAATTCAGCACTTATTTTTAATGTTAAATATTAGTTTCAAACGTTATATATATAAAACCACATAAAAACCCCGGATAACAGCCAATGGTGCTTAAACAACCCTTTTCATAAACATTTTTTCGTTTTAATTTCTATAAATATTTTACACTTTGTGCAATTTGCCTCTTTTTTCTTATGCATTGTAATCACACAAAAGATAATAGTTTTTTAATTAGCGAGTTTATTTGCATATCAACTTAACTGTATTTTAAGAGACTCAGTAACTCTTCCATTTAAGGTATATAGTGATCACCATATGCTTGTTAAAAATAATATTTATATTTTATTTGCTTATTTAAGGATTGCTTTTATTCATCATTTCAAGAAAATTATTTATTTTTAAAACTGATAATGAATATTGGTTGTTAAAAATAATAATGCCGATACCACACCTTTAGCTTAAAGAATGAATGAGTCACATGCTAGCATGCAACATGTTATTCTTGCATCACAAATAAATAATATCTTGTACTATTTTTATGTTTGAATCATTCAATTTTTATTTTTCGTTTATCATTTTATCGCATTGATACAGTGTTTTCATTAGTAATTTCATTTTGTTTTTACTATTTTTATAGAAATTGTTATTTTATAAAATGTTCGCTTTCTATGACTAAGTGATCAGTCAATTTCATATGTTAGTGAAATAGTGTTTATTTTGTGATACCCATGCAATATATTTAAAAGAATTAATTTTGTTTTATTAAAGTGTACGAATTTGTTAACATGTGGAATTTTGAAAATTATTGACATTTGAAGAATTGCATTGCATTTTAGAAGATTAAGGTAATATTTCAGAAGCAACTGCCATCGATACAACTTATATTCCACCTAAAGTTGATGAACTTACTAACAAAGATATTGATAAAAATTTTCTAACGGAGACCTCTTCAACAGGTACATTTGAGATTCATTTGCATACTGAAAAAGACATTGATGCTCAAAAATCCAGTTGCAGGAAGAAACCAAAAAACCTTAAAAGAGAAACTGGCTTGTTGTGACTGCCACTATTAGAGAAAATAGGCTTCCTAACTGAACATTAAACAAGAATTACAGAAAATGAATAGAGGTACATGTCAGTTGCTACATAGAATGATAATGCAATGGTGACAGTTGCCAGTAACCACAATGGCATATATCCATTATCAAATATGAAAACATACAGCCAAAAAAAAAGAAAAGACATAATTATAACTCAGCCATTAATGATAGCAGAATATTCTAAAAGAATAGGAGGCGTTGATTCCCATGACAATGGTATTGGAAATTATAGAATTCAAGTGTGTGAAAGAAGATGATGGCCGTTGTTTACAAATGCTGCTGATTCTATTATAGCAAATTCATGTAAAATATACAGACTTGCAAGCAAATAATAGTAAAATCAGTCATATTTATTTTAGGTCATCTCTTGTATCATTATCACTGATAAAGAGTGAAGAAATAAAAATACCATGAAGCACTGCAAGAAGAAAAAACTAAATAGTTTTTCTTCACCATAAATGGCAACCAAGGATCATCTGTCAAAAAACAGTTAGATGTTTGTTATGATCAAATAGGGCATGTTATTTCAGAGCATGTGAAAAAAGCTAGATGAAGATGTAAGCTATGCAAAATCCATAAAAATTTTTATGTGTATAAAATGTATAGTACACCTACATTAAAGTTGTCAAGATTTTCATTTGCAGCAAAGAAAATAATTTTTTATAGAAAAAAAAACGAAAATAGTTTATTTGTAACTGTATATTACTTTCAGTTTAACACATTGTAATATTAATTGTTCATACGTCTTTTTATTACATTCTTCAGAAAATGACATTTTTTGCATGATTTTTGCCAAAGGTATGTAAACGAACAATTTCATTCCTGAGTGATAATTGATTTTTTTGTTGATAAGAAAATATGTCTTGCTTTTTATATACTTAATAATGGATAAAATAAAGGGTTTATTTAGAAAAAAACTGAGTAAAATGTCAGGCAGTTAATGCGTTAAAACTGCGTACATTGAAATTAATCTTTTAAAAGTGTTAACTGAGAAACAGGATTACAAATTTCTTTTCAAAAAACTGAATTTATGATAAAAATTTTAAAATGATCCAGACTTTAAAAACGAGTATGGAAAATACGAGTATGGAAAATACGAGTATGGAAAATACGTATTTAAATACGAGTATGGAAAAGAGTATGGAAAAAATAATAAAGTGAAAAAAAATAAATATCTAGGTAAAATAATTAAACACTTTAGATAAAATAAACTTAAGTGCTAGTAAAGTGGAACTTGAGTATCGCTTAACAAAGCAATACAATAAAAAAATAAATTTCAAGAAAAACAAAAATTAGGCGTTATAATATAGATATTAGATCTGAATGTTTATAAGCCTCAGAGTGTTTATATATGAATAAGATAGGCAAAATTGAAGAGGGGGATTAGACAAAATGAAGAGATTTATAAATCTAATAAGAGACTTTCAGATATTCTAAGGAAAAAAGGCTGATGTTTTTTGGACATCTTTTCAGAATGGAAAATAAAGGACTGATTAAAAGAATTTTTAATTTTGTCTATAATCAAAAAAATAAAAATAGCAGGTTTAATGAAACTTCAAAGGATATGAGAGATAATCACGGATCAAAAGATACCATGGAAGGAATAATCTTACATAAAAATAAATTTAGAAAAGTTATTTTAGTAAACAAGGGTTTCTGGAAAAAACCAAACAAAAAATATGACTACAGATGGAGTGAAGAGAGAAAGCATAAACATGGAGAAAAAAAGAAAAAATTTTGGGAAGAAAAGACATTGAAAGAAGAAAAATGATTAAAATATTTATTGTAGTTAGAAGAAAAAAACTATATTTTCTAAACTAATGTACAGTACAAAGAAATAAAAAGGTCTTAATATTTAAAAATAATTTAAAGCGATTTGACTTTTTACAAAGGGGAATTCTGTGTGTATCATGCACTGTTTAAGTACATTAATTTGTTCCTTTTACACTATTTATCAGTCTTTCTTATACCTTGGCTACATGAAATACATCTGAGGTACAAGCAGTACTCCCAAGTAACAGTTTTCTCCCAAGAGTAATGATGTTCATTACATAGTAAATTCTTTGTAAACACAGATTGAGTCACTTGTAGGGCAAAATATCACTTGTGTTGGTGGGTTTGTCATGCTGTTAAGCAACAGTACAATTAGCTGAGTGAAGAACAGAATTGAAATGCTTCCATTACTCACTTTCTTTCCCTAATAAGACTGGAAAAGGCTTGTTATTCTTTGAAATGGCTGTACCATTAATTTGGCAACTAGCATCACATCCACGTATCTTCAATCATTAAGTTATAATGATTCACATACACAATTTAATACAGAATCTAAATCCTTTTTACTGCACGCCTAGGCATGCAATAAAAGTAGAAAGGAAATACAAAAGTCTTACATTATTTACTTTAGATGTAAATTAATTTATATTATTAATTTTTCTTTTGCAGAAAATGCAGAAACAACAAAATTTAATAACATTCCAGATTCATATTTTCTTGTAACTGTTTGATAATTAGATCAAATTTACAATAATCCAGATTGTAATTTGATCAAATGATTAACAACACTCATGTACAATATACATATTCGTACTACATGCTATGTACAATTTTCACCTACAAAAAAATTAATAACACAACAGTTTAGAAATAATCACACCTAAAAACTATTTCAGCAGAAAGACTAAAACGGACTGATGTATTTTTTAAACAAATCTTTTAATGTATTACGTTAATTAAACAATTAATTAATATTGAATTTGAAGATAATTTCTTGGATGAATGTTTTACAACACAAAATACAATAAAAAAAATGAGTGGAACAAAACTGTTACTTTACCTGTTTTCCAAAGATCATTAAAACGAATTCACGAAAATAATTAAAACTCCAAACGACATAATTAACACAAAACTAACGAAGGTCAGTTATACGAAACGAACGATAAAGCGATGATAGTTTTAACAAACATAACATGTTAAACGTTTCATGAGAAAGCGATAAATACTACATCGACTGCCCTTTTTTTAGTGTTTAGCCTCCAAGAATCACCGTAAAGTATTATTCTAGAAGATATGTAGGAGTGTAACTGAAACATAATCTTGTATAGTCGACCAACATCGAGAGTCTACTGAAGTAGCCTCTCTGATTGGCTGCATGCTACCCAACAGACCACTGCTTCAATTACACGCATTTTTCCGTTTGCTTCTGTACTGTTTATGTTGTCTACTGTGACATCTGCTATTTACTCTTGTACACATCTTCACGAAGTATTACACTTCTTATGGATGTTGAATTCTTTGCTTGTAAATAAAACTACTGCTGAATCTTAATTAACCGAACTTGCGTTAATGAAATTCTGATTACCTCAAATTTTTATATTCTCAAGTAAATGTTAAGTTTTATTTGAATATTGTTCAAATTCTCTTTTCATCATACGTTTTGTTCAATCCAAAATTGACCCAAACTTAATAATAATCCTGAAAATAATAAAAGAGAATAGTAAAGACATAAATCAGTTAACTAAATTATTTCATGTTGTACACACTAATTAAAATATTAAGTCTATTGTTTGTTTTAAAAATACGATCAGTGACTATTAGATTGACAAGTAAAAGTTTAGATTTCAATAAATTGTCACTGTTAACTCGTCCTGAGTCTTTAAACATACATTCTTATAGGTTTTATTCATTACGCTCATAAACTAATAAATTTGTGCATCCTTTGCGTTTCTTACAGATTATGTGCCATTAAATAATTTTTTGTCGTTTGTCATTTATCACGATGTGTTCCAACCAGTCAGCTTTCCTCTTATACACATCTCTCGTAAATTTCATTTTCTGTTTCTGCAGTGCTGAATCCAAACAGCTACTGTATCTTTTTATTCTATATTGTAGCCAAATTTGTAAAATGTTCTCTTTCTTCAGTTTCCTAGTACTAGCGCTATGAATCGTACAATTTTTGTGTGCAAATCCTAATAGCTGCCTAAGCATTTTGTATTATGATACTGCCCAAATAACTATATGTTACTTTTAGAACAACCATCCTGTCTATTTTTGTTCTGAGCAAGCATAGAAATACATATATATTGTAGGTTCCTAACTGCATCTGAGAAAAACAAAGCATTAATCAGTCTGATTATAGATGCTTTGCAGAAACATTGCTTTCAGGCACTTTTGGATATTCATTAAATATGTATTCTACTGCTATCTAATTCATCTGACTTGTAATAGTTCCAATTGAGACTACCGTGTGTTGTTTGCATTTGTGCATACAAAGTAATACATTAAATTTCTCATGTTATCTTGCAATGTTTCTAGGTGCCTGCCAGATTCTGCATGTAACCAACAATCATAGTTTTCTAGCTGAAAAAAAATTATTCATATTCAACATTTTTTGGTATACATCATTAAACTCTTACAATGTAGATTTTATAATAAAAGGTGGGGAGGCATAAGGTTTTTTTTTTTTTGTCTTCAGTCATTTGACTGGTTTGATGCAGCTCTCCAAGATTCCCTTTCTAGTGCTAGTCGTTTCATTTCAGTATACCCTCTACATCCTACATCCCTAACAATTTGTTTTACATATTCCAAACGTGGCCTGCCTCACAATTTTTTCCTTCTACCTGTCCTTCCAATATTAAAGCGACTATTCCAGGATGCCTTAGTATGTGGCCTATAAGTCTGTCTCTTCTTTTAACTATATTTTTCCAAATGCTTCTTTCTTCATCTATTTGCCGCAATACCTCTTCATTTGTCACTTTATCCACCCATCTGATTTTTAACATTCTCCTATAGCACCGCATTTCAAAAGCTTGTAATCTTTTCTTCTCAGATATTCCGATCGTCCAAGTTTCACTTCCATATAAAGCGACACTCCAAACATATACTTTCAAAAATCTTTTCCTGACATTTAAATTAATTTTTGATGTAAACAAATTATATTTCTTACTGAAGGCTCGTTTCGCTTGTGCTATTCGGCATTTTTTATCACTCCTGCTTCGTCCATCTTTAGTAATTCTACTTCCCAAATAACAAAATTCTTCTACCTCCATAATCTTTTCTCCTCCTATTTTCACATTCAGTGGTCCATCTTTGTTATTTCTACTACATTTCATTACTTTTGTTTTGTTCTTGTTTATTTTCACGCGATAATTCTTGCGTAGGACTTCATCTATGCCGTTCATTGTTTCTTCTAAATCCTTTTTACTCTCGGCTAGAATTACTATGTCATCAGCAAATCGTAGCATCTTTATCTTTTCACCTTGTACTGTTACTCCGAATCTAAATTGTTCTTTAACATCATTAACTGCTAGTTCCATGTAAAGATTAACAAGTAACGGAGATAGGGAACATCCTTGTCGGACTCCCTTTCTTATTACAGCTTCTTTCTTATGTTCTTCAATTATTACTGTTGCTGTTTGGTTCCTGTACATGTTAGCAATTGTTCTTCTATCTCTGTATTTGAACCCTAATTTTTTTAAAATGCTGAACATTTTATTCCAGTCTACGTTATCGAATGCCTTTTCTAGGTCTACAAAAGCCAAATATGTTGGTTTCTTTTTCTTTAATCTTCCTTCTACTATTAATCTGAGGCCTAAAATTGCTTCTCTTGTCCCTATACTTTTCCTGAAACCAAATTGGTCTTCTCCTAACATTTCTTCCACTCTCCTCTCAATTCTTCTGTATAGAATTCTAGTTAAGATTTTTGATGCATGACTAGTTAAACTAATTGTTCTGTATTCTTCACATTTATCTGCCCCTGCTTTCTTTGGTATCATGACTATAACACTTTTTTTGAAGTCTGACGGAAATTCCCCTTTTTCATAAATATTACACACCAGTTTGTATAATCTATCAATCGCTTCCTCACCTTCACTGCGCAGTAATTC
The DNA here is from genome assembly GCF_047948215.1 of Lycorma delicatula. Taxonomy (NCBI): domain Eukaryota; kingdom Metazoa; phylum Arthropoda; class Insecta; order Hemiptera; family Fulgoridae; genus Lycorma; species Lycorma delicatula. The sequence goes on from NC_134460.1 coordinate 157,115,058, forward strand.
TACAGGTATTCCATCTATTCCAGGAGCCTTTCTGCCATTTAAATTTTTTAATGGTCTCTTAAATTCAGATCTCAGTATTGTTTCTCCCATTTCATCCTCCTCAACTTCCTCTTCTTCCTCTATAACACCATTTTCTAATTCATTTCCTCCGTATAACTCTTCAATATATTCCACCCATCTATCGACTTTACCTTTCGTATTATATATCGGTGTACTATCTTTGTTTAACACATTATTAGATTTTAATTTATGTACCACAAAATTTTCCTTAACTTTCCTGTATGCTCCATCTATTTTACCAATGTTCATTTCTCTTTCCACTTCTGAACACTTTTCTTTAATCCACTCTTCTTTCGCCAGTTTGCACTTCCTGTTTATAGCAGTTCTTAATTGCCGATAATTCCTTTTACTTTCTTCATCACTAGCATTCTTATATTTTCTACGTTCATCCTCCATCAGCTGCAATATATCATCTGAAACCCAAGGTTTTCTACCAGTTCTCTTTATTCTGCCTAAGTTTCCTTCTGCCGATTTAAGAATTTCCTTTTTAACATTCTCCCATTCTTCTTCTACATTGTCTACCTTATCTTTTTTACTCAGACCTCTTGCGATGTCCTCCTCAAAAATCTTCTCTACCTCCTCTTCCTCAAGCTTCTCTAAATTCCACCGATTCATCTGACACCTTTTCTTCAGGTTTTTAAACCCCAATCTACATTTCATTATCACTAAATTATGGTCGCTATCAATGTCTGCTCCAGGGTAAGTTTTGCAGTCAACGAGTTGATTTCTAAATCTTTGCTTAACCATGATATAATCTATCTGATACCTTGCAGTATCGCCTGGCTTTTTCCAAGTGTATATTCTTCTATTATGATTTTTAAATTGGGTGTTGGCAATTACTAAATTATACTTCGTGCAAAACTAAGTCGGTCCCCTCTTTCATTCCTTTTGCCCAGCCCGTACTCACCCACTATATTTCCTTCCTTGCCTTTTCCAATGCTTGCATTCCAATCTCCATCTATTATTAAATTTTCATCTCCTTTTACGTGTTTAATTGCTTCATCAATCTCTTCATATACACACTCTACCTCATCATCATCATGGGGGCTTGTAGGCATATAGACGTTAACAATCGTTGTCGGTTTAGGTTTTGATTTTATCCTTATTACAATGATTCTATCGCTATGCGTTTTCAAATACTCTACTCTCTTCCCTATCTTCTTGTTCATTATGAAACCTACTCCTGCTTGCCCATTATTTGAAGCTGAGTTAATTATTCTATAATCATCTGACCAAAAGTCACCTTCCTCTTCCCACCGAACCTCACTAATTCCTATTACATCCACATTTATCCTATCCATTTCCCTTTTTAAATTTTCTAGCCTACCAACCTTTTTTAAACTTCTAACATTCCACGCTCCGACTCGTAGAATGTTATTTTTCTGGTGACCCCTTCCTTAGTAGTCCCACCCGGAGATCCAAACGGGGGACTAGTTTACCTCTGGAATATTTTACTAAGGAAGGCGCCTCCATCATTGCTATTTGAAAATGCAGAGAGCTACATTTTTTTGGAAAAAAAGCAGCTGTAGTTTTCCATTGCTTTCAGCTGCGCATACTCAGAGGACTGAGCGATGTTGATATGGCTGTTTAAGTCATTCTGACTCATGCCCCTAACAACTACTGAAAGAGCTGCTGCACTCTTTCAGGAATCATTCCTAAGTCCGGCTCTCAACAGATACCTCTCCGATATGGTTGCACATTCGGTCCAGCTACTCTGTATCCCTGAGCACTCAAGCCCCCTCACCAACGGCAAGGTCTCATGATTCATAGAGGAGGGTTAAAATCAATATAATTTTTTTGTCTTCAATTATTTGACTGGTTTGAAACAGCTCTCCAAGATTCCTTATCTAGTGTCAATCATTTCATTTTAGTATACCACCTACATCCTACATCCCTAACAGTTTGTTTTTTATATTCCAAACATTGCCTGCCTGCACAATTTTTTCCTTTTACCTGTTCCTCCAATATTAAAGCAACTATTCCTGTATGCCTTAACATGTGGCCTATAAGTCTGCCTCTTCTTTTAACTATATTTTTCCAAATGCTTCTTTTTTCATCAATTTTCCACAATTTCGCCTATAGCAGTGCTGTAGCACTGCATTTCAAAAACGTCTGATCTTTTCTTCTCAGGTACTCTGATCGTCCAATTTTCACTTCCATATAAAGCTACACTCCAAACATATACTTTCAAAAATGCTTTCATGACGTTTAAATTAATTTTTGATGTAAGCAAACTATATTTTTGATTGAAAGCTCGTTTCATCTGTGCTATTTAGAATTTTATATAGCTGCTGCTTCGTCCAGCTTTAGTAATTGTACCTCCAAAATAATAAAATTCTTCTACCTCTGTAATCTGTTCCCCCTATTTTTATATTCAGTGGTCCATCTACATTATTTCTGTTAGATTTTACTACTTTGGTTTTGTTCTTATTTATTTTCATCCGGTAGTTCTTGCATAGTACTTCATCATTGTTTCTTCTAAATTTTTTTTACACTTTGCAACAATTACTATATCATCAGCAAATCATAGCATCTTTATGTTTTCACCTTGCACTGTTACTCCAGATCTAAATTGTTCTTTAACATCATTAACTGCTAGTTCTATGTAAAGATTAAAAAGTAACTGGTATAGGGAACATCCTTGTTAATCCTTGATAGGGACTCCCTTTTTTATTACGGCTTCTTTCTTATGTTCTTCGATTTTTATGGTTACAGGTTGGTTCCTGTAAATGGTAGTGATTGTTCTTCCATCTCTACACTTGAACCCTAAATTTTTTAAAATGCTGAATATTTTATCCAGTCTATGTTATCAAATACCTTTTCTAAGTCTATAAATATCTAGTATGTTAGTTTAGTTTTCTTTAATTTTCCTTTTGCTATTAATCTTTGTGTTAAAATTGCTTCCCTAGTCTCTATATGTTTCCTGAAACCAAATTGGTCTTCTCCTAACACTTCCACTCACTTTTCAATTCTTCTGTACAGAATTCTAGAAGATTTTTTATGCATGAATAGTTACACTAATTGTTCTGTATTAGTCACACTTATCAGCTCCTGCTTTCTTTGGTATCATGACAGTAAAAGTGTTTTTAAAGTCTGATGGAACTTACCCCTTTTTTTGTAAATATTACACACCAGTTTGTATAATCTATCTATTGCTTCCTCGCCTGCACTGCACAGTAATTCTGCAGGTATCCTGTCTATTCCAGGAGCCTTTCTGCCATTCAGATTTCTCTTTCCACTTCTGAACACTTTTCTTTAATCCACTCTTCTTTCGCTAATTTGCACTTCCTGTTTATATAGTATTTCTTAGTTGTCGATAGTTGCTTTTACCTTCATCACTTACATTCTTATATTTCTATGTTCATATCCATCAGCTGCAATATATCCTTTGATATCCAAGGTTTTCTACCGGTTCTCTTCTGCTGATTTAAGATTTCCTTTTAACATTCTTCCATTCTTCTGTATTTTCTACCGTATCTTTTTTACTCAGATCTCTTGCAATGTCCTCTTCAAAAATTTTCTTTACCTCCACTTCCTCAAGCATCTCTAAATTCCACAGATTCATTTGACACCTTTTCTTCAGTTTTTAAACCCCAATCTACATTTCATTATCACCAAATTATAGTTGCTATCAATGTCTGGGTAAGCTTTGCAGTCAATGAGTTGATGTCTAAATCTTTGCTTAAATCAGATAGATAGATTATTAGATATCAAGATAACTTATAATCTGATACCTTGCAGTATCACCTGGCTTTTTCCATGTGTATATTCTTCTATTACGATTTTGAAACTGGGTGTTAGCAATTACTAAATTATACTTTGTGCAAAACTCTATAAGTCGGTCCCCTCTTTCATTTCTTTTGCCCAGCTCATATTCACCCACTATATTTCCTTCCTTGCCTTTTCCAATGTTCGCATTCCAATTTAGCTACTATTAAATTTTCATCCCCTTTTATGTGTTTAATTGCTTTGTCAATTTCTTCATATACACACTGTATCTCATCATCATCATGAGTGCTTGTAGGCATATAGACGTTAACAATCGTTGTCAGTTTAGGTTTTGATTTTATCCTTATTACAATGATTTTATCGCTATGCATTTTGAAATACTGTACTCTCTTCCCTACCTTCTTGTTCATTATAAAACCTACGCTCATTGTTTGAAGCTGAGTTAATTATTCTAAAGTCACCTGACCAAAAGTCGTTTTCCTCTTCCTACCAAACCTCAGTAATTCCTACTACATCTACATTTATCCTATCCATTTCCCTCTTTAAATTTTCTAACCTACCAAGATTTTTTAGAGTTTAAAATTCTACGCTCCAATTCGTAGAATGTTATTTTTTAATTTTCTGGTGACCCCCTTCCTTAGTAGTTCCCACCCAGAGATCCAAACGGGGGACTAGTTTACCATCGGAATATTTTACCAAGGAAGGCGCCTCCATCTTTGCTATATGAAAATGCGGAGAGCTAAATTTTCTTGGAAAAAAAGCAGCTATAGTTTTCCATTGCTTTTAGCTGTGCAGTACTCAAGAGGATTGAGTGATGTTGATATAGCCGTTAAGTCGTCCTGAAATACGCCCTTAATAACTACGTAAAGAGCTGCTGCCCTTTTTCAGGAATCATTCCTTAGTCTGGCTCTCAACAGATACATCTCCGATATGGTTGCACCTTTGGTCCAGCTACTCTGTATCACTGAGCACTCAAGCCCCTTCACCATCAACAAGGTCTCATGATTCATAGAGGGAGGTGGTTTTTTTTTTTTAATATTATTTATTAAAATATAAAAACGTGGGATAATTTCAGAAAAATATGGGTAACCAGAGATTTCAACCTAGTAGTTACCAGACTGATACATTAAGATACATTAACAACAAAGTTATTCATGAAGATTTAGGTTGCAAAACCAAACAGACAAGTAACTAACAAATTACAAAGGACAACTATCCTAGTAGAATAGAGGAAAATTTATAATAAAATCCATCCTCACTCTCACTTTTTCTTTCGCTAATTTGATGGCAACTTAACAGAAACAGAAACGCATTTCTACTCACCTAATTACCACAAACTGATAATACTACTCCTTTCTAACTTCCTGTTACCCTCGGTAACATTCCTACAACACTATTAGCTGAATACTATATAAATACATTTTTTATTTTTAATTTACAGAAAAATATTACAGTCGGAAGATGCATTATTAATGATTGTGGCAATACTTGATGTGTATCGTGCAATTTCAAATCCAGCATATATATGTCATATATCATCTGACCCAATATTATATGCATTTGAACTAAGTGATGAATTAGTAAAATGTGCGTATGTACATGCAATTTTCCAAGATGAATTTTTACAAATTTGTGAAGATGTTAAAACCTTTGCTGCTGAGTTCATGTGTAAGTATGATTTTAAAAATTTTGGCTGAAATTTAAATATTATTTTTTTTACTTATAAAAATAAGAAAAGAGACAAATAAAATGAAATATCAAACACCTTTTGAATAATAACTGTATTTTATATTATATTATGTCAGTATTGTGTAGGTTCACTTAATATGTTTAGAGTGACGATTATTTTAACAAACATTTAAAATAAAATTCAAAAACAAAAAATTTGCTCTTGATTGGTTAATGTCCTATAATATATAATACTCCACTGTTTTTAGTCTGTGAACAGTTACTTTAATTTTATAAATACTAGTAGAAGTGCTTTTTTATGTATATTTCATATATATTGTTAAGTTATTAATTATTATTAATTTATTACTGATATATTTTTTTAAATTTATATAATGTTGTTTTCTTGAGCATATATTTCTCAGTATGCACTGACAATGTTTAACATTTGAAATTAGTTTTAGATTTTTTCTGTTTTTTAATTTATTTAAATAACTGTTACCATAGCTCTTTCTCTTAACAGTAAAAATATTATATGTGAACTAAGACAATACATTTATATTATACTGTTGAACGTTCATTAAATAAGTTTCATAACCTACTCACAACAGGTGCCATCAATAACACATCGTCATTAACAGAAGGAGCTGAGTCTGGAAATTTTTAAGTGAATAATTCCTGAGTTTACGGATAGGATTTAGATTAATGCAGTTTTATTCTTTGACCAGAACACTGACTGAAAGTAGAGAATGTAATGAAGTGTTTCTTGATAGAAAGGGATAAATTAATTTGTTACTTTATACTATCTGTCCTAGCCTTTCAAATGGCTGTAATGTAAATGAACAGACTGAAACATCGATCAGAGATACTTTCCCAAGGAAGCCTAGGATGGAAACTTGTTATTGTTAATTTGTACATAGCCAGTTGACATGTCATTTCAGGTTACCACCCATAACCTTACAGATTGGCACGTAGAAAACAACACTTTTCTGGTAGAAAAAATACAGCTTGTTTTGTTAAAAGAATGCATTGGAAAATAATTCTCAAACATAAATACACAACAAACAAAACCAACAAAGTAAGCACTTCCACACCCCAACTGACATTCACTGTCCTTAAGTAGAAAGTTATAACTTAAAACGTAAGAGCTTCATTAACAGGAAAGATAATTCTGACTGCCCTTAATGCATTACATGTTATCTATTATACATAAATATGTATTGTAATCTAGAAGGGAGGACAAGGTGTTTTCATTTGCATTACATCCAAGAAATCATTTAAATAATGGCATTAGAACAACAGTTTATTTCACTAACTTTTTAATTTAAATATTAGATATTATGAAGTACGGAAAGGTTAGTGTGAAATTTTCAAAAACTCATCAAAATAAATGCCAACAGTATAAATCAAAACTCAAACAATAGCTTTAATTGAAAAATCCCTTAAGAAATATTTGTGACATTTACAGGAATATTTTTAAACTGGATTTTTTTATTTCCAATTTTTTAAACATCTATAGATAAACTAATATTTTTTTTTAGATTCTTCACAAAATTATCGGCATGAATCTTGATTGTCTGTAACTGAAGTTACAAACAATACTTCAAAGTGGGGATACTAAAGTCAGTTATGTTGTGTTGCTTTGCCCACGAACAATTAATAGTATTCCTGATATATTTGCGTAAAATTATTCAAATGCATGACAGGTTCTAGAAATGCATGTCTGGAATAATCTATTGCTGTACTGTGCAAATCACAATGTCAAAAATAACAAAATTGTTGTCATGATTGCTACTCAAACAAATCATAATTTTTTATAATTGTTTAGTATATAAATATCTTTACTTTGCTTTTATATTCGCAGCTTGTTGCAGAAGTTGTGAAGAAGCTACTACAGTACTAAATCAGGAAGAAGGAAGCCGCACTAGAGGTCACTTGTTGTTTCCACGCTTAATACTAGCCATGACTCTTAAACAAAAACAATTTGTAGCTACTCACTGTGTTCAACAAGTAATTATAATTAATGTAGTTTTTAATTTACGTCTTTATTCAATTAAAAAAAAAAAATAGACTATAAGACCAGATTAAATTGAATTGTGTTTGCACACAACAAAACAGTGAATTGTAAAGGTAATAACTGTGATGACATCATCACAATACTAAAAGATTGTAAATTTTAAATGGAAAATATGATTCAAATCTATGAATTTTGGGAAGTGTACAAGTGAAGACACTTCTGTACATATTATATCAATTAAATTAGCTGTCAAAGACAAAAATAATTTAAAAAAATATATATCTATAAAACAATAAAGTTTCACACTTAACAAATTCAAAGATGAAAAAAATTAATGGTAAAATCAAATAAAACAACATATAATAAAACTATTGCTATTAATAGCATGGTGTTAAGCTATCTGCTTAAAACTAAATCAAGTGTAGTGTACATACACTACACTATGTAATGTAGTGTACATTATAAATGAAAAAGCTTAGCACTAACGTTGTATACCTTTTGAATCATTTCAAAATTGAAATTTATACTAATTAAAATCTGTTATTTTTTAATTTAAGTTTTTAAGTGGCAGTTTATTTAAAGAAATCTGTAAGAATTGTGTAAAATTATGTAAAAAAAATAATTTTTAATGACAGGTTTTCTACAATAATTTAAATACTAACCATTATTTTATAGTTACAGCTATAACAGTGATACTGACATATTCTAGAGTTGAGTAACATAATGCGTAATTACAATATGGATTTAACCATTCATTTGTCTAGTGTGCCTATTGATTTACCTGTAAATCCCACCATATTCCTCCATCTAAGCACAGAATACTTGTGAAAGGAACATAAAAGACAAAATACTTCTTATGTTGATAGTTTTTTTTTTGTTCAAAAGTTTTTTTTATTCCCCAGGGCTGTTGGTAGGAAAAACTATGAGGTCTGTAAATAAAGTAATGATACTGTTTTTTTTTTCAGTCAAAGTGGCAACACTGTAAAGTTTTTACTAAACATATGGTTATAAGAACAGCTGATTTATATTAGGTATTAATATTTTTAGTCTATTGTTGGCACGTGAGATGCTAACAGCTTTACGTGAAACAAGTTTTTGTTGTGTGTTATAAAAATGATTAATATTAATTATGAGTAATGTTGTGCTAACAAGTTTTGTGTTAAACTCTGTGAGAATGCAACTGAAAATTTTTCAAAATTGAAAAGGGTGTATGAAGATGACGCTCTGTCACAAGCCCAAGTTTTTGAATGGTTTAAAGCACTTTCAGATGGCCGGGAATCAGTTGTGGACAATCCATGCTCTGGAAGACTGTAATCGTCAAAACATGACAACATTGTTGAGTGAATCAGAGACTTGAAACGGTACAACCGGCGATTAACTGTCAGAATGATTGTAGAACAATTGAATTTGAACCATACCACAGTCAATCAAATTTTGACAAACAAATTTGACATAAAAAGTTTGTGCAAAATTGGTCCAAAAAAAAACCTCACTGTTGAACAGAAAAACAAAAGGATGGAAGTGTGCCGCAATCTTCTAGGGAAAATTGAAACTTATCCTGATTTTTTAAAAATGTTAGTACTGGTGATGAATCTCGGATATTTGAGTACAATCCAGAAACAAAACGCCAGAGCAAGGAGTGGCACACTTAAAACTCACCACGTCTCAAAAAAGCTATGCTAATTTTTTCTTCGATAGTAATGGCATTGTCCACAAGGAGTTTTTGCCTACAGGACAGACTGTAAATCTATATGTTTATCAAGAAATTCTTGAAAGACTGTGGAAAAGAGTTGCTCGCATGAGACCAGCCATCAAAGACAATTGGATACTGCATCATGACAATCCACCTTGTCACACTGCATTCTCAATTAATGAGTTTTTGGCAAAGAAAAACATTCTTGTAGTTCCTCAACCACCTTATTCACCTGACTTGAGTCCCTGGAACTTTTTCCTGTTCGCAACTTAAAAACACCTCAAAGGATATCATTTTGGAATAGTAGAAACATAAAAAAAGTAACAGACCATCTGAAGTTTCTAAGTTCCAACACTGCTATGAAGAGTGGGAAAACCATTTGAAGTGTTGCGTGGCTTCCCAAGGGAACTATTTCGAAGTATAATTGGACTGTAAATAAAAAGTTTTTCTGAACCAGTCTCATTACTTTATTTACAAACCTCGCAGTTCACGTGTTTTAGCTGGAACACTTGGTAGATAACTTGCTAACTCAGCTGTAATATGAGCATCATGTTAACTGATAAAAATGAAGGTTTACCCTTATTACTGTACCCAAGTACTAATGATTTTAAAAAATCCTGACTTACCACTTAAATTGTTCCATGAGGTTGATTTTTAGTTTAAGATATAATTTTAACAAAATGAATTCTGTTCATATGAAATAATATGTTATATTTTCAGGTACTAGAAATTGCATGCATTGGAGATTGGTACGAGTGGAAATGTTATCCGTTGGGTAGTAAAATACTAACTGTGTTTCCTCGTATTATAATTTTGCCTGCAATAGTTTTTCTGTGTTTGGTTGCACCAAAATCAAAACTTGTTCAACATTACAGTCTTCCAATAAATCGTATGATAAGTCATTCAGCATCTTACCTAGTATTTCTAATACTTCTTTTTATGCAGTCAAATAAAGATAAAACTGACCAAAGAAAAAATATCCAATTTACTGGTATGCAAAGACACTAATAAAAATAATCATAATTAAAGAATTCTTTTACCATCAGCAACCAATAAAATATATACACTTAACAAACCTATACTTATAACTTTATATCTATATTAGCTAGACTGTATGTTGAAGGATATACATTTTAGTCCAATAAAATTGATCTTAATAAACGCCACCCCAGACTTAATAAATGTCATTAAAGGTTTGATATTTATAAGAAATACCTGTAAGTATTCCTAACTGCAGGTGTCGTAGAACCTAATTGCTTCACTAAACTAGGGAACATTTATAACTTTCTGAATATTGATCCTTTATTCTTTTCAGAGACAAGATTCAATGTAATAGATGATTGTTTTGCCTTATTTAGTTCCTTAACTCCCTCACCTTGATTGCATTGATGCAATCACTTTTTTCCCATATCTCTGTATACTTTTAATACATAAGTGCAGTGCAGTTACTTTTTTAATTTTTTTTTATTTTAAAAAGATGTATTTAACAATATTTAAATGCATACTTTTCTTGAAGGTCATCATGTTTTTAAAAAAATTCATTTCATTTAGTAGATATGCGAGCTAATTTTTATTACTTAGATAAATACATAACTTTTTCATTTTACAATACTTGTTGACAGTGGCAGCTTGCGTGTAAGCACTGTGGAACTGCAACACCCCTTATTTCCACTTGATATTATCAATAACTATAATATAATGAGCACTTTTTTCTTTATACTTGTACAATATATAATCCTAAAGCTTAATGGCAGTAGCCACTCCGTATTTTATGAAAAAGATACAATAACTTTTGTTCGGAACTGTGCGCTTCACAATTCCAGCAGTGTGGTGTTTGGCTGTTGTGTGCATGTGCACATAGGAAGCTGCATGTAAGGCTGTGATAAAGAGAGAGAGAGAGAGAGGGAGAGAGAGAGAGAGAGAGAGAGCAAGAGCACTGTTGCACCTACAGTGCTGACCCTGGTGTGCTGGTGAAAGATAGTTTTTTTTTTTACTCTGTATGTGTATGGAACATTCCTTTTTCGTTTCCTTTTCTAGTTTATCGGTTGAAGAAATATGAAAGCAGTTTAGTTGTTTTCTCAGTAGTAATCAGAAGATGGTGGAAAGCAAGGCCTCTTTGATCGCCAAATTTGTCCAAAAAAATACTGGAAGGGCGAAAGAGAAGATAATTAATAAAAATAAATTATGTAAACAACTGTGTACATAGAAATTTAAATTAAGTACTGTTGAACTATAGTGCTTTTAAGCAAACATTCTATTAAGTTAAAATATATTATCTGTATTGACGTTTTATTATTTATTCAGTTAAACTGAATATGGTTTTCATATTGTGCTTAAAAACAGTGCACCATATTCTTGAATGTGATAAAGTGTAGAATTATATAATTATCCTGCTTCCAGCTATTATATTTGATTCATTTTTTTGCGGTTCTTTTATTTTACAGAAAAATTTAACCATGGCCTTGAAAAGGACCAGAAAAAAATTATCTAGAGCAGCATCCCCACTAATTTTAGCTATGAACCACCACTGCTGGTTGACAGATGTACATAAATAAATATACTTTTGCCAAGAATATTTGTTGAAAGAATTGGTTTGATAAAGCAATTGATTTGTAAATCTGTTAAAAAAATTAATTTATCTTTTTTTTCTAAAAATGATGATACTCATAATACATTATAATTCTAATTATAGACACTGTCTGAGCAAAAATTCAATCACATAATTTCTATTGAATTAAGTCTATAATTTTGTTTTTTTGGCTATCAAATTATTGACTAATGAAATGTTCTCTTTTTTATATGAAACTAAACAACCCAAGGATTGGTTAGACCAGATCATAACTTTTGATGTAAACATTGATCTTGGTTACCTAAAATCAACCATTCACTCCAAATATTTTTTCACATTATCGTATTTTATAAATATAGAATAATTAAACAAATTTATTTTAATTAAAATTGTACAAGAGGCATACATTTAACTGTCTCCTCTAAATTGATTGTCTTTTAATAATGCTACAGTATAATTTAAGTATGTTATCATACATGTTGGTGGTTTTTAGTATTACTGCCAACATTAGTTTCCCTAATGAAAACTTTAGAGAACTTTTTTATTCTTTATTTTTATTGCAAAATTTAGTATTAAAATCACAAAAATATGTGTTTTGGCAATTACATTGTCAAAATCAGAACTTGAGGTTGCTTTAGTTTCAATATTTCATTTTTTTGGTGTTACTTCGTTATACAGCATATAGAATTAGTGTTTTGCATTGCATTGTAGAAAAAAATATTATAAAATATTATAAATATTATAAAAATATTATAAATAATATAAAAATATTATATATTATAAAATATAAAAGAATTAATATTTTCATCTTAATGAACTCTTTTATAATATTTTTACATTTTATTTTAATGCCCATATAACAGTAATTAAATAAGCTACATTTACTTAAAAACATTCATTCTTAGTATTTTTATAATAATCAATGGGAAGTAAAACAGACAAGCTTACAAATTCAGCTGTAACCAATGGTTGTTAATAATTCTTTATGTACTTAATTTATACAAGAAGTAGCTGGGAAAGTCTACTTTTAAATTTTTTTTTATAATTCTTTCCTTTCATCACTAGGAAAGTTTTGCAGTATGGCTTTATTTTTTACAATTTTTCACAATAATTTCCACCATACATTACACCATCGTTTAAAATCAGTCTTAAAAGAAACACTGCCATGTTTAACTGGAAATCTGGGCACACTCATCATCCAAATCCTGTATAAAGGAGGTCATTATCACTCGTAAAACACTTTCTTTCAGTCTGCTTTCTTCTAGGTGTAACACAAAGTAACATAGAGTAAGGTCAGAGCTGTAGGGAGGGTTCTCTAATAATTTTATTCCAGTGCTGTCCAAATACTCAGAGCAAACGTTGGAGCAGTACATAGATCATTATAGTGGTGAAGAAACCACATGTTCATCCTCATAACTTCTTGAGAGCTTTGGCAAATTTAGGCTGACATTCCTAAGTATATAACTTCCCCGAAACTGCCTTCTTAGTTTCCACCACAATGGTCACATAGGGAAATTTCCCATTTTCAAACTTTTTCAGCATTTCATGGCACCATGAAACACCGGCATGCTATCTAATCATTGGTGAAGTTATGCGACACCCATAGGTTATAAAGCTTTCTAATTGTAACTTGAAGGTGATGTTACAGAATAGCATAAACAGCTGATCCATTATTTACCAAGGACATCTGTATTTGGTGGTAGATCACATGCCTATCTTTCTCAAATATTTTTTGTACTGCAGCAATAATTCCCTCAGTGATGGATGAAGACAATTGATCTGAACTTGGACCATCCTCAAGGCCAAAATGTCCTTTTTCAAACTGTTGGTACCACCTAAATATGTTGTACGATGAGAACAATCATCTCTGTGCACAGGAGTTGCCTGTAAAATCTGATCAACACTTAACCCATGTGGAAAATCCCCCCCCCCCGTATTCAGTTTTTGACCACAATGACATCAATGCCTCTTTTTAGTAACACATCTAAAAAGAAAATGACACAGAGAGTGACTAGGATTGGCTGCAATGCAGTTTAGGACCTGTCTAGACATGCACTAACTTGTAATCGCCTAACTTGTAATCTTTTCTGTTGCATTGCAAAACTTTCCTTACGTCCTTTGTACATGGCCTATCCAATAAAAAAAAATCGAAAATGAAAGTAAACATTTACTTCTAAAGTAATAGGAAAACATCAATATCAGCTATTTAAAATAACTGTTACAGCTATTAAAATATATATAATTTAACATTAATTATTCAACAACAGCTAGTTTTCGTGAAAAGTGTATTTTTGAAGTTCAATGATCAGCAATAAGATTTCTATTTTCAGAGGATGTAAAACTATTTAAAATTTATTACTAGATGATCAAATAGTTTTTTAAAAAGTTACAAAACACTTTATTTAAATCAGTCAAAAGGTTACTAGCAGTTAAGGGTTTCTGAAGGGATGATTATTTGAGATTTAACTGCAGCTCTGGTATCTTGCATAGACAAACTTATTCAAGGAGAAAAGTGAGTTAAGTAGAAAGAGTTGCTGATAAATTTTTTTAAAGAATGTGGCTTACAGGAGACCAGGATTCATAATTGTAAGCCAAAATTTCAGTGATAAATCATGAAGTAGTATGCCAGTTAAAATTCCAAGAATTGACCCTTAACCAGTAAGTTATGCTAATGATCATTGATATACTAAAGGTCAAACTTTCTGAATTTTTTTTTAAGTATGGACTACCACTTAGTCATTAATCTATAGTCAGTACTACAGAAATATGTTTGAGAGTAAAGTGCAGTACTGATAAAATAGTGTCTTCAGAAAAAAGAAGCATCTCTTCTTCATTAATTCATTACATGGAGTCAAATTTCTCAAAAATTTCACAAATTTCTCAAGCAACACAGACAAATGTACCAAACTGGTCCAGACACAGACTTTTTCATTGTTGGCACCAGTCATGCCAAGTGTACAAGGTGTAACAAATTATTTCCCAGAATGCACCAATAATAAACATACCTTCAGTACATCACTTGCAACTGTTGCATTTGAAGTACTCCCCTTGTGTTCTTCATACTGGTTTATGCAATTTTCTCATTTCTGTAAGCAAGCCTTAGAATGCTTTAGTGTCTCTTAAGTTCCTTTATCACATTATGTTGTCAAGATTATTCTATTACAGTTCAGGTAATACCATTTTAGAAAAAGCAGGATTTGAAACTAGAATAAAATGACAGTATCCTGACCCCCCACCCCCACCAACATATAGTGGAAGACACCACCAATCTTGTGTAGATCCTGGTTGCCACACCAGCCCCTCTGTTCCTAGCCCTGATGGGCTTTACCAGAGGTCATCTTTTACATCATCCAAACTTGATAACACAGCACAGTCCATCAGTTTGGCCTCTGTCAGGATGCCACTGATGAAATGTCTTTACACACGTTTCCATCATTGTATTTACACAATCTACTATCACCTTCATATGGCCTCTTCCAATCATGATCACCTACCATAACTTACAACTCTCAACTATCAAATTAACTAATTCACAGAAGCGCAATCCCTGCACCTTCCTCTAACACCAAAGGTTTCATGTAAAAACTCTTCCTGTATCTAACTTCAGTTAGATTTTGCAATTAGATCATTACTTGATTGAGTATTTAAACACCAAAAACACTATCCTCATACAAACAAAACAATGATAATTTTGTCCTACAATTCAATTTACTCAAAGTTCTATTTATTTACTTAAAAATCAACAAACAGATTCACAAATTTAATAAGACTCTAATAAAATCATACCCTATCTGTCTGCTCTGGTCCGCTTTTGGGAGCGAGGTCAATCCCTACACCTTCCTACACACTGCAGTTACATCACAGAGTTCTGCACACATCCATTCTTATGCTAATAGCAAATATTCCTATTCCTATAAAATGCCAGCTGTCAAAAACACATTTAATTTTTTATTTCCTGTAGGAGAATTAAATAAAATGATAATGAGTATATTTACTAGGAAAAAAAAGCTACAAATTGCTGATATTTTGTTAAAGACCTATTACTATTACTAATTCCTTAATCTAGAAAGTTTGTTCAAAAATTTTGGTGTTTTGTAAATTTTAGTTCAACCAATTAAATAATAATTAATACACTGATGTAATCTTAATTAGAATTACCAGTTAATCTGGAATTTGTTTTATACAGGCATGTCTCTGTATAATAACCTTTAGAATATCCTTAATTGATGCTTAATGGCATTATTGATATCATTAATTCTTAATGGCATTCTATGGTACAAAAAATTTTAATGTATCAAAAATTAATTATAAGAAATATATTACAATTAAAATTTGAAAATTTTTTTTCATAGGTTTAGAGATACCAATTGCATTATTTGTGATTGGATTAATCTGGGTGGATATAAGATTGCTTATACTTCAAGGTTATGATCAATATACCAGATTCCGTTGGAATGTGTATGTATGGTTCAATCATTAATTTATTTATTTTTGTATTACATAAATAAATGTTTAATTTTATGTCATTTTATTACACTTTTTTTAATTAAAATCTAACAAATAACACACTCAGTTGATATAAAGTGATGTATAAAGGAAGAATAATTAATGCCATGTTGCTATCATCACACCTTCTATGTCATCTGTAGTATATAATACATTGTGGTTCAGAAAATCATCTGAAATTTTAAAATTTTGTTTAAGTAGCCATGTAGACTTTGTAGAAAAAGTTTAGATCAAGAATAATGATTTACTACTATGCAACTGCAGTTACATTTAAAAATATATTGTTTATAACTAAAATATATCATTTATAACCCTTGCTTCTGATTTTTAATCATATTTTATTTATTATATTAAATTTAATACTTTCTAGAATAATCTTCAATCAAACTTTTTTTTAAAACGGTTTACTAGGCAAATCATTTTAGAAAAATCAACACACTAAGACGTTTCTCTTAGTTTCTAGTAAAGGAATAAAACATAATTATCTATTTATAACAATACCTACATGTTTATAAATACTAGAGCAAGAAGTACACAACACATTAAAAAAAAAAAAAGAATAAAATTGAAATAGTGGAGTAAAATTAAAAAGACAGCTTTTTTTCGACACAACATTAAGTACTAACAAAAATTAACCAACAATTACAAAAATACATATTACATTACTGTGAGTCTCATTTAGTATTAAATTTTCATTCTTAAAAATATGACACTTAACAAAAAACATGTCAAAAATTCTATTATTTTCCTGTAGTAAAAACTATACTTGCAGAATATTGACAGTTTAAAAATAATATATAATTGCATTTATGCACTATTGCAGTAGATAAATAAATTTCAAGAAATAAATAATATTTTTGAATTGAAAGTAATTTTTTCTAATACCAAAGCCCTAAAGTGATATGTATTAAAAACAAAATAGGGGTTAATCAAAATTTAGTACATTTAGCTTTACAAAAGAAAACTATGATCAGTTGTAATATTCTTTTTTTATAAAACATTAGAAATTATTAAATCACTTTTAAATTAATGGAAATTGCTCTTCTTGATCATAGTTTGTAGCTAATTAAAGAAGAGATTCTCTTTTCAATGTGTACTCCTTTTTAAGTAATAGAGATAAAAGATAACTCTTTTAGTATGCCGATCTATGTTATGTTATTTGTTAATTATGTTGTTTTGATAAATTGATATATAAATGTGCTGATATATTTATAAATTTCAAACTATAAAATCGCACTGAAATCTTGATCAGTAAATGCTAAAATGTGTAAAATTATAATATTGTGATGGTGCGTGTCTGCGTCTATGTCTGTTTTTGTAGCATGATTTTTAAAGAATTTAAAAAAAATAAATATAATAGAATCAAATTAAATCAATTATATTTAATTTACTATTAACTATGTTACATAATAATATTTTCAACATAGTAGTTTAAAACTGTCCTAAGAATCACTGTAATAAAATATAGAGATCTGGCAAAACATTTTACAAATTAGAAAATGATCAGTTTTCAACGCATTTTTTTAGTACTACAATAATTAAAGTAATCTTCTTCTTTTTTTTTTTTAATTTAATTTCCTTTAGCCTTTTATACTGCAACAAACTTTATATCAAAGTTATATTTCATTTTTACTGTAACATAGGGTGATATAGTAACAATATAACACATCACAGTGTAAATAATATAAATAATAAATACTACAGCAGAGTAGGCAAACACGAGTATTTCTCTTAATATAAAGCACAACCCCAGTGAACAGAAAAATGATCAGTTAAGAAGTTATGTTTATTTATGTGTGTACACTTTGTATCTTATATATAGTAGTAAAACTTAAGATAAACCAGACCCTGAATAAATTCTTTCGTATCTTAGTAATTTTATTAGAAGTTAGATATACTAATAAAATAATGGATATGAAGAAAAGTTTTCAAACTTGGCATCTCAGAAAAGATATTAAGCCAAATAAATTATGATTAAATTAAGTTCACAACAAACAATTTTATGGTTGTTTCAAAAATATAAAGTATGTCAGAAATGTTATAACAAATGGGAAAAGAAACATTTAATAATCTGAAAATTAATTTATTAAAAGAGCAGAATTTCTTTTAGTAGAAAAAAATGAACAATTATGAAAAAAACTGCAAAATCAAAAACTCTTATAATAACTGTTAACAAGAAATAAAAATCTAACAGGATACAAAGCAAATTCAAAGAGGTATTAATAAAAATAGATAACTATAGATAAAACTATATAAACAAAACTTAAAATCTATATCTACACTATTATATAAAGAAGAAGAGGGATTTCGCTTTTTCAGGATAAACAAAAAACTACTCTATCAATCGCAAACCAGATTTTTACCCTTGTTTGTTTTGTTGACCTGAGGAGATTTTAAGATATATTTCATCTTAAAAAAAAATAAATATATATATATAGTAGGGAGATTATTTGCCAGTTGAAACCAAACTTTATGGATTGATTTAATGAACATAGCTTCTACTATGCGAGCTGAATGATAATATTACAAATATAATAAAACTAAATTTACATTAAATAAAATATTAAAAAAATTTCTGTAAATAATAATGGGCTTCCTGTGGGGAACTGTGTGTGAGGCCAGAGTTTGTGAGGTGATGCGAGCATCTCATGTGAGGCTAGACCAATCATCACAATCAACCACTAACAAATGGGATGCCCTTGAGGTATAGTTTTGGGAGTTTCAGCGGGATGCTGTTATAATATCTCTGCAAATAATCACCTGATTTTCAAATTTCAAATGGTGTATTTGTTAATACATAAATAAAATAAAAGAGAAATTAACAGTAGAAATGCTTACAAAATATATTTCTTCTTTATTTTCTTTTTATTAATTTATTTACTTTAAAGTAAATTTTGCTTTAATATCTAACATAAAAATTATTCTGATACTGTTTATGATGAAATTTATATATAATTTCATTTAATCTTTTTAACAATTCACAAACTTTTCTCTTTGCAATTTTATTTCTATAACTAATTATGGTTCATGTTTCTAATCAAATTAATAAATTAAAAATGATTACACTACTTTATAAGATCTGTTTAATATAAAAAAAATGATAAATTCATAATTATTATTAATTAGGTACTTTAAATGAAATTGGTTAGAAAATCTAAAATTTAAAAACTGATACCCAAAATTCACTAATAAAATCTGATATGGACACCACAAGACTTCCTTGTACACCTACTAAATTATGTATACACATTTTTTAGAATGAAAAGTACATAAAATTTTATTTCATTAATAACTTCTAATATTTTTTTCTTTTTATTATTATTGAATTATTATTTTGTATTGTAATTTTTTTTACAATCAGAGATTAATAATTATTAATAAAATCAATGTATTTAAATTTTAAAAAAATTTAAAAAAGGAGAGAAGTCTGATTCAAACTGATGTGCCTTCCCCTTGTAAGATCCAAATATTTCATTAATTAAAATTTTATTTGGCTATAACTCTGGAACCAATGAAAATAAGTACCACTTATGATATATCATTGAAAAGCTCTCAGCGAGGACATATTACTGAATCCAATTTTTTTGATTTTGGGCTTTTTTGGACACTTTTTTTTCAGTCGATTGCAGTCAAAAAGGGAGGTGCACAACTAGATGTTACAACAGACCCAAATCCAAAATTCCAACATCCTATGGCTGACATGGCTTCAACATCCTTGTTTTTGAGTTATGCGAGATACATGTATCTCGCATAACAGTCAAAATGGATATTTCCATTGAGATCTGAAAACTGAATTTTTTTGAGATTACAATATGTCATACAAGGAAGTAAAAAAATTAATATGATTTGAATAATTTCTTCTTTTTTTTTTAATTAAATTTTCATGTTACAGGTATAACATGATCTGTGATCTGGTGTTTATATTACATTATATGTTCTTTATTTCTGCTTACTTTCAGGTAAACACTTCTTAAATAATAATAATAATAATAACAATTATGCCAGATATCAACATTTAAAAATAATAATGATGTATAATTAAAATATTAATGATAAAAATTAATAGAAAAATCAAAAAGTATTACTTGACTTTTAACACATTCTGAATGCAATTTCATTTACACTTTAAAATGTATTACATGTAAACGCATTTAATCTTACTTCAATTTAAAGTATGGGAAGGCTGTCAAGAAAAATGCAAGTGGATAAAAAAAGCAGATTGCAAAATAATCTATATTTTAATGAAAATAAAAAAAATTAATCAAAATAAATGAAAAGTAACTAACTCTGTTTTGGTTGAATGACTACAAAATTCCATTATCATCCATCATAATCACTGTTGGGTGTCAGAAAATGTTTTGCTGTTATACAAAAATAAGAAGAAAAACTATTATATACAGTAGGGTGCAAATTAATTTGAACACTGGGAAATTTTTGTTTACTTCTATATTGAGGCTACATTGCTTTACCACATTCATTAAGCTGTCTGTGTAATGTGAGGTGATTTTCTTTGTTTATTTAGCAATTTTCATGTTATAAATAGTGCTTTTTTAAAATTTATTTCGTTTTTTATTACAAAATCATATTTTCGTATTTTTTGTTCTGCGTGTCTTGAATTTATAATAATAGATATTACTGCAAGAAAGCATCTAAGAATTATTTCTCTTTCTGACAAATAGCTTCTGAGTGTGGTGTTAGGCTAGGATCAGATAATGCTATTTTAAAACAATTTAAAGAAACTGGTTTCTTGTGGTCGTAAAAGAAAAACTTACTCAACACTGGATCAGTGAGAAAAAGTAAACTTGATCCAGAATTACCTGCTGTGGACTTAAATTGAGAATTAGCAGCCAGTAGAACAGATTTATATGTAATAGCTGTTAGATGCAGACTTTGTGCAGCTGGATGGAAAGCTTATTGGCCAGCTAAAAAACTGTTTAAACACCAGCAATGTCCAAAAAAATCAAAATGTTAGCAATGTCCAATGCCCTCTTGTGGGCCAAATTACTTGCTAACTGGGCAAAGAAGAATGGAAAAATGTTGTTTTTAGACATCACATTTTTATGTTCAGCGGCAAAGAGTTCCATATGTTAGAAAAGCATCAGATGAAAATACATCATCTGCTCATACCCAACAATCAGTTAAACATCTGCAGAAAAAAATTGATATTAATGTAGTAGGCAATTTACCACTGTAGTTAGTTATTAGATGTTGTCATTAAAATGCTATATTGAAATAAGAAAATAAATAAAATCATAATATAGTCTAACCAAACTTAGGTTAAGTTTTGTCAACATGGCACCATTTGTATATTATATATA
Organism: Lycorma delicatula; assembly: GCF_047948215.1. NCBI lineage: Eukaryota > Metazoa > Arthropoda > Insecta > Hemiptera > Fulgoridae > Lycorma > Lycorma delicatula. The sequence goes on from NC_134460.1 coordinate 157,136,618, forward strand.
AATAATGAAATTTAGCTTACCAACATATATAGGTATTAATTAGTTTAATATATTCATCCTTGAAGAGATATTTCCATTTTTTAATGTTCGAAATGATTTCTTTTTTAATTTTATTAGCGAGATCTTTTATTACTTTAAATTTTATTTTCCGCTAAAAATTTGTTTTTTCAATAGATAGATTATTATTAATAATAACAAGAGTATTGATTTTATCAGATTTAACAATAAATGCATTTGTTGCATTATCTTTTAATTTGTTTTTATATTTCTGTATATATTATAAATTTTATTACTTTATCGATTATATTAACAAATTGATTTTTTAATTTATTTTTATTACCTATGTTATCAGTTTTAAATATATTATTTTCCTCATCTATAATAGCATTTTTGATAATCTTATTCTTATTTAAAATTGGTATATTAAATTTGTATGCATGTTTAATAATATTGATTTCGTTATCATTGAATTCAATATCTTTAACGTTGACCATATCTGCTCAAAATTCATGTTTATGATAAATTGTAATATCCGATGTCTTCTACATTAATACCAAAATAGTTTTGGGGTTATTTCACATTTGAAATCCCTCATTCATATTGAAAAGTGATGGATATATCACGATTCTGAGGAAAAGGGTTTTGACATACCTAAAAAAATTCCTACAAGATTTGATGGTACATGTCAAAAAAGTGAAAAACTTATATGAAGAATGAAACATTAAAAGTGCTCCTGTGGCCAAAAAATCTCAAAAATTGATTATACCACAAAAATTGACCACATTAAAGCATAAATATCATCAAAAAAATATATAGGTACACTTGTTGAATAGATGCCAAATCACGTACGTGATTAAGAACACATTAATTATTTAGATAATCACAAATTGTACATGTATGATTTTTTTTCTAAATTAAGTTACTCTTTTTATTGAATAACATTTGTACTCTGATTAATTTGTACATTACTGTGCGTGCGGGTGTGTGTAAAATTAAAAAAATTATTTAAAGGTTTATCAAATTGCTTTTTCTTTTCTGTTCTAGTAGAGTACTTTCACATGGATCTCTACTCCACTTAATAAAAAATAAAAATAGTCAGTTTTTAAAAATTGTAGAAACAGTTGTTATTTATCTCAATAATTGAAATAAATGGGCTCTCTCAGCTGCAATATTAAAATCTACATTTAGATAATAAAACTATTTTGGCACCATATATTATTTAAATTATGAATTTTTAATAAAATGAATAAATTTTGTATTAATTTTTTAAGCCGGTGATAATGTAAAAATTTTACTTTGTTATTTATACCTTTTTCATAACTATTATGAATTTTTTTATGTAAAAAAAATGTAACTCTGCCATTATAAATATTTAAAATTTCATACTTTCTAAACCGCCAAATATGTATTAATATATTCTAATGTAATCTGTATAATTATATAATTTTGTAAAGGTTCTTGATAGCATGTTTTAAAAGTTTCTATTACTCAGTCCTAAATAGAATTCAAAATTCATAACTTAATTTTTAAAAGTATATATAAATAATATTTGGTATCAAAATACTAGTTTTACTATATTATTATCTAACAGCAGATTATAGCTACAACAGAATATCATTTTATTTACATAGTTTATTATAAAATAAAGAAATTTTATTATATTACGCCCAAGATTGTGAATAATTAACTACTCTGTACAGTTGTTGGAAATAATTTTTTTATTAATTATTTATAAAAAAAAACTGTTCTGAAGAAGCTCATATTTCTGTAGAAGTACTCAAAAGAGGTAAGAGATTTAATAATTAGTCATATACTTTTCCCTGTTTAATGTCTGTTAAAATTATAATCCTAAATTAATTATCGTTTAAATAATATATTTTTAATTAATTACGAAGAGTTTTTAAAGGTAATGATGCTGTCAGAAGAAGAAAGAGAATTAGAAAGAAAATACTGGCATTATTTGGATCCTCAATTAATTGCAGAAGTATTCTTTGGAGTTGCAACTATCATGTCATATGCCAAACTTTTACTGATAATACAAGTTCATTCTGATATAGGGCCATTACAGGTAAATTAATTTAACTCAATACCTTAATTACTGTTTAAAAAAAACTGCATGGTATTAAATTATAACAATCTGTAACTATGTACAAACACAGAAATTCAGGAGGAGGAACAGTAAATAATTTTGGAACTAATAATAAAGCTTGAAATAAGGAAAGAAGTTGATACAAGCATAGGACACAAAACACTTTGTTTTTGAGTTTGCTAGTGAAAAAGTTTGCCCAGGTTTCAATTCCCTTTGTGAAATCGTATCATACTGAAATTTTGAAGGCGTTGTATAAGGGATGAACTTAATAGTTTTTTGTTTTTTGACCCCAAAAAAAATCAAATAAAATAGGTCACAGAACTGTATCTGTTGTAGTTTTCACGATAACCAACAGAAACATTTGGTCATGAAAAACATGTTTTTTTAGATTTAAAATTCAATAACTTTGTTAAATGATAAATAAATGTGTAAATTCTATTATTAAAGCTTGAAACTTGTGAATAATTTAATTCTGAGAAAATTGATATAATGAAATCTAACAAAACAAAAATAATTTTTTATTATTAAAAACAGAATTTAAGAGAAAAATTGTATGAATTTGTAAAAAATAAATACAATAGTTTTTAGTATAATTTAGACCTTTGAAAAATTAAAATGCATTTAATTTACTTCAAAAAAACTACTCACTATGGTTCGTACTGTGTTAATTTACAATAAATGTTCAAAAATTCAATCATTGACATTGATGCACTTTTCAACTCATTCCCTTACACTTTCTGTCACCAACTTAATGATATCTTTATGTTCCTTGCTGAGGGTAGTAGCATTGAGAATGCGATCAGTTCATCACATCTACTTTTTGGTTGACTATTTCACATTTCATCTTCACCATAAACAGTAATCTAAGGGAGTAAGGTTTGGTGATCTAGGTGGCCCAGTTTACTGGCTCTTATGTCCAATCCATTTACCACAAATTTTTCATCTAAGAATTATCTTACTTCATTTGTAAAATGTGTTTGTGCTCCATCAAGTTGGTTAGTTCATTGTAAATCAGATAATTTCTCCCTGTTGAAACTGTTCTAGTATGTAAGGGCCTATCAACTGGTTGTCGACCACACCACCAAACACCAAGCGGTCATTGAAAATCATTGCTGGAAATTGATTGAACTTCAGCATGTGGATTTTCTTCAGACCACCAAAGTGAATTCCATGTGTTGTTTATGCCATTACAAGTAAAAGTAGCTTCATTCCAAAAATAGTATGAATGGTATTAGGTGGTAATTATTGTTAAACCACTGACAAAACTGCAGTTGTCTGGCATGGTCATGAAACTGGAGGTTTGCATTTTCTGAACAGAAGGATGCATTGTGTGAGCATGTAATGTCCTCTACATTGTACTTTGCAGAAAGCTAAGTTGTGTAGGAATTCTTCATGTTTTCATTGCAGGACTTAATATGTACCACCTGAAGAATGTTTTCCTTTTCATCATTGACAGTCAGATGAAACATGAGCTCTGGGAAGTGTATCATTCTCACAAAGATTACTAAAAATTCTACAAAACATTTTACAATAAATAAATTTATTGTACTAAAGGCAGCTGTTATTAATTTTCACAAATTCATAAAATTTTTCAATTAATTTTTATTTTTAATATTAAAAGTCAATTTTCTCAGAATTAAATTTTAGGCAATAAAATTTACAAATTTAATAATCATTAAATAAAGTGATATTGGCTTGTTTTGTGGTATTGAATTGTTCTGTTTTATATTGGTCATAAAAACAACAGAAGATACAGTTCTGGGACCTGTTTTATGTGATTTTTCAGCTCAATTAACATAGAAACCAATCAAGTTTTTAAACCCACTTATATATTAACACCTTCAAAATTTTAATAAAACCCCTTTTTACTGGGGGAACTGAAACATAGGTAAAATTTTTCACTAGCCAACTCAATAACAAAGAATTTTTGAACCAATGTTTTTATGTACATTTTTCCATATTTCAAGCTTCAGAATCAGTTCCCATATTATTTCCTTTACTCCTGAATCATTCTGTACATAAATACCATATACACATATTGTCACAATATTTTTACAACAACCGATCCTAAAAACTATGGTGACTATTGTGAAAATTTATTCTGCAAATGTTATGATTAAATATGTACATTGTTCCCCAATTATTCTAAGTAGAATATTTCAATTTGTTCTTGAAGTATAGAGGAGCACTTGTCAATCATTATTCTAGCAATTTCTTTTTAAAAGATTTTTTTATATCCTTTATGGGTAATGAGGAAATGCCCGAAGAAAATTACAACATTCAGAAACTGAATAAAAATCTAAAACATACTTTAACTGCAGTTTTATTACTTGTCTTTAATCTTAATATTTTCTAAATTGCTTTTGAACAACACAAAATTACCTGTAAAAAAGAAATTAAAAAAATTTGTCTTTCGGTTATTTGCAAAACAAAAAATTTCAGTAGCTCCAGAAGAATACAGTTTGTCTAAATTTAATAATAATCTATAATTAATCAATGTTACCTGATGAGCTCAGTAGAGATTTCTACAAAAAAAAAATACAAGACCCAGGTTTGGCTCTTTGGCTGTATATTAATATTCCCTATATATATTCAAATAATCTTATTCAAGAATCATTGATTAAAAAGAAACAAAATGTTTTAATTTAAAAAAATGTTTTCTTTGTAGGTCGCCTTAGGTAAAATGATGTGCGACTGTGCAAGATACGCTGTCTTATTCATTGTGGTTATAATGGCTTTTAATGCAGGCAAGTACAAATTAAAATAATTTATTTAAAAGAATATAAATACTAAGCACTTGATGAGTACAGCAAGACATAGTCAAATTATATAAAAGTAATTTTATACAAGGTTTTATTAAAAATATGAAAGTTTTTCTCAAAAAATTGTTATTTATTCATCAATACTGATTTTGTCACCTTCAAGGTACTCCTTTTCAGATATAATATATTTGTGCCAGTGCTTTTTCCAATTTTCAAAACACCTCTGGAATACAATTTATATGGCGTTTAGTTCCTTCAGTGATTCTGACTTTATCTCTGTAATGTTGGCAAAAGGTCATCTTTCATGTTGAGGAATAGGAAGAAATCACAAGGGGTGAGTCTGGAAAATTTTGAAGATGCGGCATCATAATGTTATTGTTTTTGGCCAAAAATGCACGAACAGGCAGTGAAGTGTGAGCAGGTGCATTATTGTTATGCAGTTACTATGAATTGTTTCACCACAAATCTAAGTGTTTTCTTCGGATTGCATCATGCGACTGGCATAAAACTTCTAGGTAGTAATTGTTATTGACTCTTTGATAATGATTCAATGATCATTTTCTTTACTCTTTCGACCTTATCGGTTGTTGATGTGCTGGGATGTCCCGAGGGTATTCATCGTCCTCATGCCCTCTTGGAATTGTTTCCACTTGTAAATGCTTGTTTTATTCACAGAAGAATTGCCAAAAGTAACATTCAAAATTTCCAATGTGGTGCTGCACTTTATTCTGTTCTTAAAGTAAAATTTAATGCAAATTCTTTGTTCCATTTTTTCCACAAGTTAAAAATTGCCGACCACATCAAAACACATGTAATCTTTCCAACAGCAAACAATAAAATAAGCACCCAGTATGGCAATCAATTTAAACTTATTTTAGGGACAAGTGTAACAACAGAAAAAAAATTGACAATTGAAATTATACAGCCTGGAAAATTAAAAAATTCCACGTATTTTCTGATCAAACCTCATAAATGTATAAACAGAAATTATCAGATATTTGTAATATTATAAGTTAACATATTTATAAATACATACTTATGTTCTTTAACAGCTGATCAATTATTTGTACCATTATTTAAATATTATATATCTTACAGTTACTCATAAAAGATATATTCTGATGTATATAAAAAATATGTACCACGAGCCAAACCCCATAACCTTTCAAATGAAAGGCAGAAACGTTACCACTCTACCACAGAGGTTTAATATTAAAAAATACACAAAAAAAAACACAAATTTTAAAAAAGAAGGGTAAGATGATTAAACCCATATTTCATTAACTGAAATTGTAATTCCAATTTAGCTGACTTCTAGGCGAGTGGTAGCATATTTTTCTTTCATATGGAAGGTTCCAGGTCTGAATCTCAGTCAGGCTGGACATTTTTCATATATTAAACAATTACAAGTCATATTCCCTCGCAAAAGTCTTGAGCTCATGAAAAAAATAACTCCAAAAAATAGCAATTTTACCCGCATGATGGTAAATTTGAATAATATACAAAAATCTCAACAAATGAAATTCATATTTCGCATTTGAATAGTTTATATACTTTTAAAATTTAAGAAAATTGCAGTGCTTCTGTTATTATTTTTTTATGAATGTCTTACAGTTTTGTTTACAAATGAAGACTGTATAGATATAACTTTTGTTTACAGATATTGTAATGGAAATATACTAGACACACATAGGGAAAATCAATAAAGATTACCTAACAGAATTCCAAATCCTAAAAACCTGATTAATGGTTGTTAATATTGCAAACTTTCAAAATAAAAAGTTTCTCACGTTATTTTTTCAGAAGTATTTCTAAAAACTTATTTTTATATATCAATATTATTAATAAAACAATGAAATTAAAAATAATTCTTTGAAAAATATCATCTTTATTTTTTATAACAAATTTTATTTCTAGATATGTTTTAGCACCGAAAGGATTCTTATTTTGATTTAAAATTATAATACAGTATTCTTCTGCAAGGTTTTGATCTGTTCTGTTTATATTAAATGTCAAAATCTTATTGCTCAGTTGACATTATATATAACATTTCTTAGAATTAATTCTCAACAAATTTAGTTGCAAAATTAATTTGTTTACTGGCATTTTCATAAAGTTTTTTTTTTACAATAATCTTCTCAAAAATTCTGAGACCTGATTTAGTTCTTAAAATTTACTTCTTAATTAAAAATTTTAGTGTGGCTTCATTTTACCATTAGAATAGAAATCAGAGTAAACTTTTAAGCAAGCTACATCTCCAAAACAAAGAGATCCAGGACCTATTTTTAAGTGCAAGTTTTTTTCATTTTTTACTTCTGGAACATGTTCTGAAATTCTTTTCATTTCTTCACAAGACATGTGAAAATTTGTTGATCACAAATCCATATAAAGGTAAAAAATTAAATTAAAAACTACAATATAATTTAAAAACAAATTTGCAAATATAAGTATTAAATGTAAATAAAATTACAAATATTAGACACATTAAAACATTTTTTTATCAGTGTTAAGTACTTCTAAAATTCAACTACTTCAAAATCACAAATTTTCAACAAAATCATTTTTAGATGTTATTGTGCAACTAAATTGTATGACCATGAAATAAAATAAGAGATACTTAATTTCTAAGTTTACTTTTCGACAGTCATTTTATATGGGCTAAACACATTAAACAGTTAAAGGTGAAATGTTTAACAATTCTATATATGCTACGAGTACTTAGCAACACCAAGCGAGGAGCTAACTGATGATGTATGTTAGGTTTTTATTATTCTTTAGTACTGTCCCCTTTAGAGTATGGTTGTATCGTCTACTCTTCTGCATGTCATACCATGCTTAAGATGATGAATACTGTGTATACTACTCTTTTCTTCATCTTGAGGATTTAGATCAAGCCCTGTGTTGATTGCGGTGAGCCATCACTTTGGAATAGGTGGGATCAGCTGCTAGCACAAAACTAATTTTAACTTTTCATCACAGAAATTTCACCTCTTTCTGCAGAAAAGATTAGAACAGACTAGAGTACTGATACTGTGCAGCGTGGACTTTGACCTTGCACAGGTCACCCACTGTCCAAATCTACTTTCCAACATTTAGATCTTGTGTTATCTTGATCCTAAGCTACTATGGTATATTAAAGAATGAAAAAAGTTTAAATTGATCAAGTTACTACAGTACTGGCTGATACTAGGACAACACTAAATTAAAAGTTTGAGAATAAAACTAAACCATAAGAAAAAAACATAAAATCATCGATGTGGACTCTAATGTATGAGTGTAACAGGCAATCAAAAAAAAAAACATAATCAAGAAAATAATTTATTTTTAGGTAATTAAGTAATATAATAAGATTATTTTATTTCAGGATTATGCAAATTATATAACTATTATGCAGACATGTATCAGATGGATCCTGACACGCAAGTTGTAGTAAGACAAGAACCACCATTCACAAATCCATTTGATACTTTAAAGGTAATACAAAAAAAATCAATAATAAGGAAAAATATTCCTTGGTAAATTATTTCTAAAGTGAAATAAAATCTAAAATTCTTGAAACAAAACTTAAATCACAATGTGGAGTAAATAAAAATTAAAATGTTTGCACAGGAAAAGAAGAAATGAATATATTTCTTGTTACAGACTGTCAGTTTGAACCATCAGCAATACTCTGCAATAGCACATTGTTTATACAGATAAACAAGAAAATAATATTAATTCATTATATCTTATAATCCTGTACAGTAGTTATAAATAAGTTGTTAGTTTTAATGATAGATTGCAGTTACAATCAAGAGAGATTTTTTTTGGAATAACCAGACAGAAAACAGTTCATGTATTTTTGTTCACAGTTTAATATGGCTTTGTGATAATAAATTGATGAGATCAATTTTATCATTATATGATAAATACAATACTCTCTCATATACAATACTGTATATTGTTTTAGTAATTATCATGTAACTAATATTTAGAGAGTTTTGAAAGCAATTATTAGAGAGTTTTGAGAAGAAAGCAATTATAATTACAATAAAAATAAGGAAATATAAAACCTATGGGCAATCAAAGATTAATTATGGTTCCAACATTATTATTTTTTAGCTATAATTGATTGTATGCATTCATATGTTAAAGAAGTTCAGATGCTCATAATAAAGTCACATGAAATGGAGCAAGTACGCTTCTGGAAGTTAATAGAATAATATTATTTGAATGTGTTTTTATTTAAAAAATTAATATGGACTAATTGCATTATTTTTATCTTATAATATGTTTTTATATTTATAATTTATCTTATTTAGATTTATTTAAATTGGTCTTTACGTAAAGCTAATATAATATTCATGAAAAAGTACTATATAATAGTGGTACCATTATCTTTTATACTACATAGGATCACTTTAATCAGTCCATTTCAAAGTCTCTTTGATGGGACTGTTTAGGGCTTGTGGTTCTCCAGTACTTTTTCATTCGTTCTGATCTTTGTGCCATTTCTAGTATTGAAAATGTTCATGTTACGAGTTTTTTCTTGTGAGTGTGAAAGAACTGTTTTTGTTGTCGATTTTCTTGTTTAATTTTTATCTTATCAAGGTCAATTTCCTTCAGATCCCCTCTTATTTTTCTGATCCATCATCTGCATCCTGTCGTGGAGTTTTTCGAATCGAGATTGTACTGTGCTAACCGTTTCAGAAGTCTTGAATCTTTCATCTGCATGATATATCCAAATAATCCTAGTCTCCTGTTATGCATGGTATCAGTGATGCGAGTTCTAACTCTGTACATGACTTTGTTGGGCATAATCCATCACTGCCCATCTCTCTGGACTTTTTATTGATGCAGATTGTTCCAAATCTTCTTTCAATTTTCTTGAGTTTGTCTGTCTGATTGTTCGTTTAGGTGGAAGAGGGTTTCAGCTGCATAAGTGGTTTCTGTTTTTATAACTGTGTTGTAGTGTCTTATTTTTGCATTTATTGATAGGCATTTTTTATTGTAACTGTACCAGGTTAATTTTTAAGCTTTAGCTACTTTATTTCTTCTTATTTGGATCAAGGTTTTTTTCATTTAAGTTGTTTTTATTATTTCTATGAGGTATTTAAATTGAGTTACTATTTTGATTTTATTATCGTTTATGTTGATTCTTTTCTGTTGGTTTTTGAGGCATAATTTTTATATTTTTGAATGATAGTTGAAGGTCAATTTTATTTGAAATATTTTGAAGTTCTAATATCTGTGATTTAGCTTCGTCGATGTTGTTTGCTAGCAGTGCCAAGTCATCGGCGAAACCAAGACATTGTTTGATTTTTCACTTATTTTTACTTTTGGGGGACATTTATTGAGTCATTCTTTCATTACCATTTCTACAGCACAGTTGAATAATTGTGGTAAGAGTCCATCACCTTGTCGCTGTCCTGTTTTGATCACAAATGATTCCAAGAGCTCGTCTCTGAATTTTACCTTTAACCCAATTGTGGCCAACTTGTGGTTACTATAATGATAGGATAAAAAATTTTATGAAAAGGCTAAAGCAGTCTTTAATAGAAAAAGTTTTTATTCTTTTAAAAAATTGTATCCCTCCCAAATAAAAAGATAATAATTAGAGATTGAGGTAAGTCAAAAGTTGAACTTTTGTTGTTAGTCCCAATATCTAAGTAAAAAAAGCCAGTGTGCTGTTTCATTGCATGCCATGCTATATTTGCTATATTATGCTATATTTTTTAATGCTATATTTATTATTTATGCTATATTATTTAATGATCAAAATAGTAAATGCTATTGATTTTTCCCAGTGTTTTACTAGCAGTAAATATGAATGGTTAATAGAATGCTTAAAATTTATTAATATAGATTGTATTTGTAAAATTTTATTTTTCTGCAAACATAGCAGGTTAATCCATAATTCATCATTCTATTAGTTGTACTTTTCAGATACTTGCCCTCATTGCTTTTCCTAAAAACAGCAATGTCAAAAAAAAAATCCTGTAGAAAAAAAAATCAGAATGGATGTAAATATAAATGGTCAAACATGAAATATTATTTTTAATTTCTTTGAAATTATTAAGATCAAACTACCATTTGAGAAATTTAAATAAAGACCCGCACAGTTTCTCTTCATAACTGATAGGTTGAATGAACCCTGAATTCTCAATATACACAGAGCGAAAAATATTTGAAGTATCGATAGAATACGAAGGTATATACGTTGGTATATTCTTCAAATATACCAACTGGTTTCTCTAAAAAAATGAGAGTTGTAACACTTCTTCTCGTTAAACAATCATGTATATTATTATACATTTGTTAGAAACTATGTCTCCATTTATTTAATCAAACAATCTAAAATAATTTAAAAGTGTTTAAAAAAATTACAAAGAATATGACAAATTACACAGAATTATGGCCCAAAAATAATAAAAATAAATATTAAAGTAAATCTTGAAATAAAAAGAAGGTAATTTTACCAGAAATAAAACGTATTTTAAAATAATTTTTATACCCAAAAATACATCAAAAAAATATTTAATTTCAATACTACAAAAACTAAATGATTATCAGTAAAAACCTATGGTACTTAACAAGAACCCAACTCTATCATTCAAACCAAAAGTGGTGTATCATTCAAACCAGACAATTAACCAAACAATTCTCTTAAGTTATTTACTTCATTAATAAATTACTATATTTCTCTCTTTTTGTAAAAACTATTTATAAATATAATCAGAGAAGTAATAAAAAAATAATTTTAACTGTTATAGTTTTTATTCTGGGGTTTGTTTGGCGTTTCTGATCCAGATAATGCAAAAGTAGTGATTGAAAATATACAAGGTGAAGGTGGAAAGACAATTATGAATGAACACTACATAACAGAAGCACTTGGATACTATTCCTTTGCAAGTATGAATGTTTTAAGAATTTTAAAATATTGTTAAATTAGGTAGTGAGCAATCGAGTGTATGCAAGAATGTGTATAAAAAATAAATATATAAATTGTTTAATTTTATAAAATTTGTGGTTGAAAGTTTCTGAATTCAAATTTAAATGGGCAAAAAAATATCAGAAATCATAATAAATAGAAAGGCTATACAATATCAAAACACATGTTTTGTGATTTTTTTTTTGTACTTTATACTGCTTACCTATTGGAAATACTGCAGCTTCATCATTCACTACAATCTAATTTTTCAAGTTAGCCTAAAGCCATCTGCAAACAATTGGTTCCCATTTCTTTTGTTACATAAAAAATAGAATTTGGTGATCAAGGGTTTTTATAAAAGACGACCGTAAAGTTTTTCAGGGCTAGAAACAGAAGAGATTGTGTGAAGACAGGAATTACCACAGAGTGTATCTTCAATTTCATGGGGGAATAACAAAGAGAGAAGGCCTAAAAACAGTTTTCAGCAAGAGTAAAGTTAACAAATTAGAATAAATTCTATTTCTGTTTTCTAATGAAATTAGGACTTTCTTCTAAATTTCAAAATTTTTATTTTCTAAACTTCATATAATCACAAAAATGTATTTATCAATTGAACTACATGTAATACAAAGAAGGTTACAATAGAAATAATTAAAAGTAAATCTGTTAAACAAATTAAGTATTTTTTAACTTTGCAGGTAATTACTCTTTTTTAAATTTTAATCTACAAGTCTGTCTCAAGTGTGGTGTACCAAGTTAATGGGTCTTATGTTCCATTGTGCATATTAGTGCACTGTAATATTAATCAATTTTAATACACATTAAAAAAAATATATAAATTCTTGCATTTACTTTCTTACATTATTATTTAATAAAATGCAATTTTTTCTAACCATAATGCTATTTAATATTGTCATTAATGACAATATTTAATCTTATTTGCTTATTGTTTTTTCTTTTTCCAGAATTTTAAAGATTATTTATTTTTATCAATTTAGTGAAAAACAGATAGAGAACTTATATATCAAGAAAATAAATTTAACACATGTAAAAGTTTCAAAACAAGAAATCTCTCTCATAAGTATTTTGAAAACTGGATAGCTAAACATTTCATGATTTTACATATATATATTAAAGGAAAATAATTTGGGAACTAAGTCTAGAGCTTGAAATAAGGAAAAAAATTCATACAACCATATGTCTAAATTTTTTTGTTATTGAGTTATAGCTAGCAAAAAATTTCACCTGGATTTCAGTTCCATGGTAAAGTGAGGTCTTACTGAGGTTTTTAAGGCATTAAATAAAGAGTAAACTTGATAGTTCTTGTGTTTATTGATGTGAAAATAATTGAATAAAACAGATCACTGTAACTGTACCTCCTATAATTTTCATGATATCTTATGTAAAACAAAAAAATTTGGTGATGAAAAACTTTTCTTTAGGTTTGAAATACGCTAAGTTTGTTAAATCACTGATAAATGTGCACATTTTATTATCTAAACTTGTAAAGAAATTAATTCTGAGAAAAATGAAAAAATTAAAAACAGCTATTTTTAGTACAGTATTTTATAGAGTATTTTGTAGAATTTATAATAATAATCTTTGTGAGAATGGTACACTTCCTAGTGCTCAAGTTTCATCTGAATATCAACCGGTACATGGTGATGAAAGGGAAAAAAATCTTCAGCTGGTACTTCTTAGTCCTGCAATTAGAATACAAAGAATTTTTACATTACTTAGCATTCAACAAAGAATGAGTGGAGGACATTACATGCCCGTAGACTGCATCCTTAGCATGTTCAGAAAGTTCAACACCTCCAGATTGATTGTGCCAGAGAACTGCAGTTTTGTCAGCGAGTTAACAATAATTACCACCTAATTCCATTCATACTTTTCAAACGAAGCGACTTTTACCTATAATGACAGAAACAACACACAGAATTCACATCAATAATTTTTGTTGAACGTTTGGTGTAGCACGATCACAACCAATTAATAGGCCCTTTCATACTAAAAAAACGTGTCAATGGGGAGAAATTACCTGGAATTTTTAAATAAGGAATTTCTTACAGTACTTGAAAATTTCTCATAGGCAAAATGAATTGAAATGTGTGCTACCTACTTGATGGAGCACCATCACATATCATGAATGAAGTATGAAAATTTAGATGAAAAATTTACTGGCAAATGGATTGGATGTAGAGTGCTAGCAAACTGGCTCGTATTCTCGATGCGGCTGCCATCATCAAGGAAGATGAAGATATCATTAGGTTGGTGACAGAATATGTTGGGAAATGAGTTGAAAAGTGCAACGATGTCAGTGGTGTAATTTTCAAACATTTTTAGTAAATTAACTCAATTTTCACAGTGAGTAGTTTATGTTTTTAAAATAAATTAAAAGTGTTTTAATCTTTTAACGGTCTAAATATGTTGTTCTAAAATCTGCTGTTTTTATTCTTTACAAATTCATAAAATGTTTCTCTTAAATTTTTTTTTTAATAATAAAAATTGATTTTTGTTTTATCGTTCATAGACTTTTTTCTCAGAACTAAATTCTTCAGAAGTTTTGATAACAGAATTTATGCATTTATTAGTCATTTAAGAAAGTTATTGAACTTCAAACCTAAAAACCATGTTGTTCTTTGTCACCAAATTTTTCTGTTTTATGTCGAATATCATGAGAACTATGAGAGATACAGTTCTGGGACCTAATTTATTCAATTTTCCAGGTCAAAAAATGTACGAAACTATCATGTTTACCTCATAAACATTTTAAATATTTCAGTATAGACCTCATTTCAAATATTTTGCTAGCTGTAACTTGATAAAATATTTTGATGAATGTTTGTATGAATTTAATTCCTTACTTAAAGCTTTGGAATCAGTTCTCAAATTTTTTACCTTTTCCCTTGAATCATCCTGTATATACGAGGGTTATTTTTTTTTCAAGGTCTGATTGGTCAAATAAAACCTTGGGCAAAAATCAGATGAACCTTTGCGCATATGTGTTGCGCAAATGACAATGCTCAGCTGCACACTGCAGCTGTAACAAAGAAGCTCCTGCAGCGTTTTCATTGGGAAGTGTTTGATCACCCACCATACAGCCCGGACTTGGCTCCATCCGATTTTCACCTCTTTGCTCACATGAAACGCTGGCTAGGAGGACAACAGTTTGGCACAGACATTGAGCTGCAGACCAGCATAGAAACATGGCTGAAAACACAGGCGGCTTAGTTCTATGACGAGGGTATTGGAAAGTTGGTACCATGCTATGACAAATGTCTAAATCGGAGTGGCGATTATGTAGGGAAATAGCGTAACTATGTAAGTACTTGTTACAAATAAAAAATTCTTTATTTTCACTGTGGTTTTAATTTCCTGACCGATCGGATCTTGCAAAAAAAAATATATATATATATATAAAGTCCTGTATATCATCCTGTAAATATTACAAATTATGAAATGCTATTAATCCATGCAAGAAAATTGCTTATCCATTCCCAATGGAAAATATTGGCAGAATGTACAAATATTAAATTATTCAACAGACCTAATTAAAATAAAAGCCATACTTTTCAGTGATTTTTTTTTTTTTTTTTTTTTTAATTTATCAGCTATTTATAAAATTTTAAAAAATTTATCAATAGTATGGATTTTTTTACAATAATATGAAATTAAATTTCTCAAGATTATCAGATAAAAATTTCCTTATTTTTTAATATTAGAGTTAAATGAGTATTTCAGTATTTAGATAATTTTAAAAAATAGATATTTGTCTGGTTTTAGTATTCATGGTCCTAACAGTTATTATAGTACTGAATATGATGATTGCCACTATGGCAAATACATATCAACAAGTGGTCAATAATGTTGGCGTAGAATGGGTGTTTGGAAGAACTGAGGTAAATATTCAATTTGTACAATTATTTGTAGTAGATCTAAAGCTAATAAGAGGGGATCAAGTTTTTTGTAATTAATATGAAAGAAAAATAAACATATATCAAAACAGAACTTCTGCTGGCTGAGGACAGTAAATGAAAAGTTAATACAATTAAGAAAGATTTAGAATAATATTTATTGAGTAGGTACTTCAATTAACTACAGGAACAGTAACTACAGTATCTGTAGCTGTTATTGATTTTGATAACAGAAATCCAAGATTACAAAGATTTTGAATCTAGATTGTTGCAACTCAGCAATATGTTACATTAGTACATGGTCTTTTATATGGATTTATCTGCATAAGTACTTGGATTATATAAGTAGGTAATTGATAAGCAATGAAAAATGTTGAAATTTTGAAGCAAATTCAGGTGTTTCACAGCATGTACTACTTTGTTACTATGGAATGGATTTCAAGTTGATGCAATATGTAATATAGGTTTATCTCAAAGGACACTCATTTATAGAAAGAAAAGGATAGTGAGATGACGGAAGGATAATAGAAATAAATAATAGTATATTTTGTAGTAGGATAGCAGGATTACCAACAATTTATTAGACCTGGGTAACTGTGACTACTGCAAGTAGTGGTAGAAAACTGTGAAGGCCAAGAAGCAAGCCCAATAACTGTGATGACTTAATTTTTTAATTGAAGAATCCCTGAGTGAAAGGCCGAAAGATGCTTATTAGCTTGTCTAGTTAATATTTCCTTGCTCTGCAAGAAAATATGAAATATCTGCCAAAGCAGACATTTCCATCAGTGTATTTACACAACTTACTATCGCCGTTGTATGGCCTCTCCAACCACAACCACCTACCATAACTTACAATCCTCAGCTATCAAATTAACCGATTCATGGAAGCACGATCCCCACACCTTCCTCTAACACTGAAGGTTTCACACAAAAACACCAAAAATGCAATTCTCACACCAACAAAACAAGTGTTGATCACAATAGAAATTTTTTCCCACAATTCAGTTTACTAAAAGTCCTCTTGATTCACTTAAAAATGAAGAAACAGATTCATAAATTTATTAAACCTTTAATGGAAAACATACCCTATCTCTGATCTGCTTTTGAAAGTGAGGTTAATGTCCACACCTTCCCAAACTGTAGTTGCACAGATTTAAGGATGAGAATGGATGTATGGAGAACTATCTCAGCTAACCAGGACTCTATACCAAAACGCCTATCTTGGCAAAGTAAGCATCGAGGCGAGCTTTGAGCCCATTCAATTGCTATTCTATTTTAAACAGCCATCTTCCACAGAGCTAAGAATGTAACAAAGCTAGCAACTATGTCCTGCATTCCCTTTCTTTTTGTAAGCCGCTTTAATCTATTATTCCTTGTCAAAGCCTATTTGAGGTCATCTTTTGATTTATTTAATTTATTTATTGTAAGGTACAAGGTTGTGCTGTGTCCAAAATATTAAAAACTAAACATTCAAACAATTGCAGAAGAAAAGCGCAAGTAATATTTATATAAGTATAATAATTACATCTTTCTTGGTCGATATGGTATATTTACTGACAGCATTGGAGTTAAACCAAATGTATTTGTATATTATGGGACAAATATAGTTGTAACAGTCATACAAATAGCAAATCTGCTATCATATATAACAATATGGGATAGATCAAAATCAATTGCTGAAAACAACAAACCCTTTTTTCTAAAATAATAAAAAATTTCCATAATTCCGGCAAAGAACCTAAAGTGAAAGATATAATTTACAAAATAAAAAATTTTTTAGCAGGAAGTAAAAATAACAATCTGACCAAGAACAGAAAGAAACCTGACTGACCATTTTGGAACAGTAGAAAACATAAAAAAAAAAATGTAATGGACCATCTGAAGGATATTCCGGTTTCTGAGTTCCAACAGTGCTATAAAGAGTGGGAAAAACTGTTTTCCTACTCTAGAGAAAACCTGTTCTACGGGTGTTTGAAGCGTTGCATGGCTTCCCAAGTGAACTATTTCGAAGGTGGTAGAATCCATATATAATTGGATTGTAATTAATCTGAACCAGTCACATTATTTTATTTACGGACTATGTACATATATTAAATGAACACTTATTTGAAAGAAAGGCATTTTCTTTGAAATATAGAACTGTATGTTTATCACAATACAAGTAATAATTAATTAATGATTAATAAAAAATTCAGCATCTAGAAAAATAGTAGAGATTTTTACTATTATCACAATATCTAATACAAGTAATCTACCAAACATGAATGAGAATGATGTACACAAAAAGTACTTACACACACACACCCACAAATATATATATATATATATATATATATATATATATATTTAAATTCTATTAAATAAGCCATGTAGTAGAGAATATTGAGATAGATTTTCAGACAGTACTTTCAAGAGATCCTGCATCCTCAGTCATTATTGAAATAATTCCCTTATTGCAAAATAAAATCTACAAAAATAATAATAATTACATATTAATTTACATGAGTGTTATTATCTGTTGCAGTTTTTATAAGAACGTCTTCCTAAAACACTGCCTGATGGTTTATCAAATTGAAATTTTGTTTGCATTTATAAATGTAATATTTTTCTAATATATTTAATTTTATGTCATCTATTAATTTCTAAATTTACTTTAATATCAGAAATAGAATGTTTATTGTTTATTAGGTCTGCCATATATATATATATATATATATACATCCTTTAAAATTAGTTTATATATATATATATATATATATATATATATATAGAACTCATTTTAAAGGATGTATTTGTTTTTCCTATAATAATATCATAATCATTACATTTAATTTTATAAATTCCAAACAGATTATTTTATTATTTTTGTTTTTTAAAATATTTTATTATGTGGTTGTGTAAACTTGGTATGTTGGTTTAAATTTTCTTTATTGTACATTTTAGTAATGTTTTCAATGATATTAGTGTACAAATACTTTATAAATATTTTTCATTCTTTTGTGTCTTATTATGCCTTGGTTATAAGAGTTATTTCATTATTGTGTATCATATCCATTCTCAACAGCTATATGTTTTATTATGTTAATTTCATTATTTAATCTTTGTTATTACGTGTGTATTTGATTGCTCTTTAATCATATCTGTAAATGTTAATTATATATCAAGGGTAATTTGAATTTTTATGAATTGTATTATTCGATACTGGTTTTCTATATACTAATGTTTCAATTTGGTTGTCCTTGTTTATTCTGATATTGACATCTAAATATTTAAACGTTCTATTAATCTCTATTTCAAATGAGATTTTTATTTTCAGTGTAAGAATTAAATTTGATCTATATTATTAGATGTCAATGTTTGTTACTGGGTTATACATAATGAGAATATCATCAACATACCTTGTCCATATAGAGATTTTATGCAGATATGAGTGATACTATGTACTAATATACTCAAAAAATTCTGTAAATATATTTCTGACATAATAGCTGATAGGGGAAATTCCATAGGTAAGGTATTTTTTGTATATAATATTTGTTATTAGATTAAAAATAATTTTGTTGGCATGTATTTCTTGTAATGTCAACAAACATACGTGTAAACGTATCTGTAAATTAACACACAATTATCATTATGTTAGTATTTTTATTTTTATATTTTATTATGCAATAACGGAATTATTTCAATCATGACTAAGGTTGTGGACCCATGAAAGTACTTTACTGAAAAATTAAGGTAAAATATGTATTATCTCAATATTCTGTATTAGGTGGTTTATTTAATAGAATTTAAATATAATTTAACAGTGCAGAGAAATATAATAATTTTAAAAAGATTAATTTCAGTAGAGTAATATATATATACACGTGTGTGTATTTTATTACCATAATGTGCAATCCTCCATAATCTGCGACTGGCACATTCAAAAGGCAACCAAATATGACTGCTACTACACTGCGTACATTATCTTCTTATTGTTTCCTTTTGTTTTAAAACATTTAATACAATTATAGGACCTTCTAATTGTGAAATATGGCTGGTTATCTTTGTTTTTAATTAAGAATTGTGAACTGGCAGATTCATACGCAGTGAATAGTGAATTTTAAAATGAAATAGCAATGGTGATGAAATGTATTGTTTTGCTGAAACCAAAATTTAAACTAAAACTTGATTAAATACATAATGGAATTATTTCTTTTAAGGAAGAATTTGTACACCCTTTACAAAGAGTAAATACAAGCGCTTGCGACCATGCCTCCTAACTGTTTGCAGTGATACCTTAATGAGATTATACTTCAATTCTTTTATCCTGAGTTCTGCACTCAATAAATCTTTAGAAAAGTAGTAAACTATGAAAGTGTATTTACAAATAGAATATTTCACTTGTAGATTAATTGTTAAATACTATTAATTAACCAAAACAGATAAATAACATAAATAATTTGAAATCTATAGGTATATATTGTCTACACACATCAGTCTGTTTTGCCTCCACCTTTTAATTTAATACCAATAAATGTTGGTTTTAGTAGCTGTCATGAAATCTGTAAAAAATGTTGTAAAGAAAATACTTCAGAAATAGAGGTAATCTAGTAAAAATGTTATATTAAACATATTTAACTTAACTAATGAATAAGATAATACTACTATGATCAGCTAATATACAAGGTCTGTTCAGAAAATAATTGAACATTTTTCATTAGGCGCCAAATGGAGATATTTAGTGGCTTGTAGTTGGCAGCATTGCATTCCACATGTCTCCTTTACAACCACATGTTCTTGGATTGTTGATATCTCGTTCAGTTTTTGTGTTATAATTAAGTGCAACATGTTTAAGTACAACGTGTATAGTACCGATTTTTGTAATGTGTGATTTTTTGACAATTGAACTTTTGTCTCAATGTCGTAGCCGTAAACCCAGCTTTCATGTCCCGTTATGATCCTTTCCATGAATGTTTCATCGTCATTGGCTTGTATAAGAAGTTGCCGACAAACATCCACTCAATGTTATTTCTGCTGTTCAGTTATCAAACTAGTAACAAACTTTGCTGCAACTCACTGTGTTCAATTTTTCAGTCAACTTGTCACTGCATGATCCAATCGAGATGCTAACCTCTTCTACAAGTTCTCTGACACTGGTAATTTGTACAAACCAAATCATTGATTTTCTGACCATGGGTGTCATCAGTTGAAGTCGAAGACCTTCCTGGTCAAGGTTCATTTTAGATTAAGTGACAACCACTTTTAAATAATGAAAACCATTCGTAACATGGAGTACAACCCAAACCATCATCCCTGTAAGCTTGTTTCAAAAGTTGAAACGTTTCTGTGAAAGTTTTCCCCAGTTTAACTCAAAATTTTACATTGTATCGTTCCAGAAAATCACACATTACAAAAATTGCTACTAACACTAAAATATGTTGCACTCTAGTAGGAATAACACAATACTAAACAAGATATCAACAATTCAAGAACATGTGATTACAAAGGAGGTTATGCGAAACAATGCTGTCAACTGCACGTCACTAAACATCTCTATTGGCGCATAATTAAAAAGGTTTAGTTATTTTCTGACATAAATCATGGATTTGTATTATCAACTCATGAAATTTGAAATCTATAGATAAAATAAATTGCTATTAATTTTTTGTTGATATTTTAACAATTTATTCTAAGGATATGGTGCAAGAGCCCAACAGGCAAAATCTATTTTAAAGAAAAATCTAACAAAAAAATTGGTAAAGAAATTCATTTTATAATTTTTTTGTACAATTTTATTATTTTAGAAATTTATTTATATTTGTAATACATGATTTACTCTTAAATAGTTTAGAAAAATGACTTAAGAATTGGTTTCCATCAGGTTAGATTGTCTATTGATCACGTAGTTGCCCTGGAAGTTGCTATTGAAATCGCTTAGAATCGTGGTGTAAATCTACTGGATTCAAGTTTTTCCTGAAAAAAAAATAAGTGCATTTGGTTTTCCTGGTTAAGGGAACATGTGGACCCTCAACTACATTTACATAGTAAACCAGTTGAGAAATGCGTGCAGGTTAGATTTCTAGCTATGTGGTTTGACCAATGGCAAGACTGGTAACACATTTGAAGTTGTTTCTAGCCCATCCAGGAAATATAAGATGTAGTAATCCTACAATTCTTGTTCATATAAAATCAAGATACAACTCAAAAACAAGATTTAGCAACAACCAGTTTTTATTCATTTCACCCATATAATTAATAAAAGTGCTAATTAGGTAGTACCATAATTTATAGTACACATAACCCACAGCAGCACAATATGATGATACTTCATTATCTACCTTTAGGTGGGCCTACTGACTAGAGAACTATAGTTTCATCAAGATTATCAACTTCCCAGATAGAAATCAAGGTAGTCATTTCAACAGCATCTTCCTTAATAGTTCTAACTTTGCTCCAAGTGCTTTTAGCCTGTCATGTAAAAACCAATTTGAATGTGAACTGCAAATGTGGTAACTAAGACAGTAGCCCAATGACAGAAAGATTGGAGACACAGTTGGTAGGGTAGGATTGGAATACTGATTAAGTGATAGGATAAGTGTATCAATGGTAGCAATGATCATACTGAACATTAAAAATGTAACTAAGTATTAATATACATAACAACTATTATGTAAAGACAACCTATGTACAACTTTCTTCGTTAATCTTTCTCAAAATATTGAAAATATTTGGTTAGCTTTTAACAATTATATCTTACTAAACATAATATTTTACAGTATAAAATGAATGGTTATATCAATATTTTAGTACAAATTATGCTAATATAATAACAGATTTACAAAATTATTATAATGAATGGTTTTTTACAACAGGATGATGAAATGGACCAAATGGAAGAAGACAGGGAAGAAGGCAGAATTCATGAATTTCCTCAATTAATGACATTTCTAGCTCAAAGATACTTTAGGTTAAAAAAAAAATCAGTCCCCAAAACCTTGGATTTGAAAATGGGACACTGTAGTCATTGTAGGCACTGGAAATAATACAAATTATTTTATGACTGATCATTTATTTTATAGGAAAAACCTTACACAAGAAATTATCTTGTATAAATAAATGTTAAGAACCATTCAATGCACTCTTAATAAACATATTTTATTCAGTATCAAGATAAAAAGCATATACTTTTAACGTTATCAAATTTGTTGAGAATCATTTAATGTATTGAGGTAAAATATTCTGTAGGTTTTTAAACCGCTATCAAGAATTTTCATCTGGATGGGATAACTTAAAGGTTTATATTTTATAAAGAAAGCCTGCTAAGAATTTCTAGCATTACATGCATAAAAATGTAATGAGGTAAACGAAACTCCCAAAACAAATATAAAATAATAAAGCACTCGACTTTAATTATTGTAAAATTGAACCAGAAAATAAAAATTTCTTACAATTTCATTCAGATACACAAATTACATGAAAATGAAATATTCAGTCTCTAAAAAGAAACTTAATTTATGTAACATATCTGATATGTTTTCTTTTTTGCTCAATGTACCAATAACATACAGATATTTAATCTGAAACTGAATCTTGCTGATTATCACTTTTTTAACAAAATGTGGAGGAGGTACTATAAGTGTGCAGAAAAACACTTTTTTTTATGCAACAATCGTAACTAATTTGAGGTAGAAACTGTCCAAACCACAAATCATGCCTGATATTGTTGCTATAAGAGGTCTATTCAGAAAATATCCAAACATATTTAATTATGTGGAGATATTTAGTGATGTGGTTGGCAGCACTGTATTTGCATAACCTCCTCTGTAACCAAATTTTCTTGGATTGTTGATATCTCTTAATTTTTTTATTATTATTAAAATTTGAGTGCAATATGTTTAAGTGTTACTAGTGATTTTTGTAATGTGTGATTTTCAGGAGCGATAACTTAACATTTTGCATAAAACTGGGGAAAAGTTTCACAGAAACATTTGAACTTTGGAAGTAAGCTTACAGAGATGATGCTCTGGATTGTACACTATGTTATGAATGGTTTTCACAATTTAAAAGTGGTCATCAGTCAATTGAAAATGACCCTTGTCTAGGAAGACCTTCGGCTTCAACTGATGACACCCACGTTCAGAAAATCAACTATCTGAAGCGAGCAATTCACCGATTGACTGTCAGAGAACTTGCATTGGATCACG
Organism: Lycorma delicatula; assembly: GCF_047948215.1. Classification (NCBI taxonomy): domain Eukaryota; kingdom Metazoa; phylum Arthropoda; class Insecta; order Hemiptera; family Fulgoridae; genus Lycorma; species Lycorma delicatula. The sequence goes on from NC_134460.1 coordinate 157,160,482, forward strand.
CCATGACAGTTTGACTGAAAAATTGAACATGCATCGAATTACAGCAAAGTTTGTTCCTTGTTTGATGACAGAACAGCAGAAAAAAGAGTGGAAATTTGTCAACAAATTCTTGAACGAACCAATGACGATGAAACATTCATGCAAAGGATCATAACTGGAGACAGAAGCTGGATTTATGGCTACGACATGCTGCTCTGCAGCAGCAAAAGTCCAATCATGTCAATGGATTAGCAAAGGATCTCAATGCTCCAAGAAAAATGTCAGTCTCGATCCAATGTCAAAGTGATGGATGCTCTCTGTTTTTTTTCATTTTAATAGAGTTGTGTATTTTGAATTCTTGCCTCAAGGTGAAACAGTGAACCGTGTGAACTATCAAGGCATTTTACAATGGTTATGTGAAAAAGTGCGCAAAAAGAGACCAGAGTGCGGTAAGACAACAGTTCCTTTAACACAACAATGCACCCACACACTCATGCTTTGTCAATTCATCAATTTTTGCTAAAAAGATAACGTTCTCCCTCAGCCTCCCTACTCACCAGACCTGGCTCCTTGCGATTTTTCTTATTTCTGAAATAGACATCAGTGATAAAAGGGCACCGTGTTGAGACTATTAATGACATTAAAGCAAATTCATCATGGATCTTAAAGGCCATTTCAAATGAAGCTATCCAGGACTGCTTCGCGAAGAGGAAATACCGCTAAGAAAAAGGGTGTGAATAGGGGAGGGAAGTACTTTGAAAGGGCAAGAGTCGATAATCTGTAAAATAATAAAGATAAAAAAATAAAGTTATTTTCTGAACAGACTTCGTATTACTATATAGGCTCTGAAGAGCTACTGATAATTGACACTGGATAATTCATATCAACTTTTGGTGTGGTGATCATATACAAAATATTAATCTTATGTAGATATAAGTGAAAAATATAAATAAAAATCTATTTGGCATAATAAGAAAATATTATGAGAATTTCAATCTCACTGTTGTGAACTCATGTCTGGGGATTACATTTTTTAAAATAATTATAAGCAGAAATGACCATGTTTATTGAAGAAAAAAGACAACTTTTCATTCAGAAACAACGAGACAATACTGGAGCTTAAACTATCTCCTCCTTATCATCCCTACAGCTATTTAATTTCTACACAGTAAGAAATAAGATTATTAGAAAGAAAAGTATAACAAACTTTGAAAGGTGAAAAATAAATGAAGATGTTCCAAGATTCATAAACTACTTTACTCACCCGAACAATAAAATATTAGGGTTATAATTTTTCCATACGTTTAGATTTACAAATATCCACAAAAAAAGTCTAATTTATTTCTACAAAAAAATTCCATTTCTATCAAACCATGCAACAGAACTATTTTGATGTAAAACAGTACTTTGTACCAAAAAGTAATCTAACCATTTCAAAGAGCTTTCTAACAATTTTCTTATTTTTCTTAAGAGAACTTGATCTGTTCATGAATTTCCAAACATTAATGAGATATTTTAATGGTATTATATTGCGTACTGATTACTTTCCACCAAAGTCTGGGTATATCTGAAAGTCAAATCACTGTTTTATTTGCAAGACTTCCATACCATTGTTCCTGAATGCTTATTGAGTTTGCGTATTGTTTCAGCTTGGGTATCGGCGAACATTCAGTAGTACTGTTTAAATGTTCTATTATTGTGCAAGAATGATGTTTAAAACACGATTATAAACAACCATAGTGCTTTAACAAAGACTACAAAAAGTTACATATATGCAGCAAGGTTAACTGCTGAACTGTGTTTAATACCAAATTTATTTGACTTCAGTACACTTAAAGAACAAAAAAAATTATTCTGCATACCTTTGAATTGAACTCTTATTTAGAAAGTCAAATTTATTTCTAACTATTTTTAAAAATTAAGTATTTTTTTGAAAATGACTGTAAAGCAGTTTGTTTTAGGCATAAGACAGTTTTATTAACAGTGTAGAAATTTGAGTTAATTGAAGGTTGATCGTTATAATGCGAAATCTATTAAATTGCACAAAAACAGTTACCAACTGCCCCAAAAATAAAAAACTACTCGACTCTTAAAATAAAAATGATTGCTGTTTCTTCTGAAGCAGAATATGCCACTCAGGAAGATGCCAACAGAATTAGCTGTGACTACATCTAACAAGTCCATGATATTATACTGTAGTCTACAACTGTTTATTTTTAATTCTATTAATATTTTTGGTGTGTGGTAAACCACAAATAACTAAAATAAGGGTTCAGCAATTCTAATTCTTTTGCATCAATAATAATAGCTTAAAACAGAAAAGCATATTTATTTTCAATAAAAGTATTTAACAAAATATACAAAACAAAATAAGCTGTTTCAATATTCATTTATTCAAAATAATTTTTTCAATAATTGTTTTAAATTTATCTGTTCGCATCTTATTTTCTTCAAATTTTTCATTAACTGTCTCTGTGAGAAATTTCAAATACTGTAAAATAAATAGAGGTCATTAATTTTTTTTTTACAAAAATTACAATTAAAGAGTAATAGATTCTTTTTCATGCTGATTCATTAACTAATTTTTCATAGAGCATATTAGTCTGCCTTTATTTTTATTACAAAAGCTAATTTCATTAACTAATTATATGAAAGAAAAATTAAGTTTAAAAGAATTTAATACTAAATAAATTTATTTAAAAATTACAAAAATTTACCAAACTAGTAATATGTAAGTACAATGAATTACATAATATAAATAAAAATAATCTAGAATTAACGGTATAAAAAGCTGTTATGTTTAATAAAATTCTATAAAATATCTTAGTGCTAAACCCAATCAGAAAACTGTAAATAGAATTTTCTATAAAATTCTTGTACTATAGAAAAAATTATATGCTAATTCTACTTTAAAAAATTTGTTGTATAAATTGTAGGAAAAAGAAATTTCCAAGCTAATTTAAACGTTCAAGTTTCTAATGCAAATATATAAAAAGCTACCATGAATTTACTTTTGTATCGATCAATACAGTTGTCAGACTGTATATTTGTATTCAAGGAAACTACTATGTGCCAATTTAATTTACATCTCATCAAATAAAGCAACCAGCAATCAAGTTCATTAAATCATAAACTGTAAAGAAAAAATATTTAATTTGGATCTGTAGAAAATGGAAAAAAAAAATAATGGTAAGATCACCTTTAGGACTTTGAAGTACAGCTTTAAATAATATATAAGCCAAGGTAGTCAAAATAAATTTAAATTTAAAATCTGTAACCAATGTAGTGGAATGGCTTTATATTTATCAAAATGTTTCTCTTGATGAGCCAAATCTTTTAGAATTAAAAGTCTAAAAGTCTTTCATTACTCTGATGAATAAGAAAGAAATAATGAATGACTTTTGTTTTAATAGTTTTTCTAAGATATGAAAGTATTGCTTAGATTCATATTAGGTTTAGAATTCTAGAGTGAAAATACAGTAAAAAAATTATACATACAACAGGACACTGATTTTACATGTGTCTAACTATCTGGACTGCTTACACTATGCAATTTTAAATAAATTAATATATACTGTTTAAATAATTTAAAATACTATTCAAATAATGCTTTGCTTTAACAGGAAATATGTTATCAACCTTCTTAAATTGGTTTTTTACAATTTGTATGGCACAAATATACTTAAATTTAGGCCTGCATTACAAACTGAACATAAAATTAACCTCTGAAGGAAACCTTAAACTATGATGTAATGATGTGTATTTATTTCGCTGAGCATGTACAATAGGCCAAAACAAATGACATCATTGCTGTATTATTTTCCTTATCTAAGTTTTTGAACTTTATGCAGTGTAGGCTGGTTTTTTTCATAATATAAATATGTAAAATCATGCAGTCTATCTAGATATTTATCTAGATATTTTTATCTAGTTTATCTAGATATTTTAAGCCTAAACCATTAAACCGATATAAATTCACTGAGTTCCATGCGGATAATTAATTTAACTCAAGTGCTGTTAAAGAAAAAATATTTATTTGGATCTTGACACTTGTGTCAATATTGTTAGGGTTCATTGACATCATGTGTACATCTATCGATGAAAGAAATGTAGAAATTTATTGAATCAAGTAAATCTTCAGCAGATGAATTTCTGGACCAATTGAAAAGAAAAAGCCATTATTTTTAATAAGAAACTAAATGAAGATGAAAATTTTAAAGTTAGTATGGGGGTGACTTCAAAATTTTAAACAGTATCATGAAATTCAAGGAAAATAATTATCAGGAAACATCTCAGCAGAAAATGATTTTAAAAGATTGCGATGATTAACTCGCTGTTCAGTCGACAAAATTGGTCTTGAATGGAAAGCTTTTCCTAAGAAAACTTTAGTTTCCTGTACAGAAGAATCAGATCCAGGCTACAAGGTCTAAAGAACTTGTGATATAATTGATTGGTAACACAAGTGAAGATCACTGAATAAACCTTGCTGTCTGGCAAATCAAAAAGACACCACGTACTTTTTGAAATAGTCGTTATTTATAAAAATCAAAAAATGAAATCAATTTATAAAATCAGTTATTTCTTACTAGATGTAAATAAATACCAGCAGATTAAGGGTAAAATGGCAATGTTCTTTTGGTATTAGATGACGCACCTACTCGTCCTTCAGCACGCTGCTTAGAAAGACAGGATAGAAAATTCAAAGTTCCGTTTTTACCTACAAATGTTAACATCAATTTTACAACTAGTGGGTCAAAGGGTTATTATTTCCATAAAATGCCTTTACCGCAAAGAATCAATGAAAAAAAAATTAGATAAATTAATTTTTAAAAAAATGAATATAAAATGATGAACCACAATATCACATTCGAAGATGATGATTTAATTAAAACATAATAAAAATACAATTAACAATTTGTAAATTATAATAGAATAAAGGAAAATTACCACGTTTTAAAACTTAAATCATTCCAGTACTAGATCTCAAAATTTACATATACGTTAATAATGCAATTCAAAATTTCAAAGCAAAAAACAATTTCGAATAAAATGAAAAATTATAAAAAGAATTTCTTTAATGTCATTATCAAATTTAATTCCAACTGAAGATGCGGGATATCATTAAAATCCGATTATGGGAAATTAATAAGTTTAACATACCTAATTACTGTGTTTTGGTGATTTAAATTTCAAATAATATTAAATTTTATTAATCTAGTGGTCAATATGTTAATAAAAAAAAAAAAAACTGACTTAAAAATGAAAATAATTGATAAAGGGTAAAAATAAGTTATAAAATTTCAATAAGAAAACTAGTAGTTCTGAAACATTAGATCATTCATTCTGAATTGAATTTAACAAACTGAAACTACAAAAAAGCTTAGTCATTTAAAAATTATTTGGTTACTTAAAATTTAAATGGGTTGTCTACTACAACTGATATGGAAGGTTTAACTTGAGTCAAAACTAATTTTAATGTATTATATAAATTCTAAGCTTCTTGGCGTTAAAAAGGAAGAGACACTACAGATTGACTGTTGAGGAAATATTTATTCAATATGCTTGTTTTTTTTTTGTACTTTCAGAGATCTTTGTTTTTATAAATGAGATGTCTACAAACTACAAACTAAATTAACATCAATTATTTTTACATAAAACCAAATAAATCTAAAACTTTAACTGTAGAACATGAGAAACGGGTAGCCTACCTCATCTGACACTAGTAACTTTCCCTTATTAGAAAGAGGAACTTCAAGACTATGTGTGCTTCTAACTGCAAGTGTTATTTTTCCGTGCTGACCAACAACAATTCCAGAATTACGAAATCCAGATTCTAATGCACATTTTTGCTGCAAGATATTGTAAATAAACATTATTCTTATTAGAAACCATTTAAAAATTTACTTACTTCTCTAAGAAGAGGCAACTATATAATCATCTATATTTAATAAGTTAATTTTAATCAATATTTTCAGAACTTATACTCTCCTCTCACACTTGTATCTATCTCAATCATTCATTGGATGGGTTGTAATTATGTCACTTTAAACACAGATATTATTTGCTACTTGATCAAGCCATACTGCATCACTTTTGAAATATTTTAATCAGTAACTATGCTTTGCATCGTAATTTAAACATTCATTTCTATTACATATATTCCCATCTAAAAATTAAAAATATAATCCTATATCTTGGAGATACCTGAAAAAATAGCTTGAGTTTTTGGGATATAAAGATTAATGTCTTTGTTGTTTGATCGCATTAAATATTCTACATGAAGTAAGTTACTGATTCAACAAACCATACCTATATCAAACTGTATGGTTAAGCATGTACCCAGGCAAAGAGACCCTAATATAACTGGCCCTGGTGAGATTTTGGGTACGTATGTTATGTTTTAACTATTCTTTGATAGTGGGCATGTACATACACTGCTGAGATTTAATCTTGGCTGGGGGGGCATGGCAGAGAGTTGTTCAATTTATACAAAAAACCTCTTCTGTTTGGCTGCAGTTTACAATCTAGTTTAACACATACTACAAAACGTTTAAATATGTAGCAATCAACAAATCTAAATCATTTTTTGTATATCAATAATAATCACTATTATTTCATAAAATTATTTGATATACTAATATGGACTGTAACTACTTTTTTACGTAGTTACTGAATAAACTACTTTATTACTGTAACTATGTTTTTGTACAGTTTGTAATGCTCCTCTGATGATTCTCCATTAATCCTTCTAGTCAAATGCTGAAGTAGTTTTTTTTTATATAAATGGGATAGGATATCAATTCATAGAGTCCTGATGTGATCTTCCAAAAGAAAATATATAATCTTAGATGATCAACAAAAATTGTAATTTCATTTGGGAACAGATTTATGCAATGTAATACTTTTTATCACATCATGTTTATTCTCATATAACCCAGCATGCCATGCATTATATAATAGTGATCTCACATCACTATGATAAATTATAAAGGCAATTCAATTGCCTTTATAATTTATTACTGAACTATATTTTTTTGTAATAAAACTATTTTTTTATGATTAAATAAATATTAGAAAAAGTTATTATTTAATAAAAGAAACTAGAATAAATAAAACAATGAAAAATGTTCATTTAGTTTTAAAAACAACTAATTATTATTAATGAGTAACTGGCAATAAAAAAAAAATTAGTATGAAATTTAGAATTACACAACAATAAATCAAAGAAATAAAATAATTACCTTTTACATCATCATCAGTAAAGTTTAGCAAATAACTTCTCTTTTAAAAGTTTATAATTTAAAAAGAGTTTTCATCTTTCTAATTTCAACTTCATTTTAGCATATTGATGTCACATGATGTTATATTACTTTGATTACAAATGAGAATGTCCATATGCTTCACTTTAAGCCATGGAGTTGCTGGACTGACCAGAATCAGTTTTACTAATATGGTCATTTAACTTTGAAGAAAGTTTTAGGCATAAATTTACCAAGATTATTTACTGGATAAGCGAAAAGATTTAACTAAAAGCACATCAAGTTGTATACAAGATAGTAGTTAAATGTTTCCATGCGTGAAATTCAGAAAATCAACTTTTATTTTTTAATCTGAGTTTTAATTTAGAATGAAGAATGAAGATGATATATGGAGTAAAAGACATCAACCAACAAGTTGGTTAAGTTTTATTATTTTGTCAGGTATTTGTTTAATAATCATTCTATTGATACCTTAATAATCATTCTACTGATACCAGTAAATGTATAAAACATTTGCATATCTTATTAAAAAATATGATTTCAAAAAGTACTTGTAAAAAAGTTCCTCAACAATCTGAAATCTTACATCATGCTGTAGTTTTTTAAACATATCCCTGTAAGAACCTACTTACCACAAGCTCTGGGAAGCTAGAAACAAGAAGGTTAACAGATAATTCATATATGAAACTTTTTCATTATAAAATAATTACACAAAACAACTCAATGACGGTTATATTTAATTTAATTTACCACAATTTTAGCAGCCTCTAAAGTTCTACACTGAACATGTAAAATGAATGGTTCAAATTTAAGAACAAGTTCACCTTCTGATGGATCTATATGACTAATTAAAATATCTGAATCGATTAAATCATGCCTAGAATAAATCCATTTGCAGTTTTGCTTTCGTTTTTCCTTTTCATAATTATTCTAAAAACAGAAAAGTAAATTCAAAAACAAAAATTTGAACAAAAATAATACTATAAAAAATTTACTTTAGAAATTATTTGATGAAATACTAATTTTAATAAATAATTTTCACAATAAATGAACAAATCAAATGGAATAGAAGATAATAGAAATGGAGTAATAGATAATAGACAAAATAAACAAGATCATATTGAACTAACAAAGCACACATCTGACAAGCAGAGCAACCCATTAACACAATCTAAACTGCAGTAATTAGATTTAATTCTGTATCAAACAGATGTGACATACATTTACCAAATAAATAAAGATAACACAATCGATCTTTACAATTTTTTTTCTCTCCAGGACCAGCGTTAGGTATTGTTTCAGAGGATGAGATGAATGATTTGTAGTGTGCGTGAAAAATGCCATGCCTGACCGGGATTTGAACCCAGGACCTCCGGATGAAAGGCCAAGACGCCACCACTTGTGCCACGGAGGCTGCCACAATCTTTACAAATCACCTCGGACAAACATAACACATTAAAATATATTTACTATAAGTTGATTTTACAAATATCACAGAAAAAAGGTGACAACACAGTTGCTTCTGATACATGGCTTGCACACACACACACACACACACACACACACACACACACACACACACACACACACACACACACACACACACACACACACACACACACACACACACACACACACACACACACACACACACACACACACACACACACACACACACACACACACACACACACACACACACACACACACACACACACACACACACACACACACACACACACACACACACACACACACACACACACACACACACACTACTTAATTTAAAATATTTATCATTTTAATTATATATAATATTTTTTTGTTTATTTAATTCAGTGATTCTAACTAAAGCGATTCTAACTAAAGCGCGTGCGCATACCATATTTAATTCATGCAGGTGAGTTGGTACTAGCAGAGAGGGTTGCATTAGTTTAGTTAAACTAATGCAGTTTCACAACTTACATAGAACAAATTTAATTGTACGGTTGGCAGACCGGTACTGAGTCAACCTGTTGATCAAGTTCAAGACCCAGCGAATATTAATATTCTTTTACATCCTAATACATTTATCCTAATATATTTTTTTGAAAATATTCTTATTCTTTATATTAATTGTTAAAAAATGTGCTAAGAAACATATGACCTTAATTAGGTGAAGTCTTGAGATACTAAGAGTGACCTTGTTCTACAGCCTCACCCCTTGACATTTTAAGCTGAAAATTTAATGGCATACATATAAGTAATCTGACCAAAATTAGTCCAGTAGTTCTGGAGATATAAGGTGATTTAGAGGCCAACTCCACACACACATACACACATACACACACACATACACACACACACATACATACACATACACACATACACACACACATACACACACATACACACACACACATATATATATATATATATATATATATATATAATACTTTCCCTTCTAGAGCTATAGTACTATCTAGACAGGAAAGTAAAATGAAGATCTCAATGTAACACTCGAGCGATGTGAAATTTACAAACATAATGATGAGTATATGAAAAATGGAACACAAAATATATTCTTTGATACAAACACTAAAGGTTTTCACATCTTTTTAAAATAGCTGGATAACAACAGTGACATCAATACCTCCACAGAATATAAAACCGTTATACGAGCTACCTATATCAAAATCTTTATCAAATTAACATGCAGATTATGAAAGTGAAGGAGGCTTACATCATACTTTTTCAAAAAGGGTAAAGGGTCAATCCATTTGAAGTGACCCAAATAACCATAAGCTGGTTGCTTGACCAATTCAAAAAGAATTGAAACTTACCCACTTGTTCCCTACATATTTGAGCACCTTAAAACTATTTTAAAAAATTTTTTATTTAAGTAATTTACCTGTAGCAGCCATTTTTGTTACAGTGCACACACCTATTTTTGTGATTGTAAGGGTTTATGGAAAAATTCTTAACTAAAAAACTGCTGGTCCTGGAAGAATAAACTAAAAAACAATTTATTCATATTTTCTCAAGGTAAAAGACTGGTCCAGTGGTTTATTTACCTATCTGTCTTTTACATGAGAACATTATCAATAAAGTTGAACATGATAAACAGTGAAATTTCACTTTTGCTAATTTTTTCCAAGAGGCCGGGATGGCATACACAGTTTGAATTATTTTTTTTATATGAAGATGTATGTTAGTAGTTTTACCATAAATAATATTACTGGTGACATACTTACCACTAAATTTTTTTAAATATTTGAAAGCTAATTTTTTTTTTAAATTCAAATTTTGGCTTTAAATAACTGGTGATAAAAATCTCAAATTTGCACAACTTGGAGTGTTTTTGTCTATTTTTTTAGCAAATAAAAAATTTCTTGTGTATTGCACTAATAAAAAAGTTATAACCTCTCAAAAATTATGAAAATCCTGTTAAAAGCGATACCATTTTTACTCACTAAATAAGTGCATCAAGGAAGTTCTTGTCTTCTTTGCACTTTACATATTTTATATTTAGCTTCTATGTTGTTGAAGTTGACGATTTCAGTATTTTTAAAATACTTTTTTAAATTATTAATGATAGATCAAAATTTAATGATACTTAACCAGTACCTGTAAACTAATACAATTTTAATTCAAAAATGCTTGTAAAACTTACCCAAACTGAGATTTCAAAGAGTAGCCTACATATTTTTTCAAGAATTCATTTTGTCTTTTATATTGGTTTAATTTTGTAAACACTATCAAAGAAAAAATAAACTGTAGCAAAATTTTAATCATTCTTCAATGAAATAGCCACTTTTTGTAGCAGTGAAAGTTTATTATTTAGTGTGGTTAACAAACAACTGTGATATCTCTTCTGATAATTCTCTTTAAATTTTAATGCTGATGGCCTTTGATCTGTGCCTAATTTTTTCAATTTTGATGGAGGTGATACACTCAAAATACTATAAGCAGCATCCAATTGTTCAATATCGTGGGGCAATGTATTGCTGACAAACATAGCTCTTTTTGTTCTGGTTTGGTTCCATTGTGATTTTGTATTATACTAGCAAATATCTTGTTTGAATTTTGAAAATCAGATGATTGCAGAGATATTATAACAGCACTCCCAAAACCACGCCCCAGGGGCAACTCGTTTGTTACCAGTTGATGGTGATGATTGTTCTCGCACGAAATGCCCACTTGTTTGTGAGTACTTGAAGCACAATATTACATCATTCTTCTGTTTACAAAAGCAAGTTATAAATACGGTAAAAACACTGTTACCACAAGTTAAACTGTTTTTGTGATGGCTCCTCAGCCCAGTATAAAAAGAAAAAATTTCATAAATTTCCATCAAGATTTTGAAATAACAGCTGAATGGCTTTTTTTTGCCTCATACCATGGATAGGGACTACGTGATGGTATTGGTGGAACAGAAAAAAGGACTGTAACAAAAGCAAGCTTTGAAAGGGCAGTCTACAATCAAATTGTTACACCTTTTGAAATGTATAATTATTGCAAAGACAATATTAAAAATATAACATTTATTTTCTGCTCCAATAAAGATGTTCAAGAGACTGAAGAATACTCGTTATCAGGTAATCACAACTGTCCCAGAGACAAGAACCTTTCACAGATATGTTCCAACAAGACATAATGTATTCTGACAATCCAGGCAACCTCTGAATCAGAAACATTTATGTTAGCACTGGTACACAAGAACATTAGTGTTTCCGATTGTTTTATAGGTTTACCAAAGCCAAAATATAAAAATTATGTCTGCTGCATATATGATGGCAAGTGGTGGTTAGGCGAAATCATTGAAGTCAAAATACATGAAAATGAAGAGGAATATCGAATAAACTTTTAACATCCGCAGGGTCCTGGTACTTCATTCAAGAAATCATTGAGAGATAATCACACATGGGTTCAACTAGAAAATATTTTAAAGGTTCTACATATTTTAAAGACTGTAAGGTGGGTAATTAATACCAAACATCATCAAAATCAAAAATAGTGTTAGACTGATCATTTGTCGAATTAAAATGGAATACCCAATTCTTAATATAGTCTCACAGGACCCTTGGCTGAATCTATGTTTAAATGGAAATATAGTCACTACAGAGAGAGAAACTATACCACATGTTCTGTGCTATTAGTCGTGTATGACATATCACTTTATGAAGAGTGCCAACAGTAATCTTCAATGGCTAACTCCAGCTCTGATGACTATTAAGATTAGTTTACAGTTTATCCTCTAGACAAAATACTCTAAACTTAATTCTAACTTTAACCTTAACCCTACCTCTCTCCACAGTACGTATTAGCACCTGAACTGGTCACCATAACTCAGAAACTGATTGCCAATTGACTAGAGTACTGATAACATGGCACAGCCTTTGAATAAGTACATTGCGACCCATGAACAGGATCTAAGGCGAGTATACGAGGGACTGAATGCGCTTTCCGAGCTGTCCTCTCCAGACACAAAGACTTCCCAAGCTACCCAAACGGACCCTATTGCGGGTGACGATTACATGGAGTATATTTTGACCAGCGATTTGAGTGATGAAGGACTCATTGAGCTCCTCCCTAAAAGGTGGCCTAACTCACTTAGGGGCAAGCTAAAGTTGGTCACTGACCTTCCACCTGAAGTCAAAGACACTTGTACTCTTAGAGATTTAAGGAGAGTAGGTGAGCAGGATATGGGTAACAAACTCGCAGCTGGTGACATCATAAAAGACGAAATAACTCTAATAGGAGACCAAACCGTTGAAGAAAAGAAGAAGAAATTTAGGATACATTATGACTCGGGAGCCCCGGAAAAGGAAACCCTTTCTTGTTTATTGAAGACGTTCAAAAAGATAGCTATACAGTCACCAAATTCAGCGTACATACTGCCTTCGGGCAGTATGAGAAATTTTGCCAAGAAGATCATATCCTATATCTTCAGAGCAAGGGAAACACCTGTATATGTGTTAACTCTCCAAGGGGATGGTGGGACCAGGCACATCGGTAATAATCAAATCCCGATAAAGAAGGCTACTCCACCGGCGGAGCAAAGCCGAACAGTGATTGTTAAGGCGGAAGGAAAAACGTACGCGGAGCTCCTCCGGTCCATGAAGGATGCTGTCACCAGCGAGGAGGCAAATAACGTCATCTCATTGCGAAAGGGCCGTAACGAGGAGCTCCATGTTAGGATACAGGGTGCAGAGAAAACGGAACAATTTACATCTATCCTGAGGGACAAGGCTGCCGACCTTCACGTTGATATAAAAAGCAGAGCTGGAAGGAGAACTGTTGTGCACATCCGAGATGTCGAGCATGACACAACAGAGCAAGAGGTTATGGCTGCCATTATAAATCGCGTGGGTTCTAGCGAGGAAGTCAAGATAACATCCATGAGGAAAGGTTTTGGCGAGACACAAAATATTACGGTCATGACCTCTTACAGAGCGGCATGCAAACTGGTCGAGGAAAGAATAAGAATCGGATGGATTAGTTGCCGGGCGTACATCCGGGAAGATGAAGACAGGTGCTACCGTTGTTGGGGCACGGGCCATAGAAGGCACGAATGTAAGGGCCCAGATAGGCTCGATTTGTGCTTCAACTGCGGTAGCAGAGGTCACAAGATAGCGGATTGTCTTGAACCTAAGCAATGCCTCGATTGTAAGAGCGGTGAACACAGGACTGGAGCATGGCAATGTAAGAAAAAATTGCATGATTAGGACTATGTTAGCGAATGCCAATAGGAGTATTCTCGCTCACGACTTAATTAGACGTGTTGTTGCAGACAAGAACGTAGACCTCCTTGTGGTCACCGAACCCAATAAATATGAAGCTGCCAAACTTGGATGGACTGTTGATATGTCGGGAATGTTGCCATTATGGACGTAAGTCATAGTATACAATGGAATTTCAAGTTTAGAGGTAGTGGCGTGGTGTCTGTTGAGACCGAAACAACTCTATTCGTGGGTGTGTACATTTCGCCCAACATTGCGATCGCGGACTTTACTAACTTCATCGACACTTTACAAGGTGTGATTACCAATTCAACCAAGAGGATCGTAATGTTGGGTGATTTTAACAGCAAAATGGTGGCGGCTGGCAATCGACACACCAACAGGAGGGGACAGATCCTTGCCGATCTCTTGGAAACTGCCAGCTGCATCTGCATTAATGACGATACGCCCACGTACGTTGCGAGGTAGCAAAGACCTCGTAGCGAGGTCATCGGTCGGTGCTTGACCTCACCATCCTGGACTGTAGGTGGAGGAGGAATCAGTACCAGTGGATGGTTCTCTCAGAAGATATAGCGAGCGATCACCGCGCCTCTATCTAGGATCTGAAAGACGTAGATTTCAGGCGTGAAGTGCACTCCCCCCCACCGAGATTCTCATCAGTACAAATCGTCAACAGGACTGCAAGTAGACTGTCTGATAGACATCAACAATCACCTGAGGCTTTATCTAATATAATAAAGCAGGAAATGGACAGAATGGCACCTAACAATACAAGGAGGCGCTCCGTATATTGGTGGACTGCTGAAATTGAAGCAGTGAGACAAGAGCTCCAGTCCCTTAGGGGAAGGAAAAAACGTATTCTTAGAAATAACAGAGAAGGGTACCAGGAAATAGCCAATAGATACCTCGAGGCAAGAAGAACGCTCAATAAGGCTATTAAGAGACGTAAAAAGGATTGCTGGATCAGGCTCTGCGAAGAGCTTGACAGCAATCCCTGGAGCCAGGCATATCGTATTGTGACCAAAAAGTTCGGGAGACGTATGCCTATCCTCAATAAGGCCAGTGTTGCAAGGGAGGTAGCCAGGTTGTTGCCGCATACAGTGCCTGATGTCGTGAGATCCACACCTTGCGACAATAGAAGATTCACCATGGAAGAGCTACAACTTGCGGCGAGGAGTTTGGCAACCAAAAAGGGCCCTGGCCCGGACAAGATTCCCACGGCAGTGATCAAGGGGCTGGTTCAGAAGGCCAGTGTTGCAAGGGAGGTAGCCAGGTTGTTGCCGCATACAGTGCCTGATGTCGTGAGATCCACACCTTGCGACAATAGAAGATTCACCATGGAAGAGCTACAACTTGCGGCGAGGAGTTTGGCAACCAAAAAGGGCCCTGGCCCGGACAAGATTCCCACGGCAGTGATCAAGGGGCTGGTTCAGAAGGCTCCCTGGGAGATGCTCGAGATTGCCAGCCATGGCATGGAGAACGGAGACTTCCCCAACTGCTGGAAGGAGGCCAGAGTGGTATTCCTACCTAAAGGCACCTCTTCGTAAGAAGATATAACCTATAGACCCCTGAGCCTCCTTAACATGATGGGGAAGCTAGTAGAAAAGATGCTGGCTCGCCGCATCATCAAAGAACTAGAAGAGGGAGCCGGAATCAGTCCTAACCAGTACGGGTTTATGCGGGGGCGATCCACCGTGCAGGCTATCTGCCAAATTTCGGGATGGGCCGACGAGGTGAAGAGAGGCGCTTGGCGAACCAGGAGAATTCCACTGATGCTGTCACTAGACATAAAAAACGCGTTCGGGGCTATTGGTTGGGGTCACATTAATGACGCAATTGCGGCTAGGGGCCTCAGCCCGTACCTGCGTAGGCAAATTGAATGTTACTTGTCCAACAGAGGATGTCTGGTGGAAGCACAGGAAGAAACAGTACATTTTCAAATGCATGGTGGAGTTCCGCAGGGCTCTGTTCTGGGGCCGTTGTTGTGGCTGGTGATTATAGATCAACTCCTTCAGAAGGAGTTTCCTGTCGGCGTCCAGGTCCTGGCTTATGCAGATGACCTTGCAGTCCTAGTAGAGGGAAGGACGGTCTTGGAGGTGCGGGAGAGGGTGTATGCGGCCATCGACACTATACAGGAGTGGCTGAGGTCCAGGGGTCTGCAACTGTCTATGGAAAAATGCCGGTGTATTGCCTTTACGGGTAGAAGAGTGCTAGAACCATTCAATATTTCCATCAACGGTCATGCTATAGAAGAAGCGAATAACATCAAGTACTTAGGAGTTATCCTCCAGAAAAACGGTAGATACACCGAGCACATAGTCAATGTATGCAACAAGGCAGAAAGGATGATAAAAAGTAAACATCATTATGTCATCGCAGAATGCCCCTCGGGCCTCAAAGCGCCGTTTACTGGCGACCACCGTCGTGGCTTATGTATGCCGTTCCGGCCTGGTGGCGCTCTATCGCCATCAAGCGCAACAAAGAGAGACTGGTGAGGACGCACAGGTGTGTGCTCCTAGGTGTTGTGTCCGCATACAGGACAGTGTCCTATGCCCCCCTGTGCGTGTTATTGGGTACACCTCCTATTGACCTAATCGCAAAAAAGACGGTGGAGAGGACACAAGGCAAGCCAGAACAAGAGGTCAGGGATGCCGTTTATAATATCTGGCAGGAAAGATGGTCGCAGGAAGCTGTGGGTCGATGGACGAGAACCCTCATCCCCAACATCAAACCATGGTTGTCGAGAAGATATGGTGAGATCATCACCTATCGCAGTTTTTTACAGGACATGGTTCCTTCAATAAGTACCTGCACAAAATAGGCAAGAGAGAAGAGCCAATTTGCAACTACTGCAACGAGATAGATGATGCTGAGCACACCTTTTTTGAGTGCAATAGGTGGGACACACTTAGACATAGTAAGGCACTCACAGGTATAACTCCAGAGACAACATGCTAAGAAGCGAGTCAAACTGGAATAATTTTGCTAGTTTTGTTAGACAAGTTGTTCTACAGAAATACTACAATGAGAGATGACAAGGTGTTGACTAGAATAGGACTGGGTGGACAGCCTTGCTGGTGAGGTCCAGCATGCTGCGGTGTGTTGGAACTGATGAGCCACCAAGGACTCCACGGGTAACAGTCAGGCAACAGCACACTGAATACTGAAGGGACCCGGCGCCACGTCGCGGCAAACTGGGTCTGGCGTGGTGTATTAATATTGCCCTTTTGGGTCCCCAAGGGGGCAATATTGATAAAGAACTCTCAAAAAGAGCTAACCGGTAGGCCGACCTGCCTTGCTGGTATATAGCCGGTAGGTGGGGAGGCCTATTTGAGTTTAAAGACACTCCCCTGGGCGGCGTAATACCAACAAGTCGGTCCGGCCCAGGGGAGCTGAGAGAAAAAAAAAGAAGAAAAAAAAGCCTTTGACCTTGCACGGATCACCTGCATTCCAACATTTAGCTCTTGTACTTTCCTGATCTTAAGCAAATCTAAAGACTGTTTGTCCAATGGTGGCAAATAGAAATTAGATGTGCCATAGCATAGCAGCAATAATTTATGGTGGGGGGAAACAACTTGTAAGTTGAGATCAGAACTCTGAACATAAAACATCATATTTATGTACTTTTCTGAAAACATTGTATACTTTTTTTATAAACAATAACTGGATTTAATACTTCCATAATTATCATTGTTTGCAGCTGTTATTTGTTAATAAATTTATTTAATAATGTTAGTGACATTAAAGAAAAACTATTTTTTAATTAACTTTATTTTAACTGTTCTTAAATATTTAACTTATTCCAGTATAAATCAAAACTCATAATGTTCGCAAAAACCAGTAAAATTGGGGGAAAAAGAATAATCAAATGTCAGACTCTAACAATTATTCTCAATATTTATAATTTTATGAAAAAAGCCAATGAAGGGCAAGCAAAAATTTTAAAACATATTCAGACTCATGTTTCTAAAGCGATTATCAGTGTATCAGTTGGAATAATTTAGCATACTTTAAAGCAACAAGAACAGCACAAAACTAATGTAAGTGGTTTCAGTACTCTTCGTAAAAAAACAGCCAATGAAGAAGTTGAAAACTGACCTGGACAATTTTAACAAAGGTATTAATTGGAGGATGGCGAAAAAGTTTCACTTACGGCACAGAAAATACCCCCTATGAGAAAACATTTGCCATAATAAAAGAGCAACGACATTTGAAGGGAGCGTTTTGGCTCTCATGTAGTCGTGAATAATTTATGCTTCCAGTGGACAAAGCTGAAAACAGAGAAATTTTGATCATGAATGATGAGATAAAGGTTGCATTATCTATGTTCCATAATTCAGTACAGAGAAGAAAATCACCCAATTACACAGAAAGATGAAAACTATGTACATTCTTCCCACACAAAGGGTCAACCATGGACTGATGCATCTTCAGAAGGGCTGAAAGCTTCCATTTCTAAAGGGAGTCAAGCAGTAATAGTTAATGAAGGAAAATAGAAGACAGCTTTGTTAAAAATGCTCTCCTAATATTTAAGTTGAGTTTAAAAAACGGTCAATTACCATGATGATATGAATCTTTACAATTTTCAAAAATGAGTTTTATCTCAATTGCTACTGAATCTGTCACTGAGAAGTTATGTTCTAATAAATTCAGCCCCTAATTATGAGAGAACTGAGAAAAAAAAAACGCATAAAATTTAAAAAACACATGATTTACTAGCTTATTAAAAACAAGATACCATTTTTACATGAAACGTTCAAACTTAAACTGTATATGCTGATAAAACTACACAAACCACAATTTAAAATGTAAAAAATAAATTCTTTGTTTGCTGGTAAAGGGCAAACTTGTCAGATTACCAACTTATCATCCTGACTTAGATGCTATTTAGAATGTATGGGCATGTGTTAAAAATTACATTTCCCAAAAGAATGTAACATTTAATTTAGAAGACAATAGAACTGGCAAAAGAAAAATTTAGAGAAAAAATGAAAACTTCTGGAAAGCAGTTTGAAAGATTGTGAGACAAGTTATTTAAAACTTAAACCTATATTAGACAAAAAATTTACCCACCATGTTGGTCTAGTGGTCAACGTGTCTTCCCAAATCAGCTGATTTGGAAGCCGAGAGTTCCAGCGTTCAAGACCTAGTAAAGCCAGTTATTTTTACACGGACTTGAATACTAGATCGTGGATACCGGTGTTCTTTGGTGGTTGGGTTTCAATTAACCACACATCTCAGGAATGGTCGAACTGAGAATGTACAAGACTACACTTCATTTACACTCATACATATCATCCTCTGAAGAATTATCTAAATGGTAGTTACCGGAGGCTAAACAGGAAAAAGAGAGACAAAAAATTTGAATGTTTTATTGTAAAATTACATGAAACTGATTTCAGTTCTGGCAGGTTGATGGACAACAGTGATGACAAATGAGGATGATACCATACTGGGTGTAGTTGAAGAAAAATGTAACCTGAAAAGAAATTAAATGTTGTGTGTTAGGTAATGTATTAATTTAGTGAATCTAGTAAAAATTATTTATGAAACCAATTTGGAAATGGTGTAATATTATAAAGTGATTAATTTTGAAATAACAATAAGTCACTGGTTTTTAATAAGTTGTTTTTTTAGATTACTATTAGCATCATCATCATCGTACTATTTTGTAATGACAAATTGGGAAATATTGATATCAAAGGAATTAAAATTTATTTGATGATTTATACTGTATGATTTGCGTATACAGTCTCAATTGTGATAAAATCAAAGACAAGCTTTGTTTTACTGAAGTAGATTTATGATTAGCTAATTGAGTATAATATATGTGTAATAATATATTAGGGTCATAAGGAACTTCAGCTAAGGTGAAATTATGGAGATGAATTTATTAACTATGACTGTAGATGATTTCCTGTCTGCAGACCAATACTCTGTTACTGGATTGAGACAACTAATAGTTCGCGTAGCTCATACAACACCACTCGCCAAACTGTACTATGGTATATTAAAGTATCAAAAAACTGAAAGTGATAAAGGAATTCCTCAAAACTATCCGTACATTTACATTGTAATTCTTATATAAATTTGTTTTAATAAAATGTATGCAGAGAATACAGAAAAAGTATATTGATATCTATTTCATTCACCGGGTCTTCTTTTGTAAATTTTTGTAATGTTGAACATCTTGCTTGTGAATCACAAGACATTTGCATGCAGCCTAATTTATTTGTTTTGATTTTCTACCGATTTTCTACATTCAGTTGGAAAGGATGTAGAGGCAATCATTAGTTACAGGAATAATTTCTGTATCAAGTATCTGGTTAAGTATTTCATGACCAGATCAGATGCTATGTGTAGAGGCCCTGTATTAAAACAAAAATGTATATTGCTCGCTATAAAAATTAATTACAAATACTTAATTTTGACACTACCTGAATCACTCACTGGTTGGTCTGAACACATTTAAATCTAATTCTTTAAATGCAATACTGAATATTTACTTTTAAATAATTCTTAGATTACCTGGCAAAACAGTAATACTCTTCCCGAACATGAACTAGTGGTGACAAAATCAGCAGAATTATTCATAATCAGGACTAAATCTATTATAGCTTCATCAATACTTCCTTTTCGGCTAACATCAACACCTGCCAGAATCTGCTTTTTTTGATTTTTAAAATCTTTCTCTGACAAATCCATTGACATAACCTAGCATGCATAACAAAAAATACTACTTGTGAATCTGCCTGTAAATGCAGATGACAATTGATTTTTTCTGGCAAATTATAATCCAGTTTTCTAAATTCATTTCATAAGTAATGTTTACTTTAAACAAAAATAATATTAAAAAAATCTTAAATCGTAATTAACATATTTCTTTATTCAAGTTATCACTTAACGCACAATATCTTTAAAAAAATTTCACCAGTAAATAAATAAACTAAACTTGTTAAATCACAGATAATCGCGGTGCCAACGTTCGAAAATGTAGTTATCTAAATACGCTAGATTAGAAAATGAGACTGAACGTTCGATGTAAACTTCTGTAGGACCCACCGGATTGGTCTAGTGGTGAACGCGTCTACCCAAATCAGCTGATTTCGAAATCTATGGTAAATCGTCATGAAAATGAATCGAGTTTAAGAGTCGATCACAAAAAAAAATTATTTACTCGGTTGTTATGTGCGTTAAATTGTAAGTTCGAATAACTTACAATAACAGTGATTTTACGAACCATACTAGATTGTGGATACCGGTGTTCTTTGGTGGTTGGGTTTCAATTAACCACACATCCCAGAAACGGTCGACCTGACATTGTACCATTATTCATTCCTTACATTCATTCATATAATCCTCTGAAGCAATACCTTACGGTGGTTTCGGAGGCTAAGCAGAAAGATAAAGAAAATTTTACGAACCAAGAATTTTATATATAACAAGTTAACAATTTTGTATATAATCTTGACCTATCTATAACTATTTAAAAATGCCGAAATACTGATAAACATCGTTCTAGTGGTAAAAGTTATTTTAAAAAACTATAAATTTTTGATACGTTTTACTAGCTTAATTTGAAAGTATGCAAAATAACTAACTACGCAGTTAGCATTAACTTTTTTAATTTACCAGACCACCGTTAGATATTGCTTCAGAGAATGAGATGAAATGGCTGCAATTTTGTTGGGTGGGAAGTACCATGCCTAACCACCGAACTTATACGATGGATCACTTCGTTATTTCACAAATTTATCCTTTTTGCATAAAAATCTATTCTGAAAAAAAAACAGTTTCACCATTTGACTGCATACTAAAAAACCCAAACCTCAATTATTTTCAATAAAACTACGCTACATCAGACGCACGCTTCGCATTCGAAACTAAACTGGCGTTCTGTAATCCCTTACGTCTCTTTTACACTGCTGAGACCACTACGTGTTCAAACATGACGCTCTCACGGCGAATATTATGCAAGCAGATCAAATTACAAGGAGCACAAACACATAAAGTTTGAACCTGTAAATTGTTCATGTTTATACACTTTATAAATGCATGTATACATGTTCATACCCGTCGCTGTTACCGAATCTAAATAGTTTTAACTAGTTTCATTGGGTTGGGGTTGTGGGGTTGAAAACTATTCAATATATATGTTTTTTTTTACTTTACTTCTTTAGTTATTACTGTACATTTTTCTTCTCATAAACGAGCCACGTCATTAGTGTTAAAAGCAACATTTCTGTTTTCAACCCAAGATTTTAAATCAGATTTTTATTTCAGTTTCTACTTACAACCAATACGGGCGCCCAAACAATACATTTATGTTATTGTGTGTTCAATTCCTTCCAGTTGAGTTGATTACATGTATGAAAGTGCTTAATGATTCAATCTTGCAAACAATAACAATTCCTTAACCAATGACTCATGCTCTGATTGACATTATGTTATGCCTATAAAAATTTATAGATGCAGTTAGAAATTATGTCTTTCGTCACGATTATCTATATTCATTGCTTTTCGAAAATTTGTTGTAATGTAATATTTTTGTTCGTGTTAATAGTCCGGTTTGTTACGGTAGAATTTAAATGCGTAATTAAGAAAAAAAATCTTAGGAGTCAAACACGTAAAATTATCAATAATTTTTATGATTTTATGAATAAAGAAACTCTAAAGGTAGCTAAATTAACTGACGAAGAACATATAATTGGCATTCAAAAATGCTAAGAAAGAAATTCTGCTGCTTGTGGGATGTCAAGAACACAGGTTCAAAACGTCAGAAGAGAAAAAAGACATGATTCTTCCAATCAACATCCCAAAATCGTGTTCTGTCACAACGCCAAAAAGCTATAAACGACGTTCGAAACCTGTTAGTGGACTGGACCGTTTTGATTTAGGTGTAGTTAAAATACATCTAATATATTTCATTCAAAGAAGAATGAATTACCTACTTTTAAAAAAAATAAGGCAAGAACTTCGTCATCTGTTGATTTTAAAGGCGGTGAATCAACTGTAGCTATTATTTTAAAAGTTAAGTTTTAAATGGCGTAAAACTGAAAGTAACTGAAAACATTTAATTGAGAAATCCGATATCAGGTGGAAGAGAATTGAATATTTGCAGATAATGGCTAAGTGTAGGCAAAGCAATGCTACAATTGTTTATTTGGATGAAACGTACGTTTTAAGTTCGCATTGTTTGACAAAGTCGTGGTCTGATGGTATTGTTGAGGGACTTAAAGTGCAGATTAATAGTAATTCATTCTGGATGAGAAATCGGTTTTATTCCGAACGCATTATTAACTTGGAAAGCCAGTTCGAAAAGTGGCGGCTACCATGAAAACAGACATTTCATAAAATGGGCGCGTGAAAAATAGATTCCAAATTTTCCACCAATGTCAGTAGTAGTTGTTGATAACGCCCGTTACCATAATTTAGGTAATGATAAAGCGCTAAATTCTAACTCCAGAAGAAACGATACGACCAATTGGCTGGAGAAAACCCGTATTTCGTAGAATTCAAAAATGCTGAAACCACAGTCATATGAATTAGTAAAGTTCCATATAACTAAAGTATAAAAATATCACTTGGATGAACTTTTGAAAAAACATGGACATCGTGTTATTAGATTTCTACCGTACCATCCTGATTTGAATCCGATCGACATGGTATGGTCAGCCGTAAAAAGACATGTGGCGAGTCATAACACAACATTTTCTTTTACAAATGTTGAAAAATTAACTACGGAGAAAATTAATTCCACGAATAAAAATGATTGGAAACCCTATTGTGATAAAGTAAAAAAATATTGAAAAAGAGTATCATAAACTGAAACCACTGATAGATGAAATGACAGAACATTATATTATACGTATACACTCGATAGTAAAAGTTACAATGATAGTGAGTGATTCGTTTAGCGAGGATGGTGAACTTTCTAGAAGTTTGAATTAGATGCATGAAGAAAATTCAAGTAAGCTTTTGTTTATTATTAAAAATTTAGTACAAATAAAAGTTATAAAAGAATTAATTACATGTTGTTTATAATTAGTAAATGCAAATACGATAGTTACTACCGCGTACAATATGATAAGTAATACTTCGGTTTAATACGCGGAGTTGATGTTTTCAGGCTGAGTAATAATACGCAATCTGCTCGTGACGTCACAAGCTAGTACATTGGCTGGGCCTAGTATATGTTAATACGATTTTCAACAAGTGTTGTTGCTGTACGATGACTTCAGATAACAGTCGCATCTTGCGTATCACCTTACGCGGGCCACCAGTGCCTTCATACTCACAACTTTCTGAGCCATCCATCTCACTTTTGACATCTACTTAAACATTCTTTCATCCTATTTACATTTATCTACATCTATCTAATATTAGATTATTTATATAAATAATATCTATCTAATATCAATTTATATCTTTACCTAACAACAATTTATTTTACAACTGCTTACATTCGTTCACATCAGAGTACATCGATTAACATCAAATTTTAATCAATTAACATAATATACATCCATTTACCTCTATTTACATTTATTCCACGTCAATATTTAGACATCATACCTGCTACCCAACTCGCTCCTTTTGCATCTTTCTAGAAAGTACTCCTCTTCTAAACCAAACTGCACATTTACCCCAAGCAACGCTGGAGGTAAGCATCACTCGCATAATTTCTTCCGGTGAGATAATTCCTGCAATAGGTCTTTCCAAAGTCCACCTTGGACACACAAGGAAGGTGTGCTCAGCACTATCCTTCCCATAGCACTTACAATCGGGCGTGTCACGTCTTCTTCTAGCATACAGATAGGCGTTGAACGATCCATGACCAGATAACCACTGGGTCATCCAGAAATCTTGGGACCAACAAGTTGGTCCCAAGAACAAGAAAGTGGCTGGTGAAATGCAGCAACACAGTGATGGCTACTGGAAGAGTACCAGCAATGTGGAAGAAAGTACATGTTGTGGTGCTACTGAAGCCGAGAAAGGTTCCCAGGAGCCAAATAACTAATGACCAGTATATTTGTTATGTCGTTTTTGAAAGGTTGATCCTCAACAGAGTCCAGAACACCATTAAAGAGAAGCTTATACTACAGCAGGCTGATTCCCATGAAGGAAAAAGCAGCAGCAGCCAAGCAGAAAATCTTGCCCAATATATCAAAATAGAAGCAATATTTTTTCTGTTAGCTGTTAGTGCAGCTTATGATACAATAAATCATGGCAGGCTCATCAAAAAGTGTGCCAACTGACTAAGGATTTCAGTTTACTCAGATAGTTAGATGTTTGCTGAAAGATAGGCGATTCTATATACCATTCATGGATAGGAATAGCTGATGATGGATGCAGAAGAATGGGATAACCCAAGGTAATGTATTAGCATCAGTACTTTTCCCTTATATCTACCGATTGGCAAAGATGAAATATTTCATATACGTAGAGGAACTAGACAAACAGATAAGAAAAGGAGGAAGATAGATTGGAAGATTCTAAAGGAAAACTTTTCTTTTTTTTTTTGGTTGTTTGTGGGTGAAAAACGCCTGGGCGTTATCATCGCCCGGTAGTTATTATTAAAAGGATAATATAACTCCAAAATAATAAGCTATAAAAGGTGTAAAAGTAATATTAATCATATAATAAAAATTTACTAAAACAAGCCAAGAAGTTAAATAAAACCCAAAACTAATATCATAGACAAAGTTGATAAAATATAAAAGATAAAATAATAGAATAAAGAAAGTATAAAAACTTACCTAACTCTGATGGGTTGTGCAAAAAATCCCCATCCCGGATAGTAAAATTAAACACATAGAACTAAAAAATCAAATTGAAAATAAAGGTTAAAATTATTAAAAAAACTCCTCTTACAGAAAAACATATATCCTCGTATGCCCCAACCGTAACCGGCAGAGGACCACTTCCTCACGACGAGAGTTCCTGCAAGAGGAGCCCCCCGGCAACACTGAGTCTTTAATCCGTCGAAGTTTATTATCGACGGCAGCCGTCCAGCCACTTTGCCACCTTGCTCGCAGTGATTGTTTTATATGATTAATAAAATCAAAGGTAGTAACTCGGGTGGTGAAAGGAGGCTGAATACACGCATCTTTCGCAGCAGAATCTGCCCTCTCATTACCAAGAATTCCAATGTGGCTAGGGATCCAGCAAAAACCTGCCCCCCTGTTTCGTTTATCTAACTCAGCGATATTATCATAAATGTCAACGATGACAGGATGTCCGGAATAAGGGGTTTCCAACGCCTGGAGAGCACTGTACGAGTCACTGCAAAT
This sequence comes from Lycorma delicatula, assembly GCF_047948215.1. NCBI lineage: Eukaryota > Metazoa > Arthropoda > Insecta > Hemiptera > Fulgoridae > Lycorma > Lycorma delicatula. The sequence goes on from NC_134460.1 coordinate 157,186,735, forward strand.
AAGAATGTTCCTATATTTAGGGCCAACGATACTTAGAGCCCTATCCACAGCGAGTAGTTCCGCGGTGAACACACTCGTAACACCGGGTAGGCCAAACATATACGTCTGTTCATCGAAAACAAAAGCACAACCAACGTTACCGTCATGTTTCGACCCATCAGTGTATACCACCACGTCTGGGTTCGACTTGGTGAGGAGAAACTGGAACAACTGCTGGTAAACAATAGGTGGCGTTGATTGTTTATCATATGTTGTAAGATCAAACGTAAATTTTACATGGTTTATTCTCCACGAGGTATTCGAGCACGGTCATGATGGAAAGAACGAGGGAGTGCCAACATTCATACGCTGCAGCAGACGTCGTGTACGGACACCCACAGGCGCAGTACAACGTGGACGGTCCTCATACTTCCTCAAATTAGGATTCATAAGAACTAGGTCAAAAGCTGGGTTATTCGGCTGTCCGCTGAGACGGGCAAAATAAGATAACAAAAGCTGGTCTCGTCTATCCCAAAGTGATGGCTCGCCACCGTCTACAAGTAAGCTTGTGATAGGGCTCTATCTAAACGCACCCGTGCAAGCCGAAGAAAAGAATGATGCACACCATCCAGCATCTTAAGTACGGTTTGACGAGCTGAAGAATAGGCGACACAAACATAATCCAAACGGAAACGAACAAGGGAGTAGCAAAGACGTAACATACATAACCGATCGGTCCTCAGTTGATGTTACTAAGGACCCGCATCATATCCAAAAGTTTGGAACACTTTGTCCTCAAATCCCTTATATGTGTGACCCAAGTAAGACGGCTATCAAAAAGCAAACCCAGAAACCTGACGTAAGTAGAGACAGCAATTAGCTCCCTGTTCAGAAAAACCCGCGGATTAGAAGGGTTCCGGAGCCGAGAAAAGACTACACATTTCGTCTTGTCGGGTGAAAATGTGAAACCAGTAGTCCCTGACCAAGCCTCAAGGCGAAATATAGTGTTCTGTATCAGTCGCTCCGCAGTGGGTGTAGAGAGGCTCGCAACGTAAATAACAAAATCATCAACGAAAAGACAACAAGAGACAGGAGCCTGTACACAATTGGTAATGCTGTTTATGGCCACAGAAAACAAGGTGGCACTTAATACACTACCTTGCGGTACCCCATTTTCTGAGACGACACTGTCTGAAAGTGAATCGTCTACACGAACACGAAACGTCCGGTGATTCAAGAATCCCCGGATAAAAAAAAGCAAGCATGTTGCCAGTGATCCCCCACCTCCTAAGGGTGTTAAGAATGCCAGGCCGTGTCGTACGCCTTTTTTATATCGAAAAAGATAGCAACGAGGTGTTGGCGGTTCAGGAAGGCGTTTTGTATGGCTGTCTCCATCGACACCAAATGGTAAATGGAAGATCTCCCCTGTCGGAAACCACACTGTTCCGAAGAAAGAAAGCCATGTTTCTCCAAGTACCATGCAAGGCTGCGGTTCACCATCCTCTCCATTACTTTACACAACACGCTTGTTAAAGAAATAGGGCGTTTTCTCTTTGCCAGGCTTTAGTACTGGTATAATAAATGTTTCCGACCAGTCGGGCGGAAAGACTTCTCCGGAGAATAAACCATTGTAAATACTCAAAAGATGTTGTAGTGCTGAGTCAGGAAGGTGCGAAAGCATACGAAGGCGAACGTTGTCTGGTCCAGGGGAAGTGTCACGTGAGTTCCTAAGTGCGTGCAACAATTCTTTAAGTAAGAATGGAATGTTCAATTCACCAACCGAAACACCAATATTCAACCCCAATACTTCCATCCGTGCTTTGTACCTCAAAAAGTCGTTACTATCTGACGAGGTGAGAGACACCGAACGGAAAGGTTTCGCTAAAGTATTTGCTACAGCCGAAGATGACGTAAGGAGTTCTCCCTCATCGACGAGATTGAGAATAGATTGCCCTGGCGACCTGAAAATTGCATGGATTTTTCTCCACACACTAGACGTGGGAGTAATACGTGAGATGGAGTTCACATACTTCGTCCATACTCTTAGCGGTCAAGAAGACCCGACGGCACACTGCCCTAGCCCTGCGGTACAGATCTAGATGTTCAGTAGTAGATCTATTATTAAATTTGCGTAGTGCTCGCCGTCGATCCCGAATAGTACACTTGCAATCATCATTCCACCACGGAACGGAAGGACGTTTAGGATTACCCGATGTTTGTGGGACAAATCTGCTGGCAGTCTCAAGTATTTTGGACGTAAAAGAGGAAAGTTGCTCAAGGATGTCCGCACCGACGTCACACTGCGATTGGAAGGCCATACGATATCCATCCAAATTCGTCTTTTCAACAATCCAACTCCGTGGCCTTCTCCGAACCTCGTGGTCCACACCGAAACGAAGAACAATTGGTTTATGGTCGCTGCCATGAAAATCATCACAAACAGACCAATCAAAACGAGGGAGTAAAGCCGGCGAGCACATGGAGAAATCGATATTAGACACAGTACCAGATGATAAAGACATGAATGTATGAGACCCATCATTCAACGAACAAAGGTCCAAGTCCTGTCTCACATCGTGTACTATATTTCCCCGAGTGGAGCAGAAAGTCGAGCCCCAAGAAACATGGTGGGCATTGAAGGCTCCCACTATTAACTCCGACGCCTTTGAGTCGTGAGGTTCCTCAACCATATCCTCCAGTATATGGGGTGACGGCGGAGGAGATTTATGAGAATGGGATGTTGCTACTGACATCCCAGGGGGGGGTGGTCACTTTCGTGGGGACCTTGTTAGTCGGCTTACCGCCGTCTGTGGTAACCTCTGCCTGTACCGGCAGCACGTTGGGAGCAGGAACTTTTTTATGGACCACACTGTTGGATTCAATTATTGCGACACAGGACTTTTCACTCACTCTTGTCAGCCCGGAAATAGTAGCTGTCGGCAGCACTTTGGGAGTAGGAAAGTTTGTACGGACCACACTGCTGGATTCCGTTATTGAGACACAGGACTTTTCACTCATCCTCGTCAGCCCGGAAATAGTGGCTGTAAGCGAAGTAACCTGATCAGAAAGCATCTGAACGAGCTTCTTAAGTTCTGTGCAGGATCCGCACTGTGGAGCATGAACAGGTGTAGCAGTCTGTTTTGACGCTGCAGTGGAATAGGACACATCAGGTTGAACGAGATTCTGTGAGTTAACTATCTTCCTATACTCCCTGCGTGCAGCCGGGAAAGATAGTTTCTGCTCAGTACAGATCTTGAGAATCGGCTTCTCTTCCTTAAAGGTTGGGCAATCTCGGGAGCGAGCCATATGCGAACCATTGCAGTTCGCACATCTTTCTCTTTCCTCGCAGTTAGCGTCACTGTGGCCTTCGGTAGCACATCGTGCACAGATCTCCGACCTCGAGCAAGATGTTGTAGTGTGACCGTACCTTTGGCACCTGAAACACCGCCGTGGGTTGGGAATGAACTGGCGTACCCGAACGGAGAGGTAACCCACTCTAATCCTCTGGAGGAACAGGAAGACTGAACGTCAGTATAAGGGACGGCGTCGGTTCTTCTGTCCCGTTCTGCCGTTTCATCATACGTTTCACCTCTACAACACCCTGAGTATTAAGTTCATCAGCAATTTCCCTCAAATTCATTTCTAGAAGGTCACGACAAAAAATCACTCCTCGGGTGGTATTTAGGGTCTTGTGGCATGCCGTACTTACGATTATGCCGCCCATATTGATCAGACGTAACAAACACCGACTCTGCTCGTCGTTATATGTCTCCACTAGAATTGTCCCATCACGCAATTTAATGTTCTTCAGAGAACCAATACATCCTGTGATGCATTTACTAATCAAGAAAGGTGAGACCTTTTGAAGGGAGCCACCCTCCTGATTATTCTTAACAACAACAAAGCAGACATTCTTGCACCTAACACCATCTTCATTGGCTGTAGCAAAATTATCCTCGTCAGACGAAGCTGACCGAGGCCTTTTCACCAGACTTAAAGTGGTGGTTTTTTTCAGATGGACCACCAACCATCATAGAATTGGCTGTAGGAACTGAAATTTTGGTCCCACAAGAACCGGCGATACAATAGACCACTCCAGCAGAGCGCACGCGTACTGGAGCTAGAGCTGAATACAACTGGGTTTGCTCTGGTGCCCAGAGGACATCGTTCGAGACTATGTAGAGCCATTCACCCATCGGCACGATAGTTCCCACCTTAGGTTACAGTTGCATTTTGTACGATGTTGCAACACCATCAAGTGTAAGTGAAAGAGAAAACTGTGTTGGATGTTGTTGTGTAGTCGAGTAAATGTATATGTTGTAATTCATGTAGTGTACCTGGTGTAGTATACGTGTATAGTGAAAAGCATTCTGCAGCTAAGTGTGTAGTGGGAAGAAAAGCTGCAGAGGCTAGGCCTGTGGGGACGCCAACCCCCAAAGTCTTAAAGAATAAGACTCCCCTTCGAGGAATTACATGATCTGAAGTTTTTCCTGTCATGATCATTGCACAGTATCATTACATCATATTCTTCCTGATATAATTCTTATATTGTAAGTATTTTTGTGTGAAAATTCAAGAAATCTGCTGAAAATCTAAGGAAAAAACCATACACATTCTCAGATTACGGAAATGCTCAAGTTGAATAGTTATCTCTTTTTATCATTACTCTTCTGAGTTGACATTTTTTTACATCATTCCTTTTGTTATTTTTATTGAAATTCTATTTTGTTATTCTTTGTCATTTTCTTGCCTTATTTTTTCTCGCAAAACTGCTTCTTTAATGTAGGCAACAATTTATTTTGGGGTCTACTATATTTAAAAAAAAAAAAAATTAATGTATGTAAAAGAAAATAACTTATTTTTTAAACTGAATAAAATCATTTTAAAAAACATATACGGATTAGATAATGGAAAATAATACTTCTCCAGTTCTTCTTTACATTTAACTTCTTTAAGCGATCACAGAATTTAACTGATGCAGTTAAATTCTGTGATACTGAACGTAAATAAAACAAGGTTATAATTTTTTTTTTAATCTAATACTTTATTTAATACAATGAAGTGTATTCAACTGGTAAATAATTACAATAAATTTATTTTTACAAACCAAATTATCATTATAACATTTAAGAACCTATTTGTACATCTATCAGCTAAAACAAATATCTGTTACAGTATAAATAAAACCGAATTTAGCAGATAGTTCATATGTGATACCAAGATTATTTATTAATTTATACAATAGTTCTTGTTTTTCATTTATATGCAGTTTACTTTATTTACATATATTATTACTACATAATTATTAATTTAAATGCTACAAAGAATATACAGAAATATTAATACAATTAATAGAATGAGTTAATCATTTTAAAAATTATATTTTACAAATCTGTTTATCCCTTATTAAAATTTATACATTATCACATAGAGGAATAATTGTAATGTTTTAAGATTCTTTTTCTTAAACAAATTCATTATTACAGTAATACTGCTAGTTAAAAAAAAAATAATTTAAGGTTGTAACAATAACCTTATTATTAGATTATAACAATTTAAGTATAAGCTTTTTATAATTAGTTGTTTATTATTTTGTTGTATTTTTTACATTTTTTTTTTTTTGGTCTTAACCAAAATTGAATCAAATTTTCATAGAATATATATAATATGATTATAATAAATTTTAACACTGAATATTTATAAACTAAAATCAGTTCCATCTTGCCTAAAGGAAATATGGAGATGTAACTGCCGAAAGAATTTAAAAATTAATATTTTCAAAATCTTCATTATACAAGTACATCTTTATTTTTAATTAAAAGTTGCACACTTCAGTTCAATGAAAGATGATTTGTTATAGACGCAAAATCAATAAATTTTATCAAAACAGGCTACAAGTAAAATTTTTATTGAACATTTGGTCTTACCTGAACATATGAAGAGAATTTAAAATGCTAGTCTTTCAGTGGAAATGTATGGTTATGCTATTAATACTTTTAATCTGTTTAAGCTGTAATGTGTTAATATTTTATAAATTACCAGCTGATTTCTAATAATATGATCAAATCATCATTTTATATGTCGTTTAGAGTTTTTATTTAATATGTGATTTTAGACAAGTACAGTCATTTTATTTGTTAAATGTTCAAATGCAAATAATCCTCTATGAAAAGTAAAAAAAAAAAAGAAGCCTTTACCAACAAATCTGTTTTAACCTCTGTAGAGAGGGAAGCCCTTATAGACAGTTAAGCCCTTATCTTCTAGTAAAAATTCAGACCCTAAATAAAAATGAACACAAAATCTTCAGTTTAGCAGTCACTGATACTATGCTGTGAATCACTTAAGTAGTTATGACAATGAAAAGGCTGAAGTGTATTTAATATCCTACAAATAGTATGAAATTATTTTTTTTTAATACCTTTTTATATTTGTATTTTCTAAATAGAAACTCATATCACAAAGACTATATATATAGTAGCTCTCTACCCCACAGCATTTCTCATATATTCCTTCATAAATCCAGTATTAATTATGTAAGATATTTTGCCAGTTATTATGTTTAACATGAATTATTCACAAACACAAATATAGTAAAAATATATTTTTTTAAATCTTCTAGGCAAATGATACCATAGAAAAGATGGTATTATTATAGCTGTAATAATTGCCAAGAACAATTACAAAATAATTCTGAATAAAAAGAGATTTGGAACGCATTACATTTAACACAAGTATTTAATTTTGTAAACACAAACATTAATTTATAACCAAGCTTTGATCAAAGGTTTGATTTTAATATTTCCAGATAAATGCATGAATACTCTTCCCCTTTTTGGAGCAGTAAAACTTCTTGTTGTTCATCAAACTTTTAATAATTCAGCATATAAAACATTTGCATTAAAATAAAACAACTTATTTATTTTTTTCTTAAATACTGATTTATGGTTATGTTATTGTGTTTTGAAATTACTATTAAAATACATGAATAACATAATCTAATTCAACGAAGTGACTGGTGGTGTTAATATTAAATAGTTTTGAATACTTGAGAATGTTGTAATGAAGAGTGTACATTACAACTTTGTAATTTATTTTACTAATTTAGACAATAGTAACGTCTCAGTGAGCAGAAATCATTCACCTCTGTCTAGCTTATGCTCTATAAAAATATATATGAGTCAGTGCTAACTTTAAATTAAGCTGCTTTTAAGTTTGCAACTGGGAATGCTGAGAGCTGTGCTGGTGTATGGTTTGGATATATTACAACAATTGTTATTGTTTATTTATGTTATGAACAGAGTTTATTCATTTAAAATATTGTTTTAATCTATTTTGAGTTGTCAGAGAGGGGTTCTAGTTTCTAATTATTGTTTACTTGTAAGATTTTCAAGTGTTTGCTTACTATTGGATCAAAACAAGTCACATATGTACATATTGAAATAACATAAAAATCTTACAAATGAACTAGAAAATATTAAAACCAGAAACATTAGAGCACCTCAACATCTACAAAAACATTTAAAATTAATAAATTAAATTAAAATCACACGTACTCTATGACCACATTACAAGCCACAATAATCCAGTGGAACCTAATCCAAACACCAGTGCCATAACCAAGATGACAGTATTTAGTATTTGCAGTAGCATTTCTAAAGAAGTAGGATTTAATGTAAAAAACTAGCATACTTTCAGGAAAAGTTTTCATAACTCTTACTTTAAAGTAAAGTGTAATGTAATTTGTTTAAAAATTGTATTTTAAACATATGTTTTTGATATCAAATATATATAAACTTTATATTATGCAACTTTTATGTTAAATATGAGATATTTTTTATACTTAATGGATAAACAGAAATATTTACCTTTTTTTCTATACATGTAAAACATGCTAATAATAATAATTGTTATACGAAATGGTAATGATATAATATGGCAATCTTTATGTTAGTGTGTTATAAATTTAATAAAGCATATGTACCTTATCATCAGTCACTGTTAAATTTAAGTAGTATAAGACACGGATGGCTTTTCTATTACTTATATTATAGTAAGTAAATTCAGCTGAATTAATAATTAAAAATGCAAATATTAATTTATCTGAATAACAACAAATATTATCTATTTTAAATTTGAGCTAAGATATTGCATAAAATTTGTATATCAAATAATAATTCTTCTACCAACAGATAATAATTAAATGATGAAAGGTCTTATTTTTACAATCTTATATGATTTTATAAGTTTAAAACACGTTTAAAAGTTAAGAGATAAATTAACATTTATTGATTGAAAACTAATAAGTAACTGAATTAAATTTACCTCGCAGTATTGAAAAATAAGCCCAATATTACATACTTCAAATCTGAAATGACGTTGTAACTATATCAATTTTTTAAAGTATCTTTGTAAGTACAAACAATAACATAAAATACTTTATTCTAAAGTGATCACATTGCACTGGGAATGTTTTTTCTTTTTTTTAAAAAAAAAGAATTATCAATTAAATTAATGATAAAAATATAATTATTAAGTACTGCAACTTTAAAGCAGTAAATATAAATTAAATAATGATATATTTTACATAGTAACAACTTTTCTAAGTTAAAAATTATAATTACAATATTAATATGTTTATAATTTTTTGTAAGTAAAAGAAGACAATATCAACATAAATAAAGTAAAAAGTAAATTAAAATAATATAATATTATTATTATTGTTAAATCACGCACGTAATTGCATTCCATTTATCATTATATTAGCTAAAGCACATCGACGTCTGCGCCAAGCCCCGAGTCCTTGTGCATGATACTGAAGTGTTCTGTACCATCGTTTAGTGCGTTCCCCATCTTCAGCCTGTAGAAAAAAAATTGAAAAAAGTGTTAATTTTTGTGTATAATTTTTATGATATTTTTCAGTTACATTTGTTTAATAGTTTTGTGATTTACTTTTAATGTGAAATACACCAATTAGAAAACAGATACAACAAAAATGTGCCCATTCAGTGGAAGGTAAGGTATTAAATGATACTTTATGTAACATCTGAAACTGTGAACTTAATAAACACGAGAAAGAAAATGGACAAGAACAGTAATACTATTAGATGAAAAAGTATGAGAATTGGTTCTATAGCAAGACAGTAAATTATATTCCTTACATCCTGATGGTCCCACAATACCTACTTGTCAGGGAGAAGTATCCTAGTAATTGAAGGATGAGAATTAAAATAAAATTCCACCTAACAAACCCATGTTTAATAAATATATTCCTGTAGAAAACCAAAGATAAACAATGCTGGTTGTAGTTACAATGGACATTACTGTCATTTATTAACAATTAATGATCATAACAGTTGTTGTTAAAAAGTATATATGGTAGCAAAACATTGAAAAAAAGCTGACAACACAGTTGTTTTTGATGCATGGCTTACACACACAATTTAAGTTAAAATATTTATCATTTTATTTATAAAATATTTTTTAATTTATTTAATTTAATGATTCTAACTAAAGTGTGCGTGCATATCGTATTTAATTCGCGTGGGTGTAGCACTACTAGTGGTGATGATCGGCACTAACTAAACTAATGTAATTTCACAACTTACATGGAACAAATTTCGCTTGTATGGTAGGCAACTGGTGTAGCTGCAAGGCTTATTGCACCAGGTATTGAGTCGAATGGGCGATCAAGTTAGAGATCCAGCCAGGCTGAGTTACTTTATAAACTTTAAATATTATTCGTTTATTTAATTCTTTTGCTCAGCTATGATGTCACAACATAGCAGATAACTACAACAGCATTTTTAAGTTGAAAATTTAATGGCATCAATGTCTCACATATAGAAGAAGTATTCTGATCGAATTTGGTCGAAATCGATCTGGTAATTCTGGAGATATGAGGTGATTTAGAGGCCAATTAACACTCGAACATACAAACATTAACATCTGGAAAATTTCCATCTTATTTTTTGGGTTCCATAGGTGTCAAAACATCAAGATCTGATGAAAACTGAAAAATGCCCAAATTGGACCGATTACAATACTTTCCTTTCTAGAGCTGCAGTTCTGCTATAGCAACAGACGGAAAAGTAAAATAAAGAGGAAAAGGAGCCAGGAGGAAGATTAAAAGGTGGATCAATTCAGCAAGGAAAAATGTAAAAGGAAATTGATGAAAATGTAATAACAGAATAAGTGTGCAGTTTACACAGAATCAGAAGTGTGAAAGATTGGTTACTGATTCAACATGGGTTAATTTGTTAATAAAACTACTACAAAATGTAACAAAAACTGTACAATAACATGCTTACTTAAGTTAAGAGAAAAAAGGATAACTATAGATAACTTTTAAGCTACTAACCTTGAATATAAATGTATCTTTGGTTGCAAGTTCTTGCACTTCAAAGTAATCTTCCCAGTCAGCATCAGTACAAACAATACATTTGTCCAGGAAAAGTGGATCCTAAAAAAAAATAACGTCAATTTAAAAACCTCAAAACTATGTAGCTCACATTCCATTATATAAATATCCTTCTGATGAATAAATGATTCTATCCTTGAGAATAACTTTTTGCAAAACTCTTTTTTTATGAGAGGCTAGTGTATTGCATGTTAAATTACCTCAGTTATTACCTAAATGATAAATTATAAGTATATGAAGCTCCTTGTTTTCAGGATATAGAATATTGTGCAGAGTAGTATAAATACAATTTTTCTTAGAAAATCTGGTATGACATCCAGTTTATCACTGCAGTTTTTCAGAGAAAAAGCATTAATCTTTTACTTGTTTCTCTTGGTACTAACCTAACATTTTAAAGCCCTAAAAAATTTTGGGTTTAAGTAATATATTGCACATTATTAAAAATTAATAAAAAGGAATTTTTTCTAATACATCATGCACATCTCAGCATAATAACTCATATCTATTGAACATATGAATTTTTTTTTTTTACTATAAGCTACTTTAATGACAAACTGAATGAAATAAGGCAGGTTTTCAATATTTTCTGTTGTTTTCAGTGATCAGGTAATGTTGTTGCTGCTGGTTTTTTTTTATAACTTAGTGTGTCAAGAATTGTACTGTATTACAATTGTGTCTGTCATTTAATATTGTCTGCTGTGTGTTTATACATCATGTAATGTTTGATTGTGTTAGTTTGTGGTCCATTTTGTGTACATTTACATCAATATTTACACAACCTTGTTATGTAAATGTTGATGGGTTTGTCAATGTTTGTTCTCTGTAACAAAACAGCCTTTACTTCCCAACTATCTTATAAATGAATATTATAGATTCACAAACATTAATAATAACTTTGATATTCTAAATATACATGAGAAAAGAAAACATCTTAATATAATTAAACATTATGAAACGTATACAGATAAACAAAAATAACAATATTCTAAATGAATATATACAAGGTGCTACCCAAAAGTTCGGGGAATTTGAATTTCGTGCTGGTACGACCTGCTGCCGCTAGATGTGGCAAACAGTACTCTTTGTGAATCAATGTTCCAACAGCTGTGACGGTGAGAGGCTGCATTGTTGACTTTCATGCGGTTGTGAAACGTTGTGTTTTACTGCTTCAGTGAAGTTCTAAGTGGCAAATTTTAAAGAGCAAAAACCTGCATCAAATTTTGCTTCATGCTTAAAAAAACTGGTACAGAAACCCATCGCATGTTTGTGGAAGCATTTGGTGACAATGCTATGAGTAAAAGTAAAACTTTTTTGTGGTACAAACGATTCAAAGATGGACGAACGACAGTCGATAACGATGAGCGTTCAGGAAGATCATCAACAAGCGCAACACCAGAAAACATCACGAAAGTGCGAGAGGCTATTGTTGCAGATCGTCTACAAAAATCCATGATATTTGTCCAATCGCACAAATGTCATATGGGTCCGTGCAACGCATCTTGTGGGACAATTTGAACATGAGACGCAAGTTCACCGCGGCCAAAAAAAGCACGCCAAGTTCGCAGCAACGTGAAGTTCATGATGATTGTTTTTTTCGACATCAAAGACATTATCCATAAGGAATTTGTTCCTCTTGGTCAAAATGTCAATGGGATGTTCTATTGTGAAGTTTTGAAGCGGTTATGTGAAAGCATTAGGCGCAAACTTTCAGATCTGTGGGGTAACAACAGCTGGGTTCTGCACCATGACAATGCGCCCGCGCACACATCACTAGCCGTTCAGAATTTATTGGCTTCCAAAAAGATGGTAGTGATTCCCCACCACCCTATTCGCCTGACCTTGCCCCGTGCGACTTTTTTCTCTTTCCGAAAATAAAATTTCAATTGAAAGGCCGTCGTTTTAATAACACAATTGAGAAGATTCAGGAAGAAATGCAGAATGTGCTTTGAACACTTACACCTGCAGACTTCCAGGTATGCATGGAATCATGGGAAAAATGCTGGGATCACTGTATCAATGTCCAAGGGGATTACTTTGAAGCAGACAGTGGAAATTATAACATATGGTAAACTATTTTATTTTTATGGTAAAATTCCCCGAAATTTTGGGTAGCACCTTGTATAACATATGAACAAATCCAATGTACTGTTTAATTACATTCTAAATGCATGTTCATCTTACTAAAATGAAAAAACCTGCAATAATATCATTTGATACCAAGATGAGAATGCAGCACCTTCCAGGAAGATGGTCACAAAAGCAATGAATACAAGTATTGAGAATTAAGTTTTGAAAATTATGTATTAAATTTAGTTGTGAAAATTATTAGAATAATTGTGACCTTTTTTGTTTCTATTTTTACGTTAAATGTATCTTTTTAATTATGAAATATATCTTTTTAGGTGTTGACATAGTTCATTTTTCATTTCTTATAAATGATTTGGTGTATACATTATTTAATTTTGATTTGTTTAAATTTATTTAGAAAAAAAACATATTCACAGATGTCAGGTTGCCATCACTGAATAAGAACTTCAACAACAATTTTCAAAGTGAGGTTATGTTGTGTGAATATGCTTCCTTATTTCAAGTTGTTACAGGTTATCAGGAGAGTTTTTGCGCAATTTTCACAGTTTTGGCATAAATTTTCACAACTTTTAAGTTAAATATTGTACTTTACAGAACTTTGTGAGGAATCTTTTGATAAAGGCAAGAAAAGTGACCTTTCCCCTAGAAAAGTGGGGCTGGCCAAGGGTATTCTGCAAGAAAAACTATATAAACACACACACAAGGATAAATAGCAGCTAGGTTAACATTCTGCAAACATATTTGTGTGTAGATTGAAAAAATCTTTAGACTCCTGGGTCTGAGTATGCAAACTCTCGTGTAGGAAAATGTGATCGGAAGAATAAATTTTGCCCAAGAACAGAAAGGAAACTAATTCAAATTGCTAAGAAAAATAGAAAAGCCACCTTGAAAAAACTTGAAAATGAGTACGGCAGAATAGAATGTTTGTGATTCTTCTATATGTTGAAGATTGATTGCTGCTGGACTCCCTGCATATCATTCTCAAAAGAAGGTTAAAATCACGCCTGCTATGGCAAAGAACAGCCTTGCTTGGGCAAAATAAATGCAATAACAATTAAAAAATGACTAGAGCAAGTTTCTTTTAATTAATCAGAAAACTTAAAGTTTCACTTTTTCTTATAATCATCCAAATAGTACAGGTTTTAACTGCACAGCTGCTGTAGGATTTTTTTTGTAAGCTGAATTATAGTTTATACTGTACTGAAGCGTATTTTTATTCTTCAGGTTTGTTTTTCTGATGATCCATGTTTGCAATATTGGAAGAAAGCAGCCAGTACGTAAGAAGTGCTGTTGAAGAATTCTCACCCCAATAGCACAAATGATCAAACATCTTAACCAGGTGATGGCTTGGAGTGTAATATCAGCATGTTTATACATTGTGAATGGCATGTGAACCAGCATCAGTACAAAAAGTACTTGAAAATATGTTATTACCACAGTTAAAGGACTAGTTCCCAAGTAATGACTTCATATTTATGCATGATGGTACACTGTGCCACAAAGCAAAGTTTGTAAATTTTTTTAAGTGAAAACAATATAAAAACCTTGCCTTGACCTGGAAATATCCCAGATATGAACCCTACAGAGAACCTTTAGTCTATTGTGAAGAGGAGGCTGAAGAAATTAGCATTACAACAAGATCAATTTTATAGCAAAACTTATTAAAATTTAGTACCATGATGACAAAGTCAAAGACTGTTGTATACAAAAGTGAAGTTAATAAAACAAAGAATAACATTGGGGTATTCACTTGAACAGGGTTGTGTACAAGTTTTTAAAACAAATTATTTTAACTATACCTTACTTGAGTTACATATTTTTAAGTGGATAAATTGATATTCACCTCAAATTCAACTTCTTTCCTAAATTGGTTAAGACAAAAATTTTCTAAATGATCTGGTTAGTGCAAATAATAATAATAATAATAATAACAACAAATAATACAATACCCTGAGTAATATATATCTGCTACTTTTCTCTTTTAGTAGCAATAATGATGCCTCTTTAATTCCATTTTTCCTCGGAAAAGCTAACAATTCTTCAGAATCAGGTTGGTAGTCTTCATTAGGCTGAAAACACAAAATATACTTGATAAAAGAGTTACTCTTGCACAATATGTTGGTTAGTACTTTTTCTTCTATGAAAAATAAAATAATAAGGGAATTTATTTATCCATGGCAAAAATGTTTAATAATAGACATACTATTTTTTATTGCATTAAAAAATCTTCAAATGTTTTTATAAAATTATTTTATATTAAGAATAAGATTTTTCTTTTTTCTTTCTGGCTTTTAGTTTAATTTGTTACTTTAACTTTATAGCCATGCTACCTTTTTTTTTTATTTCATTTAAGTCAGTGTCATGATGATTGTGGGGTTACACTACCCACAGAGTTTATTTTTTTTTTTGCATAATACATTCATTTACCTTACATTATCTTCTTGTAAATTATTAAATTGTTTCAGAAACTAACTTTGATAATTGAGAGAATAAAGCGAGTTATTTATTTAATTTCATTGTTTTTAACCTATTTCAAATGTTTTTTCATAAATATACACGCGTAGATGTTGATTACATTTAACAATTCTATGTCTATTAAATCTATATCTTATTAGATACCTTAACTTGCAACTCTATGATGAGTTTAAGCATATTACATTATTACAAACTAGGGATTCTGATCTCAGGCCTTCATTCTCTATAGAACAACTACTATGATTTTCATACTAAAAAAAAAACAATGTTCTCAGGTTTTCATATTTCTCTTTTCATATGAGCTGAGTACCCTGGCAACCATTTACTCTTTACCAGAGAAGTAGTAACTGATTCAACACACTCATTTACAGACACAAATTGAAAAAAAAAACAAGTTACAATTGAAGAAACAAGCTTGGGATTGTTCACCAAATTTGCAGTAGAATTCAAAACTGTTATGAAACTGCTCTACTTCTAAAATAAACACAGAAAAAAATGTGTTTGTATTTTTTAAAATCTGTCTGGCATTCAAAGTAGTTTCCTCTGTTATGACTTTTGTTAATGTTATTGATTTTATTATGTATTCTGTTGGTGAAACAGCAATGGACACAAAAGGGATAATCAATCCCTGCAAAAAATTTTATCTTAATATTTCAATGCACCAAGATGTCTGGTTAATGCCTGTTATAATCATGCATTTTCTCTAAGATATATTCTGCTGTGATTGCAAAATGGTTTCCTGACTTTTTTTGCTTTAGTTTATATTCATAGTCAAAAAATGACATTTATCATCTTCTGCATATGTATTGATGTGTATAATTTACGTCATCATAGTCCTTTTAGTAAATGAATACTGATATAACTATAATTTTAGTGTGTCATTTCAAATTTATTACTGTGAACCTGTTTTATTAATTTTTTTAATTTTTATCAGATTCAACGGTTTTTCATATTTTGAATAAATCTAATATCTCTTTCTAAATTTTTGATGAATACATTTTTTAGTATTGTCTTAAGAAAATATGTATCTATTTTTAATTAGTCTGCAACTATCCATCGATTCCTTTTCTGGTTAATTTCAAATTACTCATATTTTTACATTCTATTAGCCAGGAATTTTTTATAAAATAAGTTGAAATAGTTTTTCCTATTACCTTAATATTAACGTGTACAGGTAAGTTAGGGCAGAAGTTGGCTATTTCATGGGACGTAAGTGTAGTTGTATAGTATGGTATACTTTTCAAACCCACATTTCATCATGCTGACTAACAGATTTTGTTTTGTTGTTGGTTTATTGATACAGGTTAAAAAAATAACTGATTTCAAAGGTTATATAACTAGAATTTACGGTACTTACGTATTAACACCACCTCAGCAACAGCTTTATTTAAAAACAATGTAGTCAATCGGATTTCGGTGGAAAATGGGCCGATATAGAGTTTAACATAGATTCAAAACAGTCTCTTTATTAATTTTAATAAATGGTTATTTATATTTATTTATTTTATAAATATAATTTAACCAAACTTAACCTACGCTCGCTTCGCTCACTAACCTTGACTAATTAACAGGAGTATTTTGATTATTTAAATAATAAATAATTGCAATAATTACTGAATTTATTAAATAAATACTCAAAAAATTATGGTGTTAATTAGTCAAGGTTAGCGAGCGTAGGTTAAGTTTGGTTAAATTATATTTATAAAATAAATAAATATAAATAACCATTTATTAAAATTAATAAAGAGACTGTTCATCTTCCACCGAAATCTGATTAACTACTTTGCTTTTAAATAAAGCTGTAGCTGCAGTGGCGTTAATATGTAAGTACCGAATTTACAGTTAACATTTTTAATGGTTAATGATAGCTGCATAAAAAAATCTTACTTTCTGAAGGAACTGATTTATAAATTTATTAACTAATTACAATAATCCTTAATGTATATTACTAGAAAAAAAAAAGTCTTTGAAACCCTAGTTATTACAATTATTTTATAAAGGGATATTCAGTAAAATATAACATTAATTTACCTAAACAAAATAATGATAATAAAATTGTAATTCAGATGTACATTTTAATTTGTAATTTCTTTATTGGTAAATTGAAATTATTTTCATTACTGAATTTATGGATATTTAAAAAAAAGTTGTTAAATTTTTAATTCATTTTTCCTTTTAGTTAAAAGAAATCTGAAATACTGTCTGTACTGTTACTTGTGTTGTAAAAAAATTATCAGTTTTATTAAAAAAAAGAAACAATATCTAATCTTATGAAATTGAAAACAGAAATGTTTTTGTTGTCACAGCACAATATTTTGGTATACAAGTAAAGAATCTTATTATGCTTCCATTGCCAATTTAAAAAATTAGAAACCCATTTAAAATCCTTCCCAAAAATTTCTTTATTAAATTAAATTTTATTAATTTTTTAATAAATTAATCCTTTGTTTTTGATTAAATACAACTAGAAGATCCTTCTTTTTTTAGACATATTATTCTGTAAATGAGTTTTTAAATAAAACCAATATTATTCAGCAAATACATTTTTAAATATTATTTTTTAAAAATACTGAATTTTCTGTACGTTCATGTAAAATGTACAAATAATTAAATAATTTTCACTATAAATTGGAATTCTACTTATTTTATTTATTTAGAATCTTTATGTATCTGTTTTTCTATTTTTTCATAAATTTATTATTTATTTATTAAAATTGTTTTTTACATTTATTATTATATTTACTTTGCCTAGGTAATTATATATCTTGTGATATTGCTCTGATCATGGTTTTATTATATATTACGTTGATCCAATTTTTCCTTTTTTATCCAAAGAGAATTACATTACATCTAACCATTTCTTACATAATCTATATAATATATTTATTATGTAGTGATCATATGCTTATACTGTTCAACTGCATGTAAATAACAGAATATAAAAGTGCCAAGCTGTACTCAAAGTCAACAACTATCCATAATTTTTATTAAGCAACACACATTAGGTTTGTCTGTTCTGTTGTGCATCTTAAGATGCGTCTTAATTTATAGGTTGATATAACGTATCAATTATTCATTAAAACTCTTTAATTACAGGAAAAATTGATTGGTTTCAATTAATCTAACATTTTATTGTATATATGGGATTTCCACGATACAATAAAAAATGATTAATCACTATCTACATGATTTTGCTTTTTAAGTTGCTTTCAATAGCTGGAAAAATTTTAAAAAATTGAAAATTATTTAGACTTATTTGCTTTTGAGGGAGTGTGAGCACCATCCCTATTTATGAGGACTATTTAATTGTTATTAAATTATCCTAGAAATATATTTGTCTCAGAAGTATGTTATGTCCCAGAAGCTGTATATGAAAAAAATAAAAATTTTTTTGTTTGATAATACCTTTCCCAATGTGACAAGTAAAGCATTAACTGGAGTAAGCTTAATTGTTCGTCCTCGTCTCCAGTTACTGTCTGTTGGTTGGGTAAATAACAATTTTCCCTCGATTGCAAATCTGACTTCATCATGATTCCATTCCAGTACATCCACTGCAATCTAAATAAATAATAAATATTAAATTATATATATTAAAAAGAGCACAGCATTTAAATCACATAATCAAATTAAATAAGGAAGTTCTAAAATAAGAAGTAAAATTATTACATAACGTGAACTGAGTAATAGCCTAATTATAAAAATTATTATATAATACTAGGAGTTTTATATTTTATTATTTACCATATAAAAAAATTAAATTTAAGAAAATATAAATAAATATTTTTATGCAAAACAGACCATGCAAATTATCATTCATTTTTTTTTCTTTAAAAATCTTATGACAATGGCTGCTACAATTTACTAATCAATCACTAATAAAAGCTGACAGTATTAAGTTATCCACATTTATGTTGTTACATTCTACATTTAAATTAAGTCAGTCATAGCATTTATTTAGTAAGTTTGTGTTTGTGGCAGATCTAAGCCATAGGAATATTGACCACAATAAACTAATTTTTTTTTTTTTTTGGGAGATGCGAAAAACAGTTTTGTGTTACCATTGCCTGAACAATAAACTAATAATTCAAGTTCATATAATATTCAAAGTTCTTAAATAGATATCCACATGAAGATTTTCAGAAAATGATTCAGCTATCAATATTACAATGATAATATAGAAGAAAAAATAGAATATGAAGAATAAAATATAAAAGATATAAGCAGATGTAATTTTTTTCTTCTTTACAGTCTACTACCCAAGTTCTTTCAAATTTAGGAAAAATATTTTATACATGGTATGTGTCCTTCATAGTATTAAAGGAATGATGACACTACATGATTTCAACTGGGCAGTTATATTTACAGATGCCTGACATTACTCAGATATATCTAGCAAAAAACTAGGCTAGTTTAATAACATATTTATCATCTGTTTTTTACTTTTCATAAATTGACACGGTCTATTAAAATCTACAAATAACTTGGTATACTAATACTAAGTGTATTGTCTTTTATGTGCCTCTGGTACTATAACTATGATTAAGACAGACACTGCAATAAGTCAATGTACCCCAGTGCCGGCTTTAGAGTAGGGCAACAGGGATGATTGCGCAGGGGCACCTTTGGGACTCCCCAAAACCTTTTTTTTATTTTTATTCACTGTACATGGGCTACTAAATTTACATTACCTGGGTTTCATTAGATAGCAGTCAAGCACCTAAATCCACACACCCTAAGCTCTACTTTACTACTCTATTTGATACACTACTAACATCTTTCAAAGAACGCTTTCTTTTGCTTCATGAATATTCTAAAGTTTGGAGCTTCTTATAGGACATCAAAAAATTACCTTCTGACAAACAGACATTACTAAAAAAAAAGCAACATTTTACAAGAAAGATTAACGAATGAGTCAGTTGTAGATACTGATGGTATTAGTCTGTGTGATCAGCTCACTAGTATTCAATATTTGTTTTGAAAATGTCAAAGACTCTAGTCCATTAGCTGTATTGAATTTTACAAAAAAAAGGAAGCTTGAAGATTTGCACCCAAATATATACATCTTGCTCAGACTACTTTTAACCATGCCAGTAACAGTTGCAAGTGGTGAAAGGAGTTTTTCGAAATTAAAACTAATTAAGATGTACTCGAGAGCTACAATATGTGAAAGTCAACTAAATTATTTAGCTAAATCATCCATTGAAGACGAAGTTGCTGCCAATATAAATTATAAAAAAATTGTTAAAACATTTACAGATGCTAAAGCAAGAAAAAATATTTTTTTTAAATGAAGGATTATAATGTAACATTTTTGTAAAAATATTATACTTGTATACATAGAAACATAAAAAAAAACTGATGTAGAATTGTTTTATTTTTTAAAGTGTAATGTTTTAACCTCCCCCCCTACCCATAACAGTCATCAAAATGTTTACTAGGAAACTTCCAGCCTTACCTGGAGTGCCAACATTTCTCACCCAGGGTGCCAAAATGGCTAAAGCTGGCACTGATGTATCTCTTTTTGTTATGAAGCAATGTATCATATGAGTATGAAAGTTTCTTCAACTCAATAGGGGTGATGTCTATACTTGTTTCTGATTATAACAATTATTATAAATAATTATACATAATTTTCTCTTGCTTAGTTGAAGCAGTGTATCTAACATATTATTTGAGAAAAATTGTTTGTTAATTTATCTGGCTCATCTTTCTTGTAGCTTTGAGGCATTTAAAAAGACATCAGATTCAAAAAACATCAATCAGAGTTGTTTTTTCTGAGAGCAAGTCCATTGTAAAGAAAATTTTATAATAGCCTTTAAGCTTTTAAAAGGTTGAAAGGTATAAAGCTAGAAGATAGTGTGTGTCTTTCAGTCTAGAAATCATTTAGAATTTTGGTCAATGAGATTCAGTGAACATCCCTCTAGGGAACCAACCAAAGTCAAAGATAAAATTTACATTGAGTTTGTGATTGCATCTCTAAAATTATTAGAACTATGATAAAATAGAGGAGATTAAATTTTTTGTTTTCTAATTCAAGGACTGTAAATTGAAATCAAACTTAAATCATGCACGATTTATACACTTTTACTTCAGATACAACTTGTAACCAATAATATCATTAGTTAAAGATAGTTGAATCTATTGCCTGATTAATTACTTCTTGCATTCCAGTTATTGTGAAATAAGGAAGTGCCAGCTTTCTCATACTGTATCTCACAGTGCGATAGTATTTGGAATAGAGAAAAATATAAAATCAATTCACTTTAACTTTTTATTTAAATCAGCTCTCCAAATTGATTAAGAATTTAGAACAAAAAAAAAAGGTAAGAATGATAAAAGAAAATATCTAAATAAAAAGAATCTAATGACAAATCTATTAAAAACAAATTCTAATAATTTATGTATTTTGACTTTTTAGCCAAAATATCTAAATAATTCTATCATACAAAACTGATATTTCTAGCAGTAATAATTAAACTTACTTTTCTCAATTTTATATTTATCATATCAGCTTCACCACTAGCACGACGCCCATTAATTATTGATATCCTTCGCCATAATTTAGTTGTACTGATGTCCTTTGCTAACTATAATAAAAAATAAAAATTATATTTTAATAATTAAAGTTTGTAGGATTAAATAAAAATTGTTTATATTACAATCTACCCAAAGGTTTTGCATGTGAATTATACTGTCTTTTTTTTACTATTTCTGAATAAAAAAAAATGTTTTGTAATTCTTATTGTTGGTAGGCTAGAAAATTTAAAAAGGGAAATGGATAGGGTGAATGTGGATATAGTAGGAATTAGTGAGGTTCGGTGGGAAGAGGAAGGCGACTTTTGGTCAGGTGATTTTAGAGTAATTAACTCAGCGTCAAATAATGGGCAGGCAGGAGTAGGTTTCGTGATGAACAAGAAGATAGGGAGGAGAGTGGAGTATTTCAAAACGCATAGCGATAGAATCATTGTAATAAGGATAAAATCAAAACCTAAACCGACAACGATTGTTAACGTTTATATGCCTACAAGCGCCCATGATGATGATGAGGTAGAGTGTGTATACGAAGAGATTGATGAAGCAATTAAACACGTAAAAGGAGATGAAAATTTAATAATAGTTGGAGATTGGAATGCAAGCATTGGAAAAGGCAAGGAAGGAATTATAGTGGGTGAATACGGGCTGGGCAAAAGGAATGAAAGAGGGGACCGACTTATAGAGTTTTGCACGAAGTATAATTTAGTAATTGCCAACACCCAATTTAAAAATCATAATAGAAGAATATACACTTGGAAAAAGCCAGGCGATACTGCAAGGTATCAGATAGATTATATCATGGTTAAGCAAAGATTTAGAAATCAACTCGTTGACTGTAAAACTTACCCTGGAGCAGACATTGATAGCGACCATAATTTGGTGATAATGAAATGTAGATTGGGGTTTAAAAACCTGAAGAAAAGGTGTCAGATGAATCGGTGGAATTTAGAGAAGCTTGAGGAAGAGGAGGTAAAGAAGATTTTTGAGGAGGACATCGCAAGAGGTCTGAGTAAAAAAGATAAGGTAGAAAATGTAGAAGAAGAATGGGAGAATGTTAAAAAGGAAATTCTTAAATCAGCAGAAGCAAACTTAGGCGGAATAAAGAGAACTGGTAGAAAACCTTGGGTTTCAGACGATATATTGCAGCTGATGGATGAACGTAGAAAATATAAGAATGCTAGTGATGAAGAAAGTAAAAGGAACTATCGGCAATTAAGAAATGCTATAAACAGGAAGTGCAAACTGGCGAAAGAAAAGTGGATTAAAGAAAAGTGTTCAGAAGTGGAAAGAGAAATGAACATTGGTAAAATAGACGGAGCATACAGGAAAGTTAAGGAAAATTTTGGGGTACATAAATTAAAATGTAATAATGTGTTAAACAAAGATGGTACACCAATATATAATACGAAAGGTAAAGTCGATAGATGGGTGGAATATATTGAAGAGTTATACGGAGGAAATGAATTAGAAAATGGTGTTATAGAGAAAGAAGAGGAAGTTGAGGAGGATGAAATGGGAGAAACAATATTGAGATCTGAATTTAAGAGAGCATTAAAAGATTTAAATGGCAGAAAGGCTCCTGGAATAGACGGAATACCTGTAGAATTACTGCGCAGTGCAGGTGAGGAAGCGATTGATAGATTATACAAACTGGTGTGTAATATTTATGAAAATGGGGAATTTCCATCAGACTTCAAAAAAAGTGTTATAGTTATGATACCAAAGAAAGCAGGGGCAGATAAATGTGAAGAATACAGAACAATTAGTTTAACTAGTCATGCATCAAAAATCTTAACTAGAATTTTATACAGAAGAATTGAGAGGAGAGTGGAAGAAGTGTTAGGAGAAGACCAATTTGGTTTCAGGAAAAGTATAGGGACAAGGGAAGCAATTTTAGGCCTCAGATTAATAGTAGAAGGAAGATTAAAGAAAAACAAACCAACATACTTGGCGTTTATAGACCTAGAAAAGGCTTTCGATAACGTAGACTGGAATAAAATGTTCAGCATTTTAAAAAAATTAGGGTTCAAATACAGAGATAGAAGAACAATTGCTAACATGTACAGGAACCAAACAGCAACAATAACAATTGAAGAACATAAGAAAGAAGCCCTAATAAGAAAGGGAGTCCGACAAGGATGTTCCCTATCGCCGTTACTTTTTAATCTTTACATGGAACTAGCAGTTAATGACGTTAAAGAACAATTTAGATTCGGAGTAACAGTACAAGGTGAAAAGATAAAGATGCTACGATTTGCTGATGATATAGTAATTCTAGCCGAGAGTAAAAAGGATTTAGAAGAAACAATGAACGGCATAGATGAAGTCCTACGCAAAAACTATTGCATGAAAATAAACAAGAACAAAACAAAAGTAATGAAATGTAGTAGAAATAACAAAGATGGACCACTGAATGTGAAAATAGGAGGAGAAAAGATTATGGAGGTAGAAGAATTTTGTTATTTGGGAAGTAAAATTACTAAAGATGGACGAAGCAGGAGCGATATAAAATGCCGAATAGCACAAGCTAAACGAGCCTTCAGTAAGAAATATAATTTGTTTACATCAAAAATGAATTTAAATGTCAGGAAAAGATTTTTGAAAGTGTATGTTTGGAGTGTCGCTTTATATGGAAGTGAAACTTGGACAATCGGAGTATCTGAGAAGAAAAGATTAGAAGCTTTTGAAATGCGGTGCTATAGGAGAATGTTAAAAATCAGATGGGTGGATAAAGTGACAAATGAAGAGGTATTGCGGCAAATAGATGAAGAAAGTAGCATTTGGAAAAATATAGTTAAAAGAAGAAACAGACTTATAGGTCACATACTAAGGCATCCTGGAATAGTCGCTTTAATATTGGAAGGACAGGTAGAAGGGAAAAATTGTGTAGGCAGGCCACGTTTGGAGTATGTAAAACAAATTGTTGGGGATGTAGGATGTAGAGGGTATACTGAAATGAAACGACTAGCACTAGATAGGGAATCTTGGAGAGCTGCATCAAACCAGTCAAATGACTGAAGACAAAAAAAAAAAAAAAAAAATTCTTATTGTACTACACATAATGTGTTCAATCCCTAGCTGTTTGTTTTGAATCAACCAAAGGGAAGGATTGAAATATGAAACAATCAAATTCCTCTACAGAATAACTTCAAGATGCCTTCCATATAAAAGGCACCCATATCATCCACATTTATAGGATTGCTTACGCAACATAAGCTTATCCAAAACTTTCAAGAAGGGATAATAACCAGGCCAAACAAACTGGCTGGCAACCTTCATCAAAACCCTTGAAAGATGTTTAATAGTCTGTAAAATTCTAACTTCAAAATACATGAACATATACAGATAAAAAACTAAAATATTATGTTGATTAATTATTTTTTATGCTAGATCCTACAGATAGAACATAATTTTTAACAGTATAAGCTAGTGTCAGTTGCTGATATTAAAATTTTACAATTTACATGTTAACTTAAGGAAGAATAAAAATTGAAAATTTCAACAACCAGGCAATTTTTCCTGTCGGGTATCATCTGTTTCTCTTTTCAACAGATACTGTTGTATGCATAAGTAGATATACCTCATCCATCCTCAAAAATTAATCATAAACAATCCCAATATCCTTACCCAACCACAATTCTGTTTCTCTAAAATTCTGTTTAAAATTTTGGCAAGAGGAAATTATTTGATACCAATTTCAGCGATTTCAATTTTTTGGAGAAACAGACTTATTTATGGTTGGGAAAAGTTATGAGGTGATTTTTAATTACTTTTAGGATTGATGAGCTAAAAAATTAAATCTACTCAAGGTGTGCTTATACATGAACACACACACACACACACAGAGAGAGAGAGAGAGAGAGAGAGTGAGAGTGAGAGTGTGTGTGTGAGAGAGATTGAGGGGGAAGAGAGATACACACAAAGTACATATTTAATGAATATTTACTAATGGTAATACTATTTACACATATGTTTATTTGTTAAGCATATTTATATATAAAGGACTTGTAAATATGAGCAGTAATTAAAGTTCATTCAAGGAAAAAAGAGTATATGAGAGAAACATAAGAAAGGTTTCTTATGTTTATGTCCATGTTAGATGGTAAAAATGCTAATATACGAGTAGAATTTAAACTTCTGTAACAACAAATCAAATTGTATAATAAAATGTTTTTTATAAAGTAAAAAAAGACATTTAAAATATTTTCATTCATCCTTGCAATCATCCTCAGTGACTGCAGCTCCTATTTTACACTGATCTCAACTGATATTATTGCAGGGGATTTTTTTTCTAATTAAGCAGACACATCTTAAAAATGTGTACAGTTTGATTGAGTTGCCTCTGTTCAGTTTAAACTTACATTGTGGATTTTTTATTTCATAACATTAGTGTATTAAGATATGATCCTCTTTTTTTGTGCATGTTTGGAATATCACGGTTATTGTTAATGTTCACGAGTCTATATAACACCACATGTGCGCTGAACTACGGTGGAATTAAACTGTTCCAGTTGTACAATGTTTTATGTTGGTCAAATAGGATGCAGTTTCAAAGGAAAGCTACAATGCTATAATTACTTAAAAGCCCTCCACAGCAACACAGATTCAACATTTGCTAACTATGTCAGATGCAAGTCCATCACTACCTACAACTGATATACGAGATTATACAAAAAAGGTACTACATCTTAATGCACTTAAACATTATGAAATATATAATTATTGGAAAAATACACATAACAATTGTATTCTAAATGGACACAATACAATCACATTTATCTTTAGACCACTTTCATTAGAAATTTCTATGTAATAAAAAAAAGACTGCCAGTACTAACATCAGCTGACCCTACTGTGAATACAGCAAACCTGCAACTGACAATAATTACAAAGGCAAATGACATTTTGAAGTAAATCTTTAAAAATCATTTTATTGTACAATTTGCTTTGGTTTGTTAAATTCAACTTAATAAAAAATTAATTGTAACATAATTAAATTTACAACATTGTACTTTGTACTAAGAATTTGTAACATAATTATGTGTAATATATTATGAAAATAGATTTTGAAAGCTTTCTATTGTCACTATTGTAATTTAAAACACTTGTAAATGGTTACGATTAATAAACAGTATATCTCCAATATTTTATCACCAATTATATTTCTGTTTCAATAAAACAACCAGCATTATCCATTAATGAGCATCAAATGGGAACATTTTAATAGGCTGTGTAAGAATATAGATCAATCTAACTTCACGCTTTTTAATTAAGATTACACATGATAATGAAAACTGCATGAAATTTTCTTGAGTAATAAATTAAAATTTTCATACAGATAGATACCATTATAACATCTTATTCTTTAATTAAGATGACAGAAGTAATAAGAGTAAAAAATCTAGCAGGTGTGCCACACAAGATGTCAACATGTCAAAATGATGTGCACTGGGAACAAAATATATAGGAACATAACCTTCATTAATGTTCAGGCTTAGTGAGAATTTGTAAAATTTTTCTGAACTCAATATCATTATTTATATAATAGTTTTCACTTACCAACAATCTTTAATAGTAATGTTCGAGCGCTTTCAGATTATTAATCCATCCTCAGGAACAACGATGTGTTTCACATTATAATTATTTACGTCACATATTAATTATACTAAATTGAATTTCATAAAAATATAAATATAACAATTGATCATCAAAAGATAAAATAAAGTTAATGTTATCTGTCATGTCAGTATGAAGGTCTCAGTTGTTATGATACCAAATCAATTGTTATTGATAACAATTGAGACAATCATACTGACATGATGGATAATGTTAACTTTATTTTACCTTTTGACGATCAATTGTTATATTTATATTTTTATAAAATTCAATTTGTATAATTAGGGATATGTGAAGTAAATAATTATAATGTATAACACATCATTGTTCCTGAGGGTGGATTATTAATCCGAAAGCGCTCGAACATTACTATTAAAGATTATTTTTAAGTGAAAACTATTATATAAATAATTTATATATTAATACCAACAGACCATGCTTAATAAAATAATCAATACTATACTGGAGAAGCTGAGTTATAAGATATCTACAAGCATGTCAAAATAACTGCCAAGGTAGTAGTCAAAATATTCTCATCCTCTTTGAAAAGATATGGTATTTCAGTGCAACACCAATTTTTAACTTCTGTTGAGTCTGGGAAGAGGTAATTTCTCTTGGGTTTCCTGTGGCTCAATAATTGAAGTTTTGTATATTTGCATAGCAAAATGGGTGGAAATGTGTTTTGTAGGTCATTGGAAAAAGGGTTTTATCATTGATAATTCCAAGTAATTAATATTTCTTTAGAAATTTATTAGTAATTAATCAAATTTATCTTGACTAGCAATGCCTAAAATATAAGAAAATAATAACATAAAATGAAAGAATATATAAAAGAAAACATAAATAAGATTTTCATACACTTATGTATATTCATTGACACTTTAGTTGCTCCGATTTAAGATGCTAAAACACCTCAAAAAATAAAGAAAATTACAAAACATTGGTAGGTTAAATTATTTGTTAAGCAAAGCTCTACAAAAAAGCTCTAAAATAAATTTTTCATTAGATAAGAAGAAAACCATTATTACACTTTAAAAGCATTCACCCCTTAATTTTAGGTTTAGTTTTATTTATATCTTTTTTATTATTAAAGTTGCAACAAAACATATAAATAACATTTTTAGATAATATCTACAGAAAAGCTCTTTACAAAATTCTTGTGTGTTACAGTTTTCAAGATAAATGGAAAACTGGTTAAACCCTTTCTTTCAAGATGGTGGCTGAATGGGGGGCTCTCCCACCCCGAAAATTGAAATTTAAGTTCAGATTTGACCCTTCTACATGATGAAAAAACCGCTGCCTACCCAAAATTCATGATTGACCTTTTTTTAATGCTGGATTTACTTTACTAAAACTTAAAACTATTTCTACTGAAGTGATATAACCTGAGATATATTCATATGCTCATAATATTACAAAAATATATTTACTAATATGCATTAAGCTGCTTGTATCAGAAATTAATAAAATGTAAGATTTTGAGTAACCTAATGGCTGTGATTGTACAGATATGACAAGAAAGCCTGTACATAAAAAATGTTACTATTGAATATTGAATGCATAATGCACTTTATCACATAATTGAAATATATTTTATGTAATTAAACTATACTGACAGAGTTCATGTGCTCCAAGTGTAACTCTATTTTATGTTGAGCTTCCTTGAGCATTTCTCGGCCCACATGATGTACAGGTGTCACTTTGTACAGTCGCGCCAGCAGAAGCGGGTACTTTGTAACGCGCTGTACTGGCACCTGAAAGATCATGTATTCTATTCAAATATCAAAATAAAGTTAAAAAACATATTTACAACACAAATATTTCTGCTATTATGATTCATCATAATTTACAATTATATGCATTATTTAAATGTAAAATTGCCATAAATTACATAAATATAATTTAACTAAAAAATGACAAATTATGACATAAAGTAAGATTTCTAATATCTTAGAATTTAAACACAGTTAAGAGCTATTCATTTATTTTTAAACAGTTCAAAAAACTAGATCAGCAGAACAAAAATACTGATTTTCCAGTTTTATGAATTTTAGTTTCAGTTTACTTATACAAGTCTTGTTGTGTCTTTACAGATGAACTGTACTTTAGTAAATCACTTCACTGTAAAAAGTCAAGTCTAATCTTATTTGATAATCCATTCCTTCTCTTATTATCTGATGCGATCCCATTTCATTACTGAAATCTGTCTAACTAAACACTAATTATAACCTAGCAGTTGCTTAAAAAAAAAGTTTTTTAATTCAAATTATAAATTATTCATTGTTGTCAAATAATGAATACTTTTAGTTATAATTCATGTTACTATTAAAACTATAATTATATTAATTTTGAAATATAACCTTCATAACTGAAATAGTTATAACTTGAAAAATACAAAACAGGATGTAAATCTATTTGTAAAAAAGCTTAAACTGGCTGAGGGGAATGAAAAAAGACAATTATTTGGCAGAACATATTTTTAGAATATAGTTTATGTATTAAACAAGTTTAAATTTAATATCAGTGGAAGTGTTCATAAAAATATAATTTTTTTAGTTTGTATTTCAGTTTTTTGAAGAAAAATTTGAATTATGAAATGAAATTGCATTGGTTAAATAACTTCCCAAAATATTGGTAAGTTAAATAAAACTACCCTAAACTTTTTTATTTATCTTTATGAATAAATCTTTTGTTCAATCTTTTTTACGCAGTCAGTTATTAAGTTTCTAATTCATCAGCAAAGATTCAAAGGGATTAGTACAGTGAAATTCACAAACCCCAAGTGTTATGTTTGCAGTTAAATAACACTGCAGATCTCTAATTTAAATATAGTCAAAGGAGTTCTTATTACCCAGTTATTTTGAATTTAAAATCACTCAAATAAAGTTAGAACTAATGGTTTAGTAAGGACAATTGAGCTTACAGCATAATTGTATTGTACAGCCTAGACACTTGTATAAACTAAAAAACAAGTTACTTTCCAATTAAATGTTTAAGAGAACTGCCTTATAATTTCTTAGCCTCATATAAAGTAGTTTAAAAGAAATGTAATCTGGCTCTGCTTATAAATCAAATAAAATTAAAGTGCATACAGTTTGCTTACTCACCATTAGAAATGAATTAAGATTCATTCGCCTTAATACTGTGTTCTCCATTTGAGATACTTTAAGAAATATCCTAAGCAGTTCTTTTTCTTTTTCTAAATTAGCAAGTAACATCGATGCAGCTCCCTAAAAAAACAAAGTATAATGAAATATTATTAAATCTACTTAAGTTATTTTAAATAAAGTACACAATATTTTTACTCGTGTGGTATAGTTCAATGGATTATATGAACTAGTTGGCATACTAACTTCTCATTCAACTAGTCTTGGGTTTAATTTCCTATAACAATCGGATATTTTTTTATAATTTTATTCTCATCATAAAAACATATATATCAAATATTTATAAACTACTAAACTAAAAACATTTTCATTATTAAAATAACACACATTTCAATATGTATGTGCATTAAATTTTTTTTTCTTTTTTGTGATTTGCCATTTGACTGGTTATTTTACAAATTTTTCTGTTTGTTTTGTATTAATTTTTAACCCTCCTCAACATAGTTATTACATTTTCAATTGTCTGTTTAAAATTCCAATCTTTTCTTCCTCAACAATCTTTGCCCTTTAACACTTTTAATATTTTAACACTTTTTTCTTTTATTTTTATTTTTTTTACCAAATTGATTAATTCTAGATGTTTTAGAGTATCCCAGGAGATGCCGGCCAAACTTAGGAAGTGATTCAAGAATCAAAATAAACTTAAAAGTTTATTTTGATTTTTTTTTTTTCAATAAAAATCTATTTCTTAAGAATGGATTGAGATATTGAAATATTATAATGAAATGTGATATCTTGAACACCTTCTACAAAAAAAGTCACAAAATCTTACCTCTGAAAATTAAAAAATTGTGGTCATTTAAATTTGTTATCGTTAAGTCTTTTATGGTGAACAAAATGGCATCTCATTTGTTCAAATCAGTAGATAAGAAGCTGAAGTATGACTTGGTATTGTTAAAGCAATACCGCAAAAATTTTGCAGTCTGACAATTTGAGCCTGGTTTCACTTACATATAATAGAAATGATTAATAATTATTTTTAACTCAATTAGTGAAGTACTTTTCTTCTAATTTTTTTTCAATGCTGAATTAATTCACCACATAAGCTTACAAAGAAGCTTGTTCATGGAAAAATGAAACTGAACATTTATAGCATATGAAAAATGTTATGCCTGACCAGGATTCAAACTCTGAACCTACGGATGAAAGGTTGAGAAGCTAACACTTTGTCGTGGAGATTGGTGGAGTTCTTCTAACTTAATATTTAATTGCTCATTATCCTCTTTTCTGCCATGTTTCATTGTTTTTGCTTTAGTTTTATTTACTTTCATACCAAATTTTTAAGCTAACAATACATTCACACAATTTAGTTTTTCTTCTGAATGAATCATTATAGTTACTATATCCTTGCCTCAGTCTTTTCTGAATCTTGCTTTCTTCATATTCTTCTCTTGTATTTGTCACCTGATTTCTGTATCAGTTATAAATTTATTCAAAGAATTTATAATAAGATCTTACTGATCTTATTATAATAATTAAATATAAGAATATATTTGAAATGAATATAAATGCTTTTGGTTTCAATATTTCAGATATTGTAAGGCAAACATTTAATGGGCTAAGACTGACTCAGATCAGGAAAATTAATGGAGATAATATTCTTTACATTAATAATCTGCTCAGTCTCAGTTAAAGAGAAATGATGTTTTAATATGAGTTGGAATTATTGTTCTTCTTGAAACAATAATTAATTCCCGGGTTATTTAATAAAGAAAAATGACATTACTTTTATTTATCCTTAAAAAAAATTATTTGGTAAAAAATATTGATTAAGCTAATTTGATCATTTGTATTGGAGTCTAATTTTGGATTTAATTATATGTTTGCTGATGTGTACGAGTATAATATTTATGTAAATAGTAATTCCTAATTAGATTATAAAACCTTTTGTTTCATGAAGATTTGTTTGGATTTGACCTGTATAGTTTCACACTTTGTTATGATTAAATAAATAAATGAAAACATCACTGTCATTGAAGTTCCTCATAAAAAAAACAAAAAAAAAAACAGTGACTATAAACCTTCACAATGTTTTTCTAAGAAATATTCATTTCTGTTATGATGCATCAAAAACACGCATCAATTCTGCTTTTCTGTTGAAAAAATAATCTTTTTCTAATGCTAAATAAGCATTCTTCTCTTACCAATAATTATGATTAGTGAAATCTAATTTATTTTTACTAAAAATTATTAGTTATTATTAATAATTAATTATTAATATATATATCACTAGAGAAGTATCTTTTCTGACTTGACAATCGAGTTGTATTTTATGTATTTCAGACAAAAGTTATATTTATAAGATTTAATACTTTATTTATTCATACCTGTCTTGTACAATATGATTCAAATGCATGTAACATTGGTGTTGCATCCAAGAACTGCCTTCCAATATTAACAGTCAACAAATCTTCATCTCCTTGATCAAGTGCTATTTCTAAGGCATCTCTTAATTTTTCAGCAAGATTAGCATTATGTTCAAGCAATTCTTCAGTATTAAGAAATATTGCTGATAATTGTTCTGGCGTTAATAAACCAGCCACTAACATCGGTTTGTAAAATTCATCTAATGTAATACGTAAATCTCGGCCATATTTTTCTTCAGTCTCAACTATTTCAGTTATTATCTCACGACGTTCTGCTCTTCTTTTTGCACATTTACGACATACTAAAGGTGCAAACATCAGTCCGCTGAAAACAATAAATCATTTATTGAATAACTAGAATATGATATTCTACATAAATAATAAAAAATGCTGTTGTTAAAAATACCCCAGCAATAAATAATATTAATTGTTGACAGATTAATATTGAACAATAATTTTTTGAAACATTAAATAATTATTTAATTATTATCATGTTATAACAATATGTAATAATAAATGATTAATGATGATTATTAAGGTAATTTAATTGATTTCATGGATTCATAAAACAAAGTGACTTCTTCACTTAAGGACATGTTCTACTTCATATTTCTATTCACTAAGATAATATAAATTCTAATAACAGAAAGAAATAATTAATTTTAAGAGAATTATCTAAATGTATAATAAGAAAATATGTAAACACTCATTTCTTCTGTGAAATATGAGAGGCATAAAATATTTTTTTGAAAAATATTTAAAAAAAAGAAATAAAAAAAGGATATTTTATATCTTATTAATATAATATCATAAATATCATTTCTGATGCTTCTTGCAGGTAACATTTGTCCAGGAACCTTGTTTTCTTTTAGGGGTTTATAAAAAAAAATGCATACATAATAGTTGAGGGATGTATTGGGTAAACTATATCTCCTAATCTTACTATTTAAGTGGATGCAAAAAAGAAGGCATGCTGCTATTTTAATGTGTTTTCTGCAGAATACAATCTTATAAAAATGGTATATTAAAAAAAGTTTTCCAAAGTTATAACCTAACTTTTTAAACATTTTTTTAAGCATGTTTTCTATTATAATTTTTTTTTATAATTTATTAATATTTCTGTTAAGGTATTTGTTACATATAAAGCTTATAAACAAAATTGGGTTGGCTACTTATATGTTTTTTTTTTATTTTACCCGGTTTAATTTATATTAAATTATTAAAGAAAACACTTATACAGGTGTGGCTGAGAAAATAAATCAAATATGAACAGCATTTAGTATGCATTTTTCAATGAGAAATTGAAGAACATAACAATTTATCAGACACTAAAAACTGGTTATTTTATTTTTGTTTAATTAAAACTGGTGGGTGCAGACACATTTTTTTAGATCAAATTGATGGCCAACACACAAAACAATTTTTAATTTAAAAAAATTTTTATGTTTATTAATATGTAGTTTGTTTTTAAATCAAACATAACTGCCACATCTTTCAAATGATAGTAGTGATGGTTCCATAAATAAAACATTGATAGTTTACAAAAAAATTACAAATTGACATAGTACTATGTTTCTCAGCCAATTTACTAAACTAACAGACATACTTAAAAATTATTTGATTTTATTAAATTTTAATAAATAATATCTTTGTGTAACTATTTTGATTAAATATATAAATCCAAAATATATATAACAATTTTTTAAATTATTTTCACTTATTAATCTTGCAATTTTGTTATAGAATCCTACACTACATGTACTCAGACTGACAATAAAATTCTGAGATAGATTTTTTTTATTGACAAATACATAAATGTCATCTTATGAGCAATAAATTTAAACGATAGGGTTATCCTTAATCTGCAATGTGGCAACATGTTAAGTATGTTGGGAAACATGGTGCCATATTCTGTAAATGGTGGGAAATAATTGTCACATTAGTGCTTTGGGAAACAGTGAATATCAAATTTTGTTTCAAACTCAGGAGAATATCTGAGTTCGTGGAGTTGGTTGAGAAGTGTATGAGGATAATTGTTTATTTCTTGTACAGACAAATAGTTTGTGACATCAAAAATGGTAGAGAAAACTTGGTAAAGAAAAAAACAATGGTAAAGAAAAATAAAAGCCTACAATTCAATCAGTGTTTATAATAGCTATTATTGTCAAAGTAAGAATAAGGATTTAAGAACCTCGCTGAGCGATTATGATAATGATCTAAGTGACTTTTATCTTTGAAAATTTTGATAGATGATTCGGGATTGTTAAAGAGTGGCTGTTTGTATTCTACAAGGCAATCTTTTAAACTGCGTGAAAAAATAAATATTTATTGAATTTGAGATTGGTGATGGATGATGACTGATGACTGATGAAGCTGATGGTGAATGATTTCACTCAAACACTTGGTTTTTCATTGCAATTTTATTTTATTAATTGCCAAGCTGTTGGAGGCAAGTTCCTGGAATCATCAAAGGCAAGAATAGTTGCCTTCAAAAGCCTAAGGATAAAGACAGTGGTTGTCTATTTCCACAACAGCAAAGGAATTCCTGTCCGTGAATTTGTCCCCCTGAGAAAAAACAATTAGTGGTACTTATGTATTAACGCCACTGCAGCTACAGTTTTATTTAAAAACAAAGTAATCAATCGGATTTCGGTGGAAATGGGCCAATATAGAGTTTAACATAGATTCAAAACAGTCTCTTTATTAATTTTAATAAATGGTTATTTATATTTATTTATTTTATAAATATAATTTAACCAAACTTAACCTACGCTCGCTAACCTTGACTAATTAACACCATAATTTTTGAGTATTTATTTAATAAATTCAGTAATTATTGCAATTATTTATTATTTAAATAATCAAAACACTCCTGTTAATTAGTCAAGGTTAGTGAGCGAAGCGAGCGTAGGTTAAGTTTGGTTAAATTATATTTATAAAATAAATAAATATAAATAACCATTTATTAAAATTAATAAAGAGACTGTTTTGAATCTATGTTAAACTCTATATCGGCCCATTTTCCACCGAAATCCGATTGACTACATTGTTTTTAAATAAAGCTGTAGCTGCGGTGGCGTTAATACGTAAGTACCCAATTAGTGAAAATTTTTATTTGAATGTTCAGAAGTGCTTATTAATATGTCCAGCATGAGTATTCAACAACATACGTAATTGGTGGTCCTTTTTCATTACAATCATACTCAGTGATAGTAGTTTTCCAGGCAATTTTTGTCCTGAAAACAAGTGTGTGTGTGTGTGTGTGTGTGGGTGGGTTGGTTCTGGGTGTGTGTGTGTTTAATCACTTATCCTAGTCTCCAGATTTATCTTTTTAAAATTATTTGATGTTTTGTTTTGAATACAATATATATAATATTCAGTTGTTTTGTTTCTGTTTAAATCCATGATGTCTGTCATATTGTTATTATTTTTTATGATGTGACAATTATGAGTATTTCATTATCACACTATTTATTTTTGAATTCCTCTCTTTCTAAGCATTTTAATTTGGTATCCCCAATTTATTTTATCCCCCAATTTTTTATTTTATCTCCTATTTTAATATCTTCATTTTATAAGAAGAGTCTACTATCCTTAATTTAAATTTTTTTCTAATTGTCATATACAACCTTTATAATTTGAGAAATGTGGTACTGATTTGAATAAAGAGCAGTTGTCCAACTGTATTGAAATTATGGAGCAAAACAAAAAAAAAAGAAAAAAAATATATATATATATTAATATATATATATACAACCACATTCATATGTGTAAGATTGTAATTACACTCTTAGACTCTTCTTCAGTCGGCTAAAAAAGCAAGTCATAAGATTTACTAAGATTTTCAGATTTATTACACTGATACTTCTTTTTGCAAAAAAATGTACTGTATTTTACTTATTTTTTATTAAAATATTTCTTTTTTTTTATTTGCTTTAAATTTTAAGAGAACAAAATACAAGTCTGCCATAATACTTTACATAGTAACAACAGAAAAATAATATGCTTGGTAAACCATGTGTAACCATATTCAGTAGCTATCATTATGTAACAGAAACCAACAACATACTTCTCATATTTTCATCTTTTCAAAACAGAATTTATTTATTTCTCAATTTTACAAACATCCTATATTAAACAATAAAAACATTTAAATCATAATTGAAGGATAATGGTCATAGTTTTATAAAATATGAAATAATGAATTGTTCATCTTTTCTGAATTTATAGAGTGAAAATGAAAAACTAAATTTTTTTATCAGAAACACTATTTAATAATTTTTCTCTATAATTTATGACAGGTAATGAATTTAACAGTTGATGAACATAAATACTATTTTTACTACTTTGTAACATTTTTAAGAATCCTAGCATGTTTTCTGCCTTTTTAATTGTTTTCCAATTATATGACAGTGAGTGGTAGGTAAATAGCAACGTAATTAATACTGATAAGTAACTATTGTGTGTCTTTACTTGTATAATTATGAATAAAATCCACTAACACTGAAACATTTTGATATTCCATTCGATCACAGAATACTCAGTGAAAAGAAATAGTTTAAATCCAAAATAATTTTCAATCATATTCTAAATACATGTCTTTTCTTTCTTTTTCCTGTTTAGCCTCCGGTAACTACCGTTTTAGATAATACTTCAGAGGATGAATGAGGATGATATATATGAGTGTAAATGAAGTGCAGTCTTGTACAGTCTCAGTTTGACCGTTCCTGAGATGTGTGGTTAATTGAAACCCAACCACCAAAGAATACCGGTATCCACGATCTAGTATTCAAATCCGTGTAAAAATAGCTGGCTTTACTAGGACTTGAACGCTGGAACTCTCGACTTCCAAATCAGTTGATTTGGGAAGACGCGTTCACCACTAGACCAACCCAGTGGGTTTCTAAATACATGTCTGCCTAATATAAAAGGCAACTGAAGATGGCTGGAAGAGTGACCAAAAACATTTGGACATGTTTTAATATAAGTATTATATTATTAAGTTTGGTTCTCTTATTCTTATTCCAAATTTTACATTAGAATAAAATAATAATATCCTAAATTTGCACTCCCATTGTTTTGGTAATTACTTGCCATGTTTTCTCAGACCAAAATTAGATAACCTGAACTTATGAGGTGATACCTTAAAACATTGCAAATATTCAACCTTAAAATAAGAAAAAAGTAAATATGCTACATTTACTTAATTTTGAAACGTGCTATTTGAAATATACATATATTATATTTCACCGACTATTACAGTTCCATCAAATGAAAAAAAAATACTTGTAAGTTTTGGACTTAAATTTAGATGAAAAATGAAATTAAGTAAAATATACTTGTAAATATTTTAATTATGGTAATAATTAAAATAATTTTTATAATTAAAATTTAAGAAAAAACTCAGTTATGATATTAAATTTATTAACATTACCATCTTCCTGATATATTAGTATTTTTTTTTAATATATAAACAGGTCAATCACTAAAAGCATGAAAAAGTGAAATTATTAATGAAAACTGCTTTTCAATAAAGCGTTTTGAGTCTACATGTATACATAAAAGTTTGTTAGTATTGGAAATTTCAACAACAATGAAAATTTTTTTTATGAAATAAATTGACATGTTAACCGTTCAAAAATTTATTTAAATAAACCAAGACGGGGTAATGATCATTAGAATGCTTCATATTGTTTCACAGAAGTAAAATTAAATTAAGAGTATAATTAGAATTCAAACATTTAAATTATCCATATTAAAAAATAAAACGTGAAAATTTTCACATTTTAATGTTAAGTTACTGCAATAGATTAGAAAAATATTCAAAGCTAGGATCAAATATATTTGCTTAAATTATATTCTGTACCTACATCTTAATGGATTATTTTTTCATTTTAAAAATGGTTTATTCAACATTTCATTACTCTCTCTTTCTATCTAGGTGAAGAGATTCTATCTGCATTTTCCTGTCTTTTTACTTTGTGTGCGTGTGTGTGTATGTGTGTGAGTGTAAGAGAGAGACAGACAGAGAGAGGGAGGGAGAGAGAGAGAGAGAGAGAGAGAGAGTGTATGTCATTTTTCCTGCATCATCAGTTGGCATTTAATTCTATAATTATATTAAAATAAATTGTTTTTTATGATTAGTGAATCTTGAATTTGTTGAAATTGTTACGGTTTTATAAATTTTAAATTTATTATGGACAAATATGCAAATTCTGCTGTTTATCATTGGAATCATTCCTATATCATTTTAGTGGGAATGATGTGGGATCACGTGAAAAATTCATTTTTCATTATTCTAGTAAATGTAAGTGGGCTAACCCTGTTGTTAAGATGTAAATAGATAAATAAAATATGGTAGGTTTAAGTTATCTATTTACTGTGTTTTGGTGATTTAAATTTCATTTAATATTAGATATACACAAAATTCAGTTAATAAAATATATAAAGGGTCTTTCATTTTCACAGCATAAAATAAAATTGCAATAAAACAAAAAGAAAGTGAAATATCAACCAAAATTTTGTTTTTATTTCAAATCTTATAACCTTACATTATGTTCAAAAAACAAATCATTCATATGGCCTCCACGGCTTTGCTTGTTATAACCAACCCAATTAAAAAATTGTGTGATTCTTTAGCACAAATCAGCTTGATTTCCACTAATAACACATCAAATATTTACTTTCAAGTCATCAATCGTTAGTGGTTTATTACTACAGACTTGTGACTTAACACAACCATACAGAAAAAATCTATGGGGGTCAAATCACATGATCTTAGTGGTCAATTGACATTACCTTTTTGTGAAATTATTGGATCACCAGTCTTTTAACTGAATTCTTTCAGCAGCCATTTGGCATATGGCACCATCCTGTTGAAATCACATCTCATTCTAATCAAAATTTTCTAGTTTTCATACAAAAATCATGAATCATAACTTGATAATATTCACCATTTACTGTAACAGCATCTCTTTGCTTATTTTCGAAAAAAAATGGCCCAATGATACCACCAGCCCATAACCCATACTAAACAGTAATCATTTGTGGATTGGAATCATTCCAAATAAGGCAATTCCACTTGTTTACAAAGCCATCAAGCCAAAAATAAGCGTCATTTTCACAAAAAAAAGATGTTTTTTTTTTGTGAAAATTTGGATCCCCTTCAAGTTGCTCTAGAGTCCAGTCAGCAAACTGTCTATCCAAAGAATGGTCTTGTGGCTTTAATTCTTGACTTAATTGAATCTTATATGGGTGTAGGCCAAGATCTTAATGCAAAATTTGTCATGTTGTTCTTATTCACAGTTCTTGTGAATGACGTGAAACTGATAAAATTGAATTTTTACCATATATTTTGTGAATTGGTGATTCAAAATCAAGTAGAGAAAATTGCCTTTGAATTTTTTAACCAAACAATGAACTGTGCTTTTGTTTGGCCAGTTATAGTCACAAATATCATAAATATCACGAAGTGTGTTATACATAGCTGTAACCAATTCCATATAATCTTAAATAATCAATCAGATATCTTCTTCATTTTTATTCTTTGGATCATATTATTTTACAATGTTACACTATGTTTACTATCAGTAACACATTGTCTGTACAAGAGTTAATTATTTTATAATATTTTTCAACTTTACCTGTCAGTAACTTGTGTTTCAACAGGTTGATCACAATCTTCACAGCTATGCTGTTGATCTTCTCTAATACAACTTGCTGGAAGGTGCTGCCATCTACTTCTAGAACATTTACTTGTTTCTGAACCGACACCTGAATCATTTCTTTCAATTTCTGCACTACTCTTCCTTATCTGAAAAAAAGAAAATCATACATGTTTACAATATTAAAATAAAATAAAAAATAATTAATATCCTTTTATAAAGTTCTAAAATTAGATAATAACTTTAATGTATTTTCAGTGGATCCATCATCATAAAAGACATCAAAAATAAAAATAACAAATTAAAAAAGGTTGAAAATAAAGTTGTTATACTTTCTGGCATTGGTTATTTAATCTTATATAGTGGTAAAACAATGATACATAAATACATTTTTTTTTAAATATCTGCAATTTCTACTCTTTCTGCTCACCCACCCCCAAAATCCCCTCCCAATAAAATTGTTTGATTTGTCTATGTTATTATACTAAATGGACGAAGATAAAAAAATTTCCACTGAAAAATGTACAACCAATAAAAATTTACTTAAAATTTCGTTTTGGGAGGTGGGGGTGAATTATGGTGAAATTTTATTGTATTATTATCATTATCAAAAGTTTAAATAAATCAAAAAAGTTTAAAAATCAAGTTTTTTAAACTTTTATGAGCTCTACTACCAACAATATTGCCCCAAGGTATTTTTTTTGGGTTGTTTGCACTACTATTATGCCTAGGAAGACATAAAAAAAATTTGTAAAAAACTGTGCAATAAATATGAAAATAGCTTTTATGATTTTTGGGGAAGAGAAGAATTTGAGGCCAAAAATTTTTTTTAAATGGTAAGATAAGTATGTATGCATGTACTGAGCTTAATATAAAGTGGGGTTATGTTTGCAAAATTTTGAGAAAATTGACTCCAAAGAAACTATGTTACCCCCTGGAAATATTGATCCAAAACATTTACCAACACATTGCCCCATATAAAAGAGTGAGTGTCTGTGCCAAATTTCATCAAAATAAATTTATCCAGTCAAAAGTTATTAAGCTTCAAACACACCAGTACATATGAACATTACCCCCAACTTTTTTTTGTTGTTTTTTGGTGTACCTGGGTCATGAAATATCAAGAAATGCAAAAAAACCCTATACGTCATTTTTTGACTGATTACCATACTTCTTGCTAGCAGCATAGCTCTCTCTAGCTACGATGCTAGGAAACCAATACAAAAAAATTGTTTAATTACAAAGAAAAAAATATAATAACATTTTTAAGGTAGAATATTCTTTAAAAAAACATACAAAAAGTAAGTTTGTTTTCTTATTTACGTTTTGTTTTTCGTACTATTTACCCAGTTATAAGAATGTGAATAGAAAGTTAGTTTATTTAAAATAAGGGGTAATTCATTCTTTTTCTTCATATTAAATCAATTTTAAAAGTTTTCCATTTACTTTCTCTTTCTTAAGAAGCATATGACGTCGGTAAAGCATAATATTAGAATCATTGAGACATCCTAAGATATTGTAAATTTATTCATTCTGATTAATAAACAAAAAAAACATTTATTATGCAATACCGTATTTCAAATATCATCAATCAAATAAATTTAATAAAAACTAATTTTTAATATTATTTTTTTCATAGGCATTTCTCTACACTAGTATTGAGCCTAATAAGATGGAAGACTAACATTTATACCTATGCTAACCTATGCTAACATTTATATCGACAAAAAAATTTTTTTTTTTTTGCTAGAAATAACTTAATTTTTTTTTATTATTACACTTTAATGAAACAGCATCCTAAAACTATCTCTTCTAGAGTTATGGTAATACTTTTCTTAATTCTGCGCAACCCCATTCATCTGAACTAAATAGGGTTAGTTATCATCTGGAAAAATGAAAGTCTGGATTATCCACAAATGTCATACATTCTGTGGGATCACAATAGTCATTAAATCACTCATGTTTCTTTGAATATGATATGGATGAGTTCAATCTACTGTTACGGCTACAAAAGCTTAAGCTTGTATATAAATGCACTCATCTAACTGATGAATTTACTGGTAATTAACTGATTAATTTACAATATGTAATTTACTGATGAATAAATATAAAAATTCTAAATTTTATGATAAAAAAATTAATAATTTAAGTTCATTATTCTGTTACATTTCATAATTCTATACTAGTTTGAAACAAAATAAAAAATGAAAATTAATTATGAAATGACTAGGTTTTGAAATAACAAATAAAATAATTAATGCATATAAATATCCTGAACCCAAATGTTGGCTTATTGAATGGGACCAGTTAAATTGGGATATATTGTATAATTATAATAATAAAGACTAAAATTACTAACCTTGTCAGACGATATAGATGCTGTATCAGGTGTTGATATGACAAGATTACAGGAATCTTCACTCGAGTCACTAGCATTACTAAGATGACTGATACGACTACTAAGATCAAGTGAATTAATTCTCGAATGCTGTGGTGATGATTCATCTTCAGGTTCAGTCTGATCTTCCGGTATGATGCCTCGTTCTTTGGCACCGACTAGGTAATTAAGAATGTCATATTTTGAAGCACCTTCAAATATTGATCTAACAGGAGGCGGTGATAAAGGTAAAGGTGGTGGAGTATCAGATATATCTTCATTAATTTCCTCATAAATCGGGTCTCGTAACGTGTCATAGTGGTTTTCTTCAAATAATGTATGCACTTCGACTTCATCGTCTTGTTTGTCTTGTTCTGAAGAATATATTGGTGTATTATCCTCAGTAATAAATACTTCATCTTCTACACTCATTTGAGATTCTACATTTTTTCTCTTTTCTTCTAATCGATTACCATTCATATTATCCCTTGAACCTTCATTATCCTCATGAGATTGTCCATTTGAATCATTTTGTACAGTTTGAATTCTACCGAGTCCACATACATGTGGTACTAAATTTTTTCTTACGGCTTCAACTGGATCAACCTTAAAAAAATTATTATGTAATTATATTAAATATAAATTATATTTATTTAAAGTAATGCATAATTATAAAGAACAAATTAAAGGTTAAAAAAACTAAAATTAAATTAAAATACAATGAAGGTAAAAGTTTTAATCTTAAAAGATTTATAAATTTCTGCAAGATTTAGTACTACAACAAAATTATGAAAATTCTTCCAGATCTTTCTTGACTTTAGAAAAAGTGGACCACCTCATGTTTGGGAGTCATGGGATTGTGTATCCATTTCTGGGTTCACCTTTTTCCCTTATGCTTACTAGATAGTAGGACTTGTTTGTTTTTAAAATACAGAAATAATATCAAGAGAATAACAATTTTTAAACTTACTGGTTGGTATAAATCTACTGTTATTCTCAGTGAAAAAGGTTTCTTATTTATCTTTATTCTCTTTTAACAGATTTACAATGTTTATTTTTAACTAATAATGAAGTCTTACAATTTTCTGAATTAATAATGAAAAAACATATTTATATTGAAAAATTATGTGTGACTAATAACGTTATTTTTTTCTTTTAAAATAATAATTTTAGGTAATAGTTAAATGGTATTCTGGACATTATTTAATTTTATTCAATTAATATTTTTAATTAATTTTTATGAGGATAATTATATGCAGCTTTTTGCAAATAGAAATATGCCTTGTAGGTAGTTAGAATGAAATATCCTGAAAAAACATACTGGCTCTAAACTTTACTAGTAGTTCTGCAGACCTCAGTTATTTTGTACTGAAGTAAATAAATTGAGATTTACAACAAAATTGAATAATAAAGTAAAAATTAAAATAAAGTACAATAAAAATCTAACCGTTAATAGTGATTAATTATGGAAGGTTAAATCAGAAAGAAACAAAATAATCTTACTGTATTATCAACATTTTATGTATTGTTTCCAAGAACATCAGACATTAATAAGTAATGACTGTTAAGGAGATATAATAAATCCCTTTTTTTGTATTTTACAA
This sequence comes from Lycorma delicatula, assembly GCF_047948215.1. Taxonomy (NCBI): domain Eukaryota; kingdom Metazoa; phylum Arthropoda; class Insecta; order Hemiptera; family Fulgoridae; genus Lycorma; species Lycorma delicatula. The sequence goes on from NC_134460.1 coordinate 157,231,022, forward strand.
CCTTTTTGTGAATAAATTTTCTGAATGTAAAATAATAAAAAATAAGCGTAATGAAAACCAAAGAAAAAGAAAGAATCATTTCATAGTGCAATGAGAAAATCATAATTTTGTACAGTTGTAAAACAGTCTTACATAAACAAAAGCTTAAAGTTGGAGTTAAAAGTTGAAGAGTAAAGTGTATGCATGTAGCTGGTGAAACTGGAAATGGTGTGAGAAGTTAAGAATGGATTACATCAAAAATGGAGGAGAGGATCTAGTTGTGAACTCGTCATCGCAGATCTGCTGATTTCGAAGTTGAGAGTTCTACGGATCAAACCCAAGTAAAGGCAATATGATTTAGATTTGAATCCTAGATTGTGGATACTGGTGTCCTTTGGTGGTTGGGTTTCAATTAATCCACATCTCAGGAATGGTCAACCTGAGACTGTACAAGATTACACTTAATTTACATTCATTCATATTATCCTCATTCATTCTCTGAACAGGATTTTGAGTGGGAGAATTACCTCCATAAGACCAGTTCATACCTATCTATAAAAAATTGCAAACACCATTTAGAAATGAAAGATTTTTACACATATGTAGCAACAAATTCTTAGAGAAATTTCATATAAATAAGAAAATGTGTTTGGCTGAGACACTGCATCGCAAACTCATGAAGACACAGACACTGTGCAAAAAGAGTGCGTTAAAGCAGTGGTCCTGATTTGCTTGTACTAAAGTAAGGTCCTCTTTGTCTGGTCAGTGATGTATAAAACTAAGTTATCTGAAGCAGAAAAAGAAAGTCTTGTCTTTTGCCTCACAACTAATCAACTAAATAACATAACAATAAAATTCAACAGCTTTATTCTACTTGTAGGATATACACATGAAATTAAACGTTTTGGAAATTAAATTCTTTATCAAATAAATTTCTGCATCATTATGTGTTCTGTATCTGAATAATACAAGTTTATTCAACAAATAACATGCTGTATTAAATATTTATGTTCATTATTAACATGAATAAGAATTCAGTTGAAATTTCTGTCAAGGTATAAGTACAAAATAACATAAATATATACCATAATATAAGTACATTTTTTCAATGTCTTAATCATAAATAAATGTCATGTTATTTACTTCTGTAACTTAATTTCATTACTAGTCATTTGACTAGTTTGATGATGTATTTCACTCCTTTTTGAACTACAAAATATTTACTACATTCTTGCATTTTCTTGTGGGTTTTACCATATTGGTAAAACCAATATTTCTCGTTACCCATATTGGTAAATAATTTGTTAGCCTCTTGCGGGTTTGTAACGAATTATTCATTTTTATTTATCATTAAATACTTTAAAGAGTAATATTCAATTACATCAAAAAAATTGAAAATATTTATTGATAAATTACATTTAGATAAATAAAATTTCAGGTATGAGTGTAAATGCTAATGGCAGGCAGGAAGGTTGCACTTTATTATCTCGAGTGAGGTCTGCTCTGTGCGGGATATCTCATGTCTCTGCCTGACTTTGTGGACAGTAGCTTTTTCAGACCAGATCTGGGATTACATGCTGTGTAGTAGATGGTTCCAGACTGATTCAGTCTCTGTTGTTTGCTTTTTAGCAGAGAATTTTGCTTCGTGAAAATTGAATCAGTTGTGCTAGATGAACACATTCAGTAGTCTTAAGATTTCCTAAAGTGGACTCTGGACCAGGTTTGCTCCCAACAAAAAATTATAGTTTTTGACTGAATTCTGGAAGCGAGAAGGGTTGATTCATGTATTCCTAAAGGGCACAAATAAACAAATGGTGAACTTTGAATTGGAATGCCAATGGGTGAACACTAATAAAGCTTGTTTCAGTGATAAAATTAAAATTGAAGCAAGTGGCATGTGACTTGATAGAGGCTTGCAATTAAGTGAAGGCTCAGTTTTTTCATTTGCTCTACTACCATTGTTGAAGGGTGGGCCATGCTGAAGGATAAAAATCGCTGTTAGGTCAGGTTTTACAGTACTTTGAATGTCACTTTTCGTGTTTCTTCAAAACAAAAAATGTCAATTTAAATTTCTTGCATTAAAAATATCAATAGCCTTTCAATGTATTATTAATAATAGTAATAACAATTAAAAAATAAATGAATAGTAATGAAATAAATACCTTTTGTCTAATCAGTTCATTTAATTCATGTTCTGCAGTAAGATCAATTGTAGATGTAGAACGATTAGCTCTATTACAAGGAATCGATGAAGACTGAAGTTCATTCATAGGTTTTGTAGCCGTATCTAAAACAAATACAGTGCTACGATACTCAGGAAGAGGTTGTTTTGTTACAACAGATGTACTTTCTAAATTGGTTGGGCTTTGTATTCTTTGGCAGAATGTAGTACCACCAACACTGATTGTTACTTTATTATCTTCCACTTTTGTCGGTATGACATCAGATGAAGAATGGTTATTTTTGTTAGTAAAATCTCCTATTAATACAGATGTTTTAGTGAGCGGCAGGTCTTCATTCGTTATCAATATCGATGTACGTCGATTAGAAGGTTGCGGTGAAGGTGTTGATGAAGGAGGTGGTGATACAGTTATAACTGTGCACGTTTGACCGGTTTCAGGAAGATCATCTTCTTTTTCTTTCGTTGGTTCACAAGGCGGTACTGTTAATCTAACTGATGCTTCTGATCTGAATGTCACGCTAGGTAATAGTACTGAAGAAGTCGATGATGAATTTACTGAATCTGTTGTCGAAGAAGAATTTATAATTTCTGGTTCTTGTTCGGTTTCGATATCGTCAGTCTTTTTTATCAGAACTTGATTATTTATTTGTTCCAGCTCTTCTTTTGTAAATGGAAATATCTGTCTCGGTGGTGGGGGAGGTGGTGGAGGTGGTGGTGGCGGTTCCTTTGGTCTAGGCCGACTTGGACTGAGCAGTCGTTTTGGCTTCGTTTCATCAGGACTTTGGTCAGATGAAAACCTTTCTCTTGTATCTGGACGAGCTTGTCGCACTCTAAGTCTCATTGTATCATTAAATTGTGTCCTAACATCACAGGAACCACTTTGACGATCACTTAAGCTTCTGTGTAATCTCACCGGTGGTCTTTTATCTTCATCACCTGTTGAAAGAAATATTAACATTGTAATAAAGAACAAAAAAAAGAAAAAGTTAAATGAAAGATACTCAAAAAATATAATAAAAAAATTGTTGTATTTTATCTTTAAATTATACTCTAATTTTTTTATTAATCTTGCCATTATATTTCATACATTGAATGACATCTTTAAAAATATACATAATTTTTAAAGATATCATTCAAAGATGCTTATTTCTTGATGAAAACTTATTCTTACAACAACAGAGAGTACTTTTTATCAATATTCTCGAGGATGATTTTATTTTTTATTTTTGATTGACTTCTATTTTATAAACCTTTTGTCATATGTAATGGTGTGTTTATCTAAAGTTTCTTTACTTTATATTTTTTGAAAGTAGTGCTATCACTGTTTTCAAAAAGCGGTGGTGATGGTGTAAATAATAGTTTACTAACATCACTTATTAAATACTGTGTTATTTTTAGAAAAAAAACATTAGAGAAATTACCCATAATGTCTAATAAATTAAAATTTTTGTTGCAGTGAAATATGTTATTGATTCAATTACCTCATAAAAAAAAGAAGTTTACGTTGGTGTACAATACACAATGCATATGCAGTCATTTTCTGCAAAAGGATGCATGTGATTGATCTACAAATATTTAGTGTAGCAGGTATTTATGTAAGACATAACTATTAGTATAGTTTGATAATTTTGGATTATTATTGTGTGTAATTTTTCCTTTCCTGTCTGGAAGCTATTTTCAGAAAAAAAAATCATCATTTTGTGTTATAAACTGTCAAAATTCTGAATATATGAGCAGCATTTGTTTACTTTTTAATTTTAAAATAAATAGTTGGGTAAAAAAATATACCAGCAAAATAGGGTTTTTAAATTTTGTTAAATTATAAAGTAAGGAAAAACTACATCTGATTTTTTATTGGGAAAAAACTGATATTTATTAAAAGAGATTTATTACATATTTCTCCCAAAAATCATAATTGATGTGATGCTTATAAAAAAAAATTATAAGATGTTAAAAAAATTATAAAAATGTTAAAACTTCAGTACCTGAATTATTAAAGTGGCTTTGGTCACTGGATTCATCTTTACTTCATATCATTAAATTTGTAAAATTAGATGTTCCAGGTGTTACAGAATTACCAGGTTGCAGTAAATGCAATTTACCAGCTTACAATTGGAGCCTCTTTTATGTATGTATAAATGCATTTTGCATGATTTTTAATATAATTGAATTATTTTTTTTTTATGTAATCAGATGAACGGAAGAATTATTCAGAAGTTATATTATTTATGTTGTGTTAGTTATTTTCTATATAAAGAATGCTCTGCATAATTTTTATAAACCATTGTATATAATAAAAAGAAATACCATATAAAACAAATTCTTAAGTACACAGTTAATATCAATTTGAATATATAGTTACAACTAAAAACAATTCATAAAAATCAAATTGAAAGAGGATAAAATTAACTAGTCTGTAGATAATTGTATAAGCATATTTAAATTAATCTTTTTTATTTTTCTATATTGCTTTAAATAAGTAACTGTAATAGGTGCACTTGTAAGGAATAGCTAAAGAAAAGAATTGTTCCAGAAAAAAGTTAGGTAAATTTCTTCTAGTTAAAATTTGTATTTGAATAACTAAATATCTATCAGTAACCAGGTACCTATTGTTCACTGATAATGAAATTAATATAAGTAATTGTGTAGGAGTAATGTAGATCTTAGCATATGATGTTTTTAACAAATCCATTTACGTAAAATAATTGAACCAAAATATAGATGCTTAGGGTCACACATAAAGAGTGAAGGGATATACGCATGAATTCTCAAATTCCATTTGAAAAAGTTACATGCAGTAGTTGCAGTGATTTTATCTGAGAATAATGGTATTTGCTATGTAGCCATAGTGAAAAGAGTAAAAATTTAACTTATAAAGTTGAATATTTATTGCATTTTGATGAGCTTGACATGTTTATGAGCAAAAGTATGTTTAGCTTAGAAAAGAGTACAATGGGAAACTGCTTCACTCCTCATTATCCCTACTAAGACTGGTATAGGACGTTTATAACCTTAAGAATAAAAAATTATTTTTATAAATAAAATTATTGATATTAATTATTAATTAAAAAGGTTACTGAAACTAAAATTATTAATATTTAGAACTTTAAAACTTGATACTCAGCAGTCATTTTTCTTTAGGTATTAAGTTGTGTGACTAAAAATGTTTTCCTTATTAAGAAATTGAAAAAGATGAAAACTGATTTCTCACAACTAACATATCTTGCTCCAATAGATACAACACTACAATTTTTCCAGGAGTATTTGTGCTCCAACTGTACTGAAAATAAAATTATCTCATATTTTTAAGAATTTTCCTTTAAAACTGCCATGAAGAAGATTATATGGAAATAAATTTTTAATACCAAAATAAAATATATCTTTTAGAATTTATTTTGATGAAGCTTGGATATTGGCATAAGTGACTCAACTATCTATGTAAATACAACTAGTGTTACCCTTTAAACCATACTTGGAATCATGAATCTAGAATAATGGAGAATTTTATAGTTCCTTTATGTTTTATGATTGAATTATTTGGCTTGAAAGTAACTTCAGTATCTGAAAAAATCGGAGTTTCCCTTTCAAACTCCCTAACAGATGAAATAGATTAAATATGAATTGCCTAATTAATACCGATAGAAAATTGTGGAAAGTTTTAATAAAAGCATTATACATTGGAAAGAAACTTTACTATCTGATTATAAATTCATGCAATTCATTAATAGATTGAATTTAAAACTGACTTTACTGACAACCTGTATACCAATTTGAAGGTAAAAGATAATTCCTTGAACTCAAAATGGGAAAGAAATATAAAAGAGCTTAAAAATTTGATTTGCTCATTAAAATCAAATATAAAGATGGTATTTTGATCACATTAAATATCTTCTATTTGTTACTGTAGAACTCATATTAAAATACCTACTATATATTAGTTAATGCCACAACTGTTGCGGCTATGCCTGATCGATATGACGTAAATCTCATTTGAAAATTACACAGGTAGTTTCAAGAAAAAGAAGAAACAAGCATCTGATACTATTTGTTAATGAGAAATGAAATACTACTGTGGATTTCTATATTTTTTTTCTTTTCTAACCTATACCAAAAAGCCTAAAAGGCTTTTTTATGAGAACGATTATTTTTATAAAATATTTAGCACAATTCTTTTTTTTTAATAATAATAAGTGACAATGCATGTGGATTGATTTCACTGATCAAAAGGGCATAAGTTAGGTGCTATAACCTTAAAGATGAAGGTAGTTTGACACAAATTTAAAAAAAATTTATATAGTTATAAAATGGCTTCTATGACAACTGAAATTTGTTCTTATGAGGAATAAAATCATGTTATTCCACAATTTTACGTTTGACGTAGGATGTTTACTGTTCTTGAGAATAGTTATACCATTTTCAAGAGAAGCTTGTGTTTAATATAAGGTCATCTACAACCTTTTGGTTAAGAATCCTATCAGACATAAATATTCAAATAAGTAACCGTAACAAGAAAAAACAATAAAAACCTGAAAAATAGTGAATAGAGTGAAAAAGGTGAGTGGTGAATTTTTAGACATGTTGAAATTAAGATTATTTTATGTTCAAAAAGGGGGGTAAAATGTTTAATACCATTTTAGCCTTAATTCTTACATTCAAGTAAGAAGTTTGTTAAAAAGCTTTCACTTTAAAACCAATTTTTAGATAATTAAATCTATGTATCAATTAAAAGAACAAATTAAATTTTTATTATGTTAAAAAAATAATTATGTATAATTTCTAATGGGAGATTTCCCAAGACTGTAAATTACTGTAGGAGCTTCATGCATACTGTATAAAATTAAAATTTAAATTTAAAAAGTTTTTAAATCATCATGTCAAGAGTCACTTGTGGATTATTGTTATATACTGACTGTTCAGCTGCTGTTTTTTTGTTATTTACATTCATGGTAGATTTAACCAATAAGAGCAGGATTAAGAATAGTTATATAATGATTTACAGAAAATTAAATGAGGAAGAATAGTTGTTTTCTTTTTGATTGGATTTTATTTCTCATCTAAGAAACTACAGTTTATATTGGTGAGTGGAAAATAAATGGTACACTATCACCGAAAAGTGTACCATCTATCAATGGTACGCTACCATCTACAGCTGATAGTTCTCCATTACCATCTGCATCTACCATCTCTCTCTTTTTGTGTTTAGCCTCTGGAACCACCATAGAGTATTACTTTAGAGGATGAATGAGGGCGACATGTACGAATGTAAATGAAGTTTAGTCTTGTACAGTCTCAGGTCGACCATTTCTAATTGTGGTTAACTGAAACCCAACCACCAAAGAACATCTAATTTTACCATCTACCAACTAGTTGGTAAAATCTACATTTAGTTTTTTTCCTAAATCATTATATACCTACATGTTTTTAATTATTAAAGTGATTGTTTGGTAGTTATTTTATGAAAATTGATGTGATATTTTGAAGTTAATGAAGCAGAAAATAACAAAAACCAAACAAATAACCTTATTACAGTATAAGGAATGTACATTAGGAATTACAAAAAAAAAAACACAAATAAAACGGATTGTGGAAGAAAAACTACAATTTGAGAGTTAACAAAAATATTTATGAATAAATTAATTTTTACCAGAAAATAAATTTTAAATTTATGAAAATAATAATATAATTCTAAATGCTAAAGTCAGGTTTAAGAAAATGTTTCTCTTGGATCTCTAAACTTATGCAATGGTATGTGAAGTTCCTTTTGAATGGATGGCTGCATACATTTGACAAATACTAAGTACTGAACCGTAGCAGTAAAACATTGTTTAACATCTACTATTTCATTGAATTAAACATTGAGATTCTATTTCAGCAATTAAGAATGTTTAAGTCTTATCTCATTGTAAAAATTTAGACTGTTAAATCTTAGAATTGAAATCTGTATCGTTGCCTCATATGTGCAATTCAATCAATATGTATTTAAATACTCAAGATAGTTGTAAAAATGGTTGTAAGAGATAAGAGAAATGATAAAACTGTAAAAGCTAGAGGGAACGCTAAAACTAATAAATAAATATATTTATTTATAAAAGTAACTTTTGCACTTATTCTGCTTTTTTCTCCCCATTTACTACTTTTTCAGAGATCTCTAGTTCATTAGCCCTGAGGGTCCAGATTCTGGCTAGATAGGACAGCTAGTTTTATTATAAATATTAAATTGGTTATTAATTATGTCATCTAATTTTTTATTGTCAATTTTAAATGCAATTCTATAATCAGTTAAATGTTTTTTGAAACATTTAACTTTGAATAATACTATATTATTCAAAGTATACTTTGAATTATTATTCAAAGGAATACAAAAATTATTTTTTGTATCTTTCAATACTGTAATTATAACAACTTATACTGTTAATAAATATTTCATATATATATATATATATATATATATATATATATATATATATATATATATATATATATATATATATACATTTTAGAGATTTTTCTACTTAAAATTGCAGGTACAAACTAAAAAGGATTTTAAAGAAACACCTCTGTCTGTTTATATATAAGGAATTTAGCAAGAAAGGCAAATGGTGTGTAACAGAATAAATATAAAATAACCTGCAATTTTATAAAAAAAGAAAAGGAATATAAAGAAATGATACTACGAAGTAACAACTACTGAACATGATATAATGAAATTATATCATGTTTGAAATTATGAAATATGTATTGTTTTTTCAATTATTGTTTTTGAATATTTACGTGACAGTACTTAAATATAACAAATAAAAAGCATTTTTTAATTTTTATACGCTATGTAATTTTTTGTTTTAAAGTTCACTAGTGTAACCTGGAAGAAAGTTGATTTGGTACCACTAGAGAAACTTCCTTAAATTTGGTCATCTGAAAGACTTAGATTTTTTCTGAAGTAAATTTCATAAATTTTTTCAATGTTTTGTATAAAAAAAAATAAAATAAAATATATATTTTTTTTATTTAGTGAACTGAATAAGACAAAATATTTAGTAGGAAAATGATATTTAAAAGGAAAGGAGTGGCATAAGATATGATAAACATTTTATTGTGTGATAAGGCCGTTTAAAATAAAAGTGAGAGGGCGAGTTAAACTAGACAACTTTATCTTACGCACAGTTAACTTTCTAAATACAAATAGTCCATGGTCCTGACCTTATAATTTCCTTCTTTACTTTGAAACCGTTTCAAGTTTCAGTATATATTATGCACTTATAATCTGTATTCTTATTATTCTTACTTATAATTTTTTGTTAGATTAATAATTAACATCATTTTTCTAAAATTTGATTTAAAAATCATATATGAATATTTATTAATAAGTTTTCCTACACTTTCAGCAGTTTAATAACATTTGCTTACATAAAACCATAAAAATGCGGGTTATAGTATTAAAAAAGAAAAAAAATTGATATTAAATGACTTTTGGGGTTAATAAAAAACCCAAAATTTTACGTTTGAAAATTGCTCAAATTTTACTTAGCGTACTTTGGTTTATGAAAAAGGGCCTATTATGTTTTCTTTGTCACTTTTAATAAATTATTGATTCATTACAAGATTCTTTTTCAGAGAAACAGTACTTCTCTGTCAATAAGTTTTTAATAATATAAATTGAAAATATTTAAAAAAAAACCTGAATTTTCTGCATATCCGTAGTGCTAAAATGGAGTTCATGTGCTAAAATAATTTTTATTAATGTCTTTTTAATTGTATCTTGACATATTTTATTTACTATTATTTCATATATCACTACTATTATATAAAGAAGAGAGGGTTTTTGTTTGTTTGGGATAAACACAAAAATACTTGATCAACTGCAACCAAATTTTTACCCATGTTTGTTGGCATAACTGAAAAGGTTTTTAGGTATATTACATGTTGAAAATTTCAAAGAACCAATCGATCGATTGCTTTCAAATTTTCAGGATTCATTTGTATTGTACCATGGACGATTTTAAGCCACAGATCAAGGCCCTAGGTCTGTTGAAGGTTAAAATATTAAAAACTTCACCCTCTTTCGGGATGAAGAAATAATGAATATTTTAAAAATTTGGTTGCAATTGATCAAGTAGTTTTTTTTGTTTATAACAAACAAACAAACAAAAGTCCTCGTTGTCTTTACATAATAGTATAGATTTCTTCACCCTGAAGGAAGGTGAAGTTGCAAATTAAAGATATTCATTAAGGAAAAAAAATAATTCTTTTACTTCATTATTATATTTCTGCCTCCATGCAAAGAAATGAGTTATGAATTTTTCATCATCAATGGTGTGTGTACTTTAGTTACCATAGTTACTATTGTTATATCTTTTGTAATTTAGTTTCTTTTTCAGATTTCTAATAAGCCTGAATACTTTAATTGTTACTTATTAGTATTATTCTCACAAATATGAAGATAATGAACAATACAGGGGTCCAGGGGGTGGTGCTCTGGCTAGAGGGAATGGCAACTGAAGAAAGCTCTGCAGGTATTCAAGGTACCGTCCCCCTGCAACACGGGGATGGTGAGTGAAGCGAGCTCTGTGGCCCTGTGATAGGCCCCATGGCCCCCAAGGAGCCCTGAGTCTCCGGATTTGCCTGGGCCGACCAGGGCCCTGAGGGTCCAGGTTCTGGCTAGATGGGACGGCTAGTTTATTTATAAAATTATTAATCTGGACTTTAATTGCATTTATCTTTTTATAAATAATTGTGTATTTTGTGATGGTGCTCTGATCAAAGGTTTTAAAATGATTTCTGTTGATCTATCCAGGCATTGGCAATTCTATTTTTTTTATTTATGGAGTAGCAAACCTATATTTCCTGATGGGATCTACATAATATTTTGTTATTTAATGATCAGAATAAAATATTTGTTTATTTTCTAACTTGGGAAACATTAGTTTGTCAGTTTTGTACTACCAACTGTCTTTAGTGTGGGACTTATTTTTTGTTAATATATACATATACACACAAATAAGAAATGTACAATTTAACAAAATAAGTTATGGTAACGGAAACACTTGAAAGATATCACTTTTAAATATTGGGATCTCCCCACTCTACTATGCTATCTAGCATTTTAACCCCCAATAATTTTTTATTATTACTGAGCCTTATCTCTTGTTCGACATTGTATCCCTTTTAACATATCTCTGCAGTAAAACAAATCTGGGTGTTCTGAATAGAACATGCTATTAAATTTAAAGTAGACTGATTCATAATTATTTGGTTGCGAGTTTCACAGTTACAGGAAATTTAGTATCATATATGAGGTGAAAACAGAATCAAGTGTGATGTAAGTCTCCAAGATGTAATCTATCAATTTTTCAATTTTTTTTCTTTAGAATGTTTTAATATGAGATCTTAACATTTTTAATTTGGGAAACGATAGACAAAAGAAATTTTAAAGAAAATTCCTATCTTAGAGTTTTCTATCTCTATGTTTTCAATGAAATCCACCTTTCAGCTTCGCCTTCATCTCAATTTGTTGGAACTAAATTAACTTTGAAAAGTTCAGCCGATAAGAGATATATTTTCAAATCTCTGTGACAGAACTGCAGTAATTAATTTTTAAATTAATAGACGCATTTGATGGGTATATGCATAGTAAACAACATGGATGGACAGACTTGTTATAACCTTAAATCGGCTTTATTATTGTCTAACTCTACATTATTCCTCACGATTGTAATAATCAACTATGAAATTATAAAATGTAATTTTTAACGTATTACATAAATTATAGGGATAAATAAGCAATATATTCTAGATTGTAGAACAAAAGAAACCCAATAATTTTATATTTCACTTTTACTTTTGCGAAAAACTTGACCGTAAAATCATAAATAATAATTATTATCTCAATTTACAAATAGTAATACTGACTGAAAAGATGAATCTAAGATAAACAAAACTAATAATGATTATTATTTACAGAATTGGATTATATTTTTATAAAATAATGAAAAGGAACAGTATTTTACTTTCACCATTTGTGTATGTTTATAAATATATGATACGATCCATTGGCCTTGTTATGGAACAGGTTAATATTGAGGGAGTCAAGTGGAAGGAAAAGTTGACCCTCACTTGTTTTTATTACCACTACTTAACAGCAGCAACATCCAATCTGCCTATTTTAACTAACCATCGAGAGTAGAGATGTTTAAAAGAAAACTACTTAAGTTTCATGGACGCCAAGTTTTATGGATGATGTTCTATACGTAGAACTCTTCATAATGTTATTTGTAATTCAATATTAAAAGTAGTGGTGACCTTTGAATAGTAACTGCATGTACTGTTATTTTTTAATAAGAAATTAAATCTTAAAATCAAATATATATGTATACACATGAAAGCATGTACACACCCACGCGCGGCCGCATACACATACATACACACACAAACACACACACACACACACACACACACACACACACACACACACACACATATATATATATATATATGTGTGTGTGTGTCACACATGTGACACACATATATATGTGTATCACACATATATAATAATGTGTGTGTATATATATATACACACACACACACACACACACACTATTTTGTATTTGAAGATGAATGATATTTTTTGATAAGATGTAAAACGTTTGGTACTTTTATCATATTTTCCATGAAAAGGTTTGCTTATCTGATATAAAATATTTTCTCAGTTATTCAAATATACTTTTAAATCTTTGAATTAATATATATATATATAATAATTTAATTAATATTAACATTTTAAAATATTAATTTTAAAAATATTTTTAAAAAATAATATCAACAAAATATTTTTTAAATTAATATACATTCGGAAATTTCTCGGTCTAACAAAGAAAAACATAAAATGCTTCGAAATTCCTTTTTATATTTCAACGTAATCATCTTGCAAATACATGTTAGAGTAACATAGATACAGTTAGAGTAACAACATTCCAAATTTTGAATATTCAGTTTAACACGATTTATCTAATTCTGAAAAACAGAGGTTATTTCAGTTCTGATCTCATCATTTAAATTGAATCTTCCTTCGGCTAGCCACTTCTTCAGGTTTAGGAAGACAAAATAATCACCTAAAAAGCGTTTTCTTTATTTACCAATTTATATAAAAAAATGTTTAGGTTAGTTTTATATATATATATATATATATATATATATATATATATATATATATATATATATATATATATAACAAACGGTTTACATGTTGAAATTAAAAATAAAAAATCCTTCAGGATAAATATGATGTGGAATTGGCAAGGATTTAATAGAATGTTAAATATAATTAATAGTAAGTAGATTCACAAATACTTTTGTGCAAATTAAGCAGTAAAAATAGTCGCCATTTTGTATGTTTTGACCTCGAAAAAAAACTTAAATGAGCTGAACTTTAATCAGATTAAGTTACATAATTTTATTATTTATGGATTTTCCTTCCGTGAAAATCGGTTAAATAAGATAAAATAGTATAACGAAATTATTTATTATGAATAAATTTGATATATGAAGTTATGTTAACTTTATCACAAAATATATTTTGCAGATTGAACTGTTTTGAAATCAGCATGTATTATTGTACTACTTGAATCAATTTTGAATGTAACACCATCGAAACCAAAAGTTTTTGTTTCATTTTTAGGTATTAATAATTACTACAGTTCAGAATGAGTTAAAATAAAAAAATGTTTTAGTATTCTGCACTATAATAATAATAAAACTATTTATAAGAATATATGAAAAAAAAGTTATATCAGTTTTTTTTAAAAATTATAAATCTACTAAAAAGTGTAATGTTAAAAAATGTTACATACCTGTTATTAAAGGTTCAGGTGAACTGCTATTACTATCGACGATAGGACAACTGTTGTTTAAGTTCTTGAAATTATTTTTATTACTATTGTTGCTATTATTATTATTGTTAATATTATTCTTGTTGTTATTGTTATAATTATTAATACTATTATCTTTATCTTTGTTAATGCAATTATCAACCTCCGTTACTGTACGTATATCCAATGAACTTTGCGATCTCTGAAGCAATGACGGTATATCCGTTTCGGTTTTATTATCACCGAAGAATGTAAGTTTTGCGTTTGGTATTTCTACAGGCTGAGGGCTGGACGGTTCACTCGGAGGAGTAACTTTAAATTGAACCTGTTTCTTTCTTCTATTGTTATGATTATGATTGTTATTATTATTATTTTTATGTTGAATATTTATCGAATTTTTATTAGTCGACATCAATTGTTTTGACGGTGCCGTATAGAATTTTTTATGAGATAACGTTAAATCTCTAGAATTTGATAATTTTGATGAATCTGTATTTTTGAACGATAGATCATTCATCGTTAAAAGATTTAACGACGAATTCGGTTTCTTTAAAATCGATTTTATCTCTAAAGATGAAGAAGACGTTAGCGAATTCGAGCGTCTACTGCAATGGCTAGGAACATCCAAAGCGAAATTAACTCTGGATATCTTTTGCGGCGTTACATTTTTGTTTTTTCTCGGAGGTCTTTGCGGTGAGATTACTTGAGTGGTTTTAGGTTTTGGTTTTTCGACGTGATTCGATAAAAATAATTCGTCTGGAGGGCTGCTACTCGTTATTAATTCGTAAGGATTAACGTCGCATTCCAATATACTTTTTCTAACGGCCGGTGGCGAGCTGCTTTTCGCTCTCGATCTGCCCTCAGGAGGCGGTCTCCACATTCTAGATTGTCTAACTAAATCGTACGGATCTACTTCGGACTGTCCTCCCCAAAGACTCGGTCTTTCGTGAGTCGGACGGGCGGCGACGGACCCGCCGTATAACCACGTTTCGGCGTACTTCATCGATCTACTGAGAGCACTTCCTCCCGATAACGTTCCGTATTTTTGTCCCCGGCCAGGACCCATAACATCTTTTTTATCCGCCCCCAGCCGCAGGCGTTCTCCCCATCTCTTCTTAGTTGTATTCTTTCCCGACTCCGATGAATCGACCTGAAACAAAAATAAGAAAGTAATTTAATAATACTAGTAGCTACGAAACCGCAAGATAATAATTAAAGTATATAGTAAAGAAAACAAATTTCGTCGAGGTAATGTTGTACAACGTATTGCATAACTATTTAGGTAAAAACTTCAGAAATTATGGAACGGTGGTGGGTAAGTTGCGGAAAAGATTGTGTTTAATGGATTGCCTCAATGAATTTTTTTGGAGTCTCATTTGGGTATCTTTTCTGTCAATATTCGTTAAAATCTCGTTTAAATCTTTTAAGCTCATTAGATTTATAACATTCTATAATTTCAATTATCTGTTTTATACAATCTAATCTACATCGTCCTTTTAATTTTTTATTTTCTGTAAGTCTTTTCATTACCAAATTGACTAAAGCTGGATGTCTTAATACTCTTAATATGATCCATCAATCAAGTTATACTATGTAAGATAGTGTAGCAAATTTCTCTCCTTTCCTATTCGGCTTAAGACGTCTTTATTTCGAATTTCTTCATCATTCTCGTGTAACAACATTATTGATATATTCACGAATTTTCTTCGTAGGTTATTTTACATTCTCTAAAAAATTACTAATTAATTTTCCATCATTTCTTAAGTATTTTATATTCAGTCAGTTCATTGTGTTAATAACGCACCTACTGAGGTGCGTTAGAACAGTGAATTTCCGGTTTTAGTTAACAAA
The DNA here is from genome assembly GCF_047948215.1 of Lycorma delicatula. Classification (NCBI taxonomy): domain Eukaryota; kingdom Metazoa; phylum Arthropoda; class Insecta; order Hemiptera; family Fulgoridae; genus Lycorma; species Lycorma delicatula. The sequence continues at coordinate 157,246,895 of NC_134460.1, forward strand.
GAAAGAATGTTGGACTGCTATAATGATTTTTGAAAAAATTGCTTTCCGTGTCTGTTTTTGTTTTTTGTACTTCATGTAATTTTATATTACTGCGAGGTAATATATATTGTTCCAATAAATACATTACACCTGTATATTTCCGTTTTTCCTTCCTTCTTTTCACACAGTCGTTGAGTTGTGATTCCATCAATCGCTTTAACACTGCTATTTGCCGACAACCCACTTGGATACTATTATTCTAAATTTGTGTGATTTTTGAGCCGTGCTCACAAAAAAGAAATGTTCAAATCGATCTAAAATTATTAAAACTTCATAACTGATTTTTTGAACTCGAACCGCTTTTCTTCATACCAGATCACATTTTGGATTATCGCGAAACTGAAGTAAGTACTATAGCGAAACTAGCTCGCAGCTGTCGGTGATCACAAAAAACTTTATGGGATCGTCGGGAAACCAGCTCGGCACCCAGAGGTGCTCGCAAAAATCTAATTTTAACTTTCTAACATGTCACCCGTAAAGTTACAGCAAGTAAATGTTACAAACCTTTAAAACGTACCCAAAGACTTTCTAACAGGTTTTTTGCCTCTACCTTTCGTTCCTATGATCGGGCCGATTCGCTTTAAAATCAATAGGGTTCTGTTTCTAGTAGGTTTACATCGTTTTATCAAGTTTCATCAAAATCGGTTAAAAATTATGCCCAGGACGCGAAAAAAATCTGAAAATGTAACAAAACCTCTTTTTTGGTTCTAACTCCGGATCCTGTAAACCAATTCGCTTGAAAATCAATAGCGCTCTTTACCCAGACAGTTTACATCACTCTACAAAGTTTCGTAAAGATCAGTTAAGATTTGCGTCCGTTAGAGCGGATGAAAAATCTTATACATACATACATATGGTATATAAATATTGCAGAATCGTGTTCAGGAGACTTCTCCAAAACTAAAGAAAAGTTGGTCTTTTCCCCCAGACGACGTACCCTTAGAAAATCTGGCCGGGCACAGAACGGATTTCTATAAATTCTTTGGAAATACGCTAAAAATTCTTAAACAATAATCCGTATTTTTCAAAACTTTATATCTGAAGATATTCACATTATTAAATGTTTTTACGGTATCGTACAGTCGGTCCGGTTGGGTGTCGAACTCGATCGCCAAGTTGAGTCGGTACCTATTGCGTTAAGCCTCGCGGCTAAACCAGTCTTCCGACCGTACAGGCGAAATCTGTTCTACGTAAATTGTGGAATTACATTAATTCAGTTAGTGACGACTATCGCCACTAGCAGCGCCACACCCGTGCAAATTAAATACGGTATTCGTGCGGACTTTAGTTAGAATCATTGAATTAACCAAACCAAAAAAATATATATTTACATAAAATGATAATGTTTTTAATTAAGTTGTGTGTGCAAACCGCGCATTAGGAACAACTCCCAGTTGTAGGAAATTCTTGGAACGCGGCTTTAGCCGCGCTTATTTAGCTCAGTGACGGGAAAGTATTACAACTGTGTTGTCAGATTTTTTAGTAATCTAATAAATTTTAAACCGATTCCACATAGTTTTTATTATTTTTCATAGTAAAATGTTTTATTGATTTTGAGAGTAATTCATTAGAATATCCAAATTAATTTTTTAGTACTTTGTGCGTGCGTGTGTGCTCGCGTGTGTTTATTTTAATACTCGATAACGTAATAAACCGACTAAAGAAATTAATAAATTTGTTAATGACACAAATATATGAGATAAAAGTAACAGTTTAACAAAAGAAAACCATAACATATTAGTCAAATTAAATTTATTTACTCGTAAAAAAAAGTAACCGGTTTAAATGCATTAATTTAGGCTATAATATATGTAGACTAGTGCATTCATAGAAAGTGGTTCAAATTATGTATCTTAAATGATGACAAGTTGGATGCAAACTAAGTCGGAGGGGGTTAATAATAAATACGTTGTTGTTTGTACAAAAATAAAGAAGAAAGTTTTAAACATAAACCTACTTTAAATGGGTAAATCGCATCTAAGTACAGTTCTACTTAAATTCTTTAAAATATATTTCACCGATACTGGATAAACTTTTATTTTCTTCTTTTTTGTAATAATTATAAACATTTTTTTAATTCGTAATAAGACAGTTACGTTAGAATCAATTAAAGTGCAGAGTGGGCCAAAAGTAACTTCTCAACTTTTTTTTTTTTTAATAAAACATTACAAATTAATTCGGAATTTTTTTATTTCTAAATTAAATTTCAGTCAAAACTTGATTTACTGAATTAGGTTTTGAAAATAATATTTTTTAAACGCTGATCTCTGAAGCGTTTACAAATCTGGGCTCTTTTAACATGTTTTGCATATTGTTTCATCCGGTATTGTTGCTATTTCGGCTCGAATGTTGTTTTTAACTCTCCTAAATTTTGTAACTTAGTTAAATAAACCTTTTCTTTCAAACAGTCCCAAAGAAAAAAAAACAGAAGCCGTCTAATCCGGTGACCTTGGGACCAACGAAAATCTAAATTTCTCGAAATTATTTGATTTCCAAATTTTTATCTAAGGAGCTCCATTTTGGCTCTGCTGGTGGGAGCCGTGGATCTATCTTGCCGGTACCAGACCTCTTCGACGTCATCTTCAAGATCCGGAATGAAAAATTCCTCTAGCATTTATTGATATCTATCGTTATTTACTGTCACCAAATCACCATTTCCTTCAAAAATAAAATTACGCCCGATGATTAATCGTTGAGAAAGACCACACCACACTGTAATTTTTTATGGCTGTAAACGACGTTATCAGTCGTTTACTTATTAACTGATAAGTTATATCAGTTATTTTTTAATTTAAAATAAAACAAAAATTTCTGACTGAAATATCTATTAATTCGAAAAAAAAATGGCGATAGCGGGTAAAAAGTGTTTCAAAAAATTCAGTTTGGATGAAGATAATGATAAAAAATAAGTATTAGATAAAGAATATTTTTAATTTTTTTTTCGTAGTTATTCGGTCGTAAATTCATCTTTAGTCAAGTAGTTAAAAAATAAATAAAAATAAAATATCCTTTATTTTTCCTTCAGTTTTTTTTTTTTTTTGAAAACAGGTTGGTTTAATGAAACAAAATTATAAAGTTTAACTGAAAAAAAAATCCAATCCGGATTTCTTTAGACTAATTATGAAAAAAATTATTAATCTTTAAAATCACTGGCAAAAGAATTAACATGATTTTTTATAATTTTTATATGACTTAAACGAAAATTAATCTACTATATTTATGGTTACATTTTTCTCCCTTGAGATTATATTGCAGATTAACAAAATGGAAGTGAAACTAGAGTTACTTTTGTCCGGTCGATTGGATAAATCATTTTATTTATTAATAATAATAATAAAATTTTTATAATAAGTAAACCGGTGTTATGGGGATAAAAATAAAGCTTTACTTTTAAGTACACTTGAACCGTAGATTGTCAACGTCAAAGAATTATTCAAATAATATTCAGTATAATTAATTTTTGATTCTGGCCTAATTTATACAGGTAAATCAGATTTTAATTTAAATATAAGCACGTTTGAATGGCTTTTTTTCACGCATAGATCAGAAGTAAAGATGATTTGAAGAAAAAGCTATTATCATCAACAGAAGTAACTTTCTAAATAGAATTAAGTGGTGTTACAAATTTACGTAGAATAACAAAGTAAAGAAAAGGGATACACTGTACATCGGTTACAGTTCAGAGTAATATCTGTAAATATCGGAGAAGAAAGGAGTTGTGATATTATCATCTAATAATAACGAATAGAATCATTAACAATAAACTGTATAAAAGGTTTAATGCCGTACATTAGAAAAAAAAGAATGTAAGCAAAGTTTTAATACGGAAGAAAAAGGATTAGTTAATAACAGAAGAAAAAAGAAGAGGAAGATTCATAAAGGTTAGGATGAAAAAAAAGTAACTTTATAAAAAAAACATCGTGTGTATTACTAATAAATAATAAAAAGTAAATAAAAAAATATAAAAGAAAGGACAAAGTTTATACAGTAGCTCATGTTTTTATCCCTGAAGTTCTTAATGAAACAAAAAAATAAGAAAAAAAACAGGTTGTTTTCATATTTTTATTTTTAATAAAAAAATACTTGACAGCATTTTCCGGTAAAAAAAAAAGTAATTCTAATGACATTTCTTGTTCTATATATTCCTCTATTGAACTATTAAAGCGACTATTCCAGGATGCCTTAGTATGTGGCCTATAAGTCTGTCTCTTATTTAAACTATATTTTTCCAAATGCTTCTTTCTTCATCTATTTGCCGCAATACCTCTTCATTTGTCATTTTATCCACCCGTCTGATTTTTAACATTCTCCTATAGCACCGCATTTCAAAAGCTTCTAATCTTTTCTTCTCAGATACTCCGATCGTCCAAGTTTCACTTCCATATAAAGCGACACTCCAAACATATACTTTCAAAAATCTTTTCCCGACGTTTAAATTAATTTTTGATGTAAACAAATTATATTTCTTACTGAAGGCTCGTTTAGCTTGTGCTATTCGGCATTTTATGTCGCTCCTGCTTCGTCCATCTTTAGTAATTCTACTTCCCAAATAACAAAATTCTTCTACCTCCATAATCTTTTCTCCTCCTATTTTCACATTCAGTGGTCCATCTAAATCCGTTAAATAACTGATTTTAAAGCTTTGACTCCGAACCCACCGGGTCGGTCTAGCGGTGAACTCGTTAACGAAAATCACCTGATTTCGAAGTCGAGAGTTCTAAGGTTGAAATCCCTAGTAAAGGCTTTTATACGAATTTTATACTGTATCGTGGATACCGGTGTTCTTTGGTGGTCAGGTTTCAATTAACCTCACATCTCAGGAACGGTCGACCTGAAACTGTACAAGACTACACTTCATTTGCATTCATACATGTCATCCTCATTCATTATTTGAAGTAATACCTTAAGGCGGTTCCGGAGGCTAAACAGAAAAAGAGAAAAATGAAGAGCTTTGACTCCAAAAGCCTTATTTTGGATGATTATACCTCACGAGAAATCGAAAGAATATTATTTAAAAAAATTTTGAATCGTTAGATTATCATCATTGCAAAATCAGCCGGATTTCGAAGTCGATATTTCTAAGGTTCGAGTTCATGTAAAAGCAGTTGCTTTTATATGGATTTGAATGCAAGACTGTGAATACCGGTGTTCTTTGGTGATTGGGTGTGGATTAACCACACGTTTCAGGAGGCATCGATCTGAATCTGCTCAAGACATGTTTACCGGTAAATTTACATTTACATTGCACTACATCTGTCAATTGTAAGGTCATACAAGAAATAACTGTATGCGGTGTTAACGATGTGGTGAATGACATAGGACTGCTAATTACACTAAAGATATCAACATTCCAGCTGTTTGGGCGCTTTGCCAACGTAACCATCCGGTAAACTAACGGGGATGTAGGGTTTACGAAAAGATCATGGAGAGAAAACAAAGGCAAAGGGTTACATCGAATAGCAGAATAATTATTCCTACTGGAAACCACGATAGGCAGGCTACCTCTTTCAATTTGGATAATGCAACTTTCTCACCATTAGGCAGGAAAACGAGTGGCGATCAAAACACGAATTCCTCTACTCGACCAAGGTCTTACGCTGCAGCTGTTGATCACGACGACCTAAATGTTTCTGAGAACTAGTTAGATAAGCTAACATGCAATTTAGAGTTCATTCAACAAATAGAAAACTTAATAGAACTTCTTACGAAAGTAATTATCAAACTCTGTTAATGGCTAAATTCCTGAGAGTTACAACGTGGAATATAAGTAAACTAGTAGGTCGGAGAGAAGAACTAGAAGCTTTATTGGTTAGTAAATCCTTAGACATTGTCTTGCTTTCGGAAACGCATTTCCTTCGTGTTCGAGGTTATTCCATCTTCTGCACTAACCATCCCGATTGCAGAGAACAAGGAGGTACCGTGGTAATAGTTAAAGGCGTTATAAAACATCATCAATTACCGAAGTACAGAACAGATAACATTATGGCGAGGTCAGTGGAGATCTAGAATTGACTTGGACTGCTTAAGAGTATCTGCAGTATACTGACCTCAACACTTGACGACGGTTGCCTCTTTCTCCAATTTCTTCTCAACTATTGGTTCATGTTCTGATCCGAAAACTGACAGTAAGAGATATCTGGTATACACCTCGATCGTCGACTAATGTGGAAAGTTCATATAAGAGGGAAGAGATGACAACTTGAGATAAAGTTCAAGGAAATGTTATGGTTGTTGAGCAGACGTTCTCGTTTGTCCTTGACTAATAAGCTGCTGGTGTACTAACAATTCTATAACCTTTCTCTACCTATGGGATCGAACTATGGGGTACCGCGATCAGAAGCAATATCGACATCTTACAGCTGTTCAGAATAAGCTAGCGAGGTGTATAACAGAGGCTCCTTGGTTTACAAGGAACAATGAGATCCAGGATTATTTAGGATTACGGTCCGTACGGGAGGAAATACAATGTTTCATTTTAAAGTACGAACTTAGGCTTGACTACCACCACAAATCACTTGGCCACTGCCAAGTGATTTGTGGTGGTAGTCAAACTATTAAACAAAGGGGATTAGATTACAAGGTTGAACAGACTTCACGTTCTTAACCAAAGTGTCCCTACAGTGTCTTAATGTGTCTACAGTAACCTCGGACGTGAGTATTGTGCATTATCTATTCGACTCTTAATTTCTTACATGTAATTTTATTTTTTCTTTACATTTGTTCACCTTTTTTCTTTATTTGTATTTATTATGATATCTTATTTTGCTTTCTATTGTTGCATATTAGTATGCATATTATAAGTGGTATTGCATATTATTTATAATTGCTAACTGTACGTGCTTCGCAAAACGTTTTTGCCTTTTTCCTAAAGCGGGTACTACATTTTTCTTTTTTTTCAAAAATAACAATAAAAAATCCTTTTTAAATAAAAATAACAATAAATTAATCCTTTTTCGGTACATGGGTACAACTTTTATGTATAAAATTTTTATTTTTAACGTTAATTAAACGAGGTTAGCGAGCGAAACGAGAGTAGGTTATATTTGATTAGATTACGTTTATTCCGTATAATGACGAATCGTAAGTATATTAACATAACCTTTTCTTTTTTTTCCTGTTTAGCCTCTGGTAATTACCGTTCATATAATACTTCAGAGGATGATATGTATGTGTGTAAATGAAGTGTAGTTTTGTACAGTCCCAGTTCCGACCATTCCTGAGATGTGTGGTTAATTGAAACCCAACCACCAAAGAACACCGGTATCCACGATCTAGTATTCATATCCGTGTAAAAATAACTGACTTTACTAGGACTTAAACGCTAGAACTCTCGACTTCCAAATCAACTGATTTAGGAAGAGGCGTTCACCACTAGACCAACCCGGTGGGTTAATATATTAACATAAACTAACCAAATATAACCTACGCTCGCTAACCTACGCTGCGGTCGTTAACCTCGTTAAATTAACGTTAAAAATAAAAATTATATTCAAAAAGTGGTACCCGCTTACAGAAAAAGGTCCAGTTTTTATTATACTTGTGTTTAATTTTTGAGGGGTTTCGCTTCGGATTCCTCATCATGTGATTTAAGATGCGATCCAATTTACAAAGGCTTAAAAAAATGTAAATGAGGTTTGGGGGAAAAAATGTTCTTATTTGAAATACTCAATTGAATTTTGAATACAATTTAATCATGACAAGGGTAATGCAAATCACCTTTTTGATATTTAAAACTTTTACCAATTTGTATACGTAAAGGCCTGTTGTTGTAATATTGAACGCGTAACGTAATATTGTATGTTTTTTATGTCTAAGCTCAAGATTGTGAACAGGTGGAGTGAAAAAGTGACTTGCAAAATATGTAACTGGGGCAGTAATAACTAAGAAAACAAAAGCTGTAAGATAAAAGGAAATGAGACTACAAAATCCTTTCTCTCTTCGGATATTAAATAAATAAACATATTACAGCTTGGTTAAGCAAGCTTGAGAAAATAAGTCGACTTGCGTACGTACACGAGTTTATTATACGTATCTATTTGATCGATGGCTGCTATAACATAAGATAAACCGAATTGTTACAAGCGTTAGCATTAATATCAACAGTTTCACTCTACTTTCCCACTTTAAGCCGGTCACAACTTCTTATTCTTATCATTTGTCCAACTTTCATGACGATGAATAAACGGAGAAAAAAGGATGTAAAAAGTGAAAGAGGAAATAAATAATGAGTTATTTGTATCATTATTACCTTATTTAAATTACCTTACAAATATTAAATTCATATTTATTAATACTCAAATTTTTACACATTACAATTTAGATTTACTGAAACAAAAAAATTATAGAACCATTATTTAAGATAATTTTTAAATATAATAAAAAAAACGTAGCCCTGTACAAGACTAAAGCTTAAGTTCTATAAAAAGGTCGTTATGAAATTTATGATTGATTGAAGTTTAATCGAGTAAAAGTCAATTAAAAATAATTACAGCTTTTAAATTGGTCACAATATAAAATACAAGATGTAAACTATATAATTTGGGAAGTGGTTGTAGACTTTAATATATGCAAAAATTCGCTTACGTATGGTGAAACACATCGTTTTCCTTCCAACGGCTTTTTTTATATTTCTAAATTTAATTCGTAACTCATGAATGAATTGAAATATTTTAATAGAATTTCGTATAGGAATTTACTCCGAAAATTTCTACAAAATAAATAAATTTCCAAAAATTTTTCATATTCAAAATTTCAAAATATAGTCATTGAAATTTTTGAATCAATAATACGAGTATCTTGCTAACTCTCATATTAATTAAATGAATGTACGTTTTTATAAAGTAAAATCTGAAGCAGTTTATTTTGAAAAAAATGACGTATCACTTATTTAAACGCAACGAGTTTCGATAGAAATCGTTATTGCATGTCGACGATCCAATTTCAAAACAAGGAAAGTCAGCTTAAATTTTGAATCAGATTTCGTTTCTTCTATGAAAAATAAACGACTACTATAATATCTATTTATTTATTTTGTTATTATGCCTTCAGAAACTACATGCATTAGCTCATTTTGATGATAACAAGTGAATTTAGTAGAAAGTGAAAAAATGCTAAGCCTGACCGGGATTCGAACCCAGAATCTCCAATAAATAATGAACAATATCATATCCAAGGTTACTATAGACACATAAAGACGCTATAAAAACCTTTTAGTCAAGAACGAGAAATCGGTTCAACCTTTTAATATCATTCCCTTTGTTTAGCAGGTTCACTGCCAAGTGATTTAAGCGGTGAAGCCGAAGATCCTGGATTAATATTTACGATTAATTTATTTCTAAATAAATTTTCTCCAAAAAAATCAGTTTCAATTATTCCTCGTTTTGAAAATTGGAGTTAAAAAAACTTAAACGATATTCAATTACTGTACTTTAAATCGTATTTCAGTACTAGAATGTCTTTTTAGTTTCCCGTCTAGATATCACTATAACTCTAGAAGGAAAGTATTGTAATCGGTCCAGTTTGAGGATATGCAGTTTTCACCGGATCTTGACGTTTTGATAGTTAAGGAACACAAAACACCGGAAGGAAATTTTCCAGATGTTAATGTTCGTATGTACGTGTGTATTTTCGGTGTTGAACTCTAAATCACCTTATATCTCCAGAACAACTGTATCGATTTTGACCGAACTTGGTCAGATTACTTCTATATATGGGGCATTGATGCCGATCAATTTTCAACTTAAAAGTCAAGGAGGTGAGCTGTAGACGTCACCCGAGTGAGGCTGTAGAGAAAGGATACCCTCGGTATCTTGAGATATCTCCTAATTATGGTCATAGTTTTCTTAGGCACATTTATTAACAATTAAAAAATAACAATATTCGCAAAAATCTTTTTCAAAAACGCACCACGCCCCAAAAAATGATCTAAACTACTGCTATATTGTGACGTTACAGGTGAGCGGTAGAATTAAATAAATGAATAATATTTAAAGTGTAAATAGTAAGTCGGTCTGGCCGGGTCTCGAACTCGATCGCCCGGTCGATTCGGTATTTGGTACGTTAAGCCTCGCGGCTACACCGGTCTTCCGTACAAGTGAAATTTGTTTAATGTAAGTTGTGAAATTACATTAGTTTAGTTAGTGCAGACCGTCGCCGCTAGTAACGCCACACCCGCGCAGATTAAACACTGTATGCGCGCGCGCTCTAGTTAGAATGATTGAACTAAACAAACGAAAATATTAAATTTAGGTAAAATGATAAATATTTTTAATTTAGTTGTGTGTGTATGCCGTTCATCAGAAACAACCCATAGTTGTTGCACTCTACTGTGTACGACTGTGTTGTCAGTTTTTGGTTTTTTCAAAGATTAAAAAATACAATAATTAGGATTAATTTAATCAATTAAATCACGAAAATGTAGCAAAAAATACAACAATTAATGGTTTACGGATACTAATAGATCTATATTTATGGGTCGATTCCAAGTGTTTCTCGTATTTCAACTTCTTTTTAACCTAGTTAACAAAGGATGGAAGCTCAAGCTTAATTTCTAAATTAGGAGTACAATAATAAAATCAAGAAAATAATTTTCCCAACCAGTAAATTATTATTATCGTCTATGCACTAAGGAAATTTAACATAATATTTTGTAATATTTCTTTTATACTAGTTGTATTTTTGATACCATTTTATGATCTAACCCCGTTATTCACGTACGAAAAATGAAAATAATTTAAAAAAAGGAATGCGTAAATAAATAAATGTTTCAATTCACAAGGTTCAGTAAATGGATAAATTATTTATTTGACAAATTAATCTTTGCTTATCTCACGTTTAATCTAGATTACTAATAATTATAGTTTTATAAAAAAAAAATTAACAAAGCAAATTGTTTTGTTTTCGCTAAAAATATCACATTTTTATAAACTGAATAAGCTTGTATTTATTATTTATTATTAATCCAAATATATAAATTTTAGGAGATATAAAATGCCGAATTACTCAGGCGAAACGAGCTTTCAGTTAGAAATATAATTTGCTTACATAAAAAATTAATTTAAACGTTTATATGAGAGTATATATATATATATATGGAGTGTAGCTTTATATGGAAGTGAAACTTGGACGATCGGAGTACCTCAGAAGAAAAGATTAGAAGCTTGAAATATGGTGCTATAGAAGAATGTTAAAAATCAGATGGTTGGATAAAGTGACGAATGAAGAGGTATTGCGGCAAATAGATGAAGAAAGAAGCATTTGGAAAAATATAATTAAAAGAAGAGGCAGACTTATAGGCCATATATTGAGGCATCCTAGAATAGTCAGTTTGATATTAGAGGGACAAGTAGATGGGAAAAATTGTGAAGGCAGGCAACATTTTGAATATGTAAACCAAATTCTTAGGGATGTAGGATGTAGGGGGTATACCGAAATGAAACGACTAGCACTAGACAGGGGATCTTGGAGAGCTGCATCAAACCAGTCAAATGACTTAAGACAAAAAAAATATAGGCCATAATTTAAAGTTTTTTTTTCTTGTTTTAGTAAACTGATTAAAAAATATATAATCTTCAAAAAAATATTAAATAAACCTTGTAAAAAATTAACTAATATACTTTCCAAATCGATAAAGAGACTGGTACACATCTATTACGTAAAAAAAACCAATGTTGGCACCACATGACAGCCTTGTAGGCCTATTAAATTACAGACACATTTTTTAAAACGAAAAATACAGTGAATAACTTCTGATATTTTTTCATATATATTTTTTCTTATTGGTATTATTGAATTATTATTTATTGTAAATTTTTAGAATCAGAGATTAATAATTATTAATAAATCAATATACGTAAATTAAAAAAAAAAGTTAAAAAAAGGAGATGTGGTCGAATTTGAACCGATGTGCCTTCCCCTTGTAAGAAATATATTTCATTAATTAAAATTTTATTTGGCTATAACTCTGAAACCAACGAAAATAAGTACCATTTATAATATATCATTGAAAAGCTCTCAATGAGGGTTTATTACTGCAGTTAAGAAAAAGTACAAAATCCAAAAAAAATTGGATTTTGGTATTTTTTGGACACTTCTGGTTCAGTCGACTGCAATTAAAAGGAGAGGTGCACAACTGATGTTACAACAATCCTAAATCCAAAATTTCAACATCCTACGACTAATCGTTTTTGAGTTATGCGAGATACATATGCACGTACTACGTATACACGTCACGCTGAAACTAGTCAAAATGGATTCAGGAATGATCAAAATGGATATTTCCGTTGAAATCTGAAATTTTTTGCGATTACAATGCTTCCTTTATTTCGTACAAGGAAGAAAAAATAACTCCAAAAAACACCAGAAATAAATTTAAAGAAAAAACCTAGAGAAAAGTAGCAGTAGAAAATAATTATCTGAATAGCCGATTAATATAAGCTTCGCTAATTGTGTCGTGTGACAACTTGCATAAGACCACAAAAGTACGTAATTATATTTTTTATTTATTTTATAGCAGGAAATAAAAATAGCAATATTTATAATTAAATTCAGAATAAGAATTAAAATAATTGCTGTGCCTAATAAAAAATAATAGTTATTATGTTTGAATAGAAAAATAACGGTTGTATCATAGAAAAAAATGTACAAAACAAACGGAAAATCGATAAAATTTGCTGTTATTACTACTTTTAAGAAATTATAATTTTTGTTTAATATTCTAATTGAAAATTACTACTAGCGAATATATTTAATTAAAACTATAATATAAACTTGATTTAACACATATTTAAACTTTGTCGATCTCCGCGGTAGAGTGATAGCGTTTCAGTCTTTCATTCGGGAAGTCCCGGATTCGAATCCCGGTCAGGCGTGGCATTTATCATACGCTACAAAATTTCCATTTCATAATACCCATGTACAGACTTTTCAAGCTTATATGTTAAATTAATCGTCAAAGAAAGAATTGTACACACCAGCTTAGAACTACCGTTTTATAGTTCTTTACTTTCGTTATATTATGTTTAAGCCAATTTACGTAGAATTAAAAATAGTTAGTAAATTTAGAAATAAACTAAAAATTGTATCTTTATTTAATTAACACCTTTTGCAGTTTAAATGATCACCCAACATTAAAATGGTTACTTTTACTTGAAATTGTTTTTTTTATGTTACAAAGATAAGATAATTAAGAGTTACATAAAACTGATAATCGAGAGTTATTCGATTAATAATAATTAAAAGTTTTACATAAAAGGGATAGCAGAATTCTTTATTTATTTATTTTTTCGAAAAAGATACAAGAGTTCATGAAAGCGTTATTTTTAATGAAGTACACTACATAATTTTTCAAACACCTGTTAAATAATTAACTTTTTATTTATATAATTTTTAAGGTTAGACACTGAAGATGGGGAAACACCGAAAGCGCTTTTTAATTAGTAAATTTTCTTGCCTCGAATTCTCTATTTGATAATTTTAATTGTACATTGTACTTGTTAATGTTCAAACATTTCAATGTAAGAATGAGGTATGCGATCCAGTCATTTATTTTCAGTTTTATACAAGGTTTTTAGGTAAATCATATGAACACAATGGAAATTTACTACTGAATTACAGTTTTATTAGAAAATATTATTATTAAGTTATCACAATTATTATGCATAAATTTTCTGAAAACTTAAAAGTAATTACTTTTCAGTAATTTAACTGTACAAGGAAGTATTGTAATCGCGAAAAATTTCAGTTTTTAGATTTCAACGGAAAAAATATCCATTTTGACCATCCTTAAATCCATTTTCACTAGTTTCGGCGTGACGTCTGTACGTATGTACGCATGAACGTACGTATATATCTGGCATAACTCATAAACGATTGGGCGTACAGTGTTGAAGTTTTGTATTAAGGAACTCAAAAAATGTGAATTTTGGACATTTTCTTAACTGCAGTAATAAGCCATTATCAAAAGCTTTTCAAGATATATCATAAATGGTATTTATTTTCATTGTTCAACAGTTATAACCAAATAAAATTTTAATTAATGAAATATTTGGATCTTACAAGGGGAAGACACATCGGTTCGAATTCGATTTCATTTCTTTTTTTTTTAAACTTTTTTCTTATTTAAATATATTGATTTACTAATAATTATTAACTTCCAACTGTAAAAAAAATTACAATAAATATTAATTCAGTGATAATAAAAAAAAAAATATGAAAAAAATCAGAAGTTATTAGTGAAATAAAATGTTATGTCCTTTTAAATATTTGTATATGTAATTTAATATGCGTGTAAGGAAGTCATGTGGTGTCCATATCAGATGTTTTGTTTAAATATTTACTAATACAATGAAGTCCTACATTTACTTCGTTATTAGTATTTTTCGTAAGTAAATTTAAATATTATTTAGCCGAGGTCAAAATTATAATAATTATTATTTTTTAAGATTTATATGCAATATATAAAATATACTAGCATCCTTCCTTCGTGGTTTCGCCCGCGCTATACATTTATTTGCGTTTCCCGTCGCGGTAACTTACTTTTTATTTTATGGTTTTAGTCAAGTAACCGAGGGAGGTGCAGCCAGTCGCGTCGCACAGATAGTAACAATAGCAGTGGCTGTGTTAGTTGAGCCGCCGCGGCGTACACACCTTAAAAAAATAGAAATTTAACAAACGTTGAAAATGGTTTTTAAATATGTATCTGAAAAATATTTGCAAGCCCACAAAATAGAGCATCTCGGTCGCGGTTTCGTCCGCGCTACATGGTTACTTGCGTTTCTCGGTCATGGTTCGCATCGCTCGCTCTTCCCGTCTAGCTAGAGGACCCTGTGTTCATTAAACTCTTGCTTGTGAAAATAATAATGACGAATAAAAATTAAAGCCTGTTTAAATCATAAAAAGGTCCCTTTAGGCACGCCGGAAGACGGAGGTGCATATCACCGGTGCTAAATAGGGGATAAAAAAGATTTCCACCTTAAAGTTAAGAAAACTTTAAATTTATTCAATACGATAATGGTTGCACGTGAAAAAAGTTTCACATGTTTAGCATACGACAAGCCCCATTTTCTTACAATTTCAGAAACATTTTGGTCATCCCTTGACGTAAGGGTTGGTCATATCAAAAGTTGTTTCAAATAAAAGTTATAGGTAATTTTTAGAGGACTAACGACCACTTTAAACCGATTCTATACTGTTCCTATTAAGGGAGGTATGATTTTTTTTTGTCTCTGAAATTAAAGTTTTACAACCCCCTGGCCAATCGTTAGTGATATCAAAAATCTTTACTTAGATAAGTATTAGGCCCGTATCTAACGGATAGTATAAACTTTAAATTCAATATTTTATCTAATAATTCGATATTTTATCTAATAAGAAAGTTGTAGCGATATTTTGTTTTTTAGAACAGTCCCCCCATTTTCACCCCCATGGTCCGATTTTGCCCATTAATGAACTCGACCGACATGTTGGGTCGTGGTCGTTATATTTTATGTATCAATTTGAAAGTGACTGGCGCAAAATTACGGCAGTTATCGTGTCCACAAGAAACTGAAAATATATACATATATATATATATATATATATATAGAGTATATATAAACCTTTGAGTTGAAGGTGGTTTTGGGGCCTGGGGGATGTGAAAAGCGAAGATATGTCGAAATTTTCCGGAAGTTGAATCATGGTATCCATTACAATAGGTAGCTTTCTTATGAAATCTACCTAAAAATATCGGTACATAGTAATTTCTTCAGAGCAACAGTTTGTTCAGTACAGGACCCGAAACTAAGAGTGACCTAATAATGTGGATTTCAAAATAGTCGGTCTTCATCTTAAAAATATTATTTATGATTGGTTACCCGTAATTCGTACGGGTAAAAATGGGTTTTGTCCGGTTCTTAGCGTTATCTGACAAACACCACTAGGTTGTGACCGTACTTTGTTTTTCCTTTATTTAAAATCGTTTAATTACTTTTATTACTGCATTTGCAGCCAGTCGCATCGCATACACAGTAACAGTGGCTGTGTCGGTAGAGCCGCTGTGCCGTACACCGTTGCACAACTGAAAAAATCGAAATTAAAAAAAATCCGAAAATGTTTTTTATATATTTATTTGATGAGTATTGCAAGCCCCAATCTAGTGAATATCTCGTTTAATATAGTCGGAAATGAGGGAAATACTCGATCATTGTTCAAATTTTTTTTTTCTTTTTTCAACCCTTTCAAGATCGAATTTCGAAAAACGTAGAAACTGGATTTTACATATTTACATGAAAATTACACACAACAAAAATCAAGTTATATCTACATCTGTTACCGATAAATTAAAAAAACGTAGCCGGTTAAAAAAAAATTAAATTCATTTTAACCTTTTAAACTCTTCCAATACTTTAAAGGGACTTTCACCGTAAGAAGATGATGTATACAAGTTTTCATCAAATTATATTCAGTAGTTTTTTTCTGGGCGTTGATGAATCAGTCAATCAGGACAACTTACTTTATAAGTACAAACATATATTTATCATAATAATTTAGTATTTTATTTACGATGTAGACAACATCTATCTAAATTTAATATAATAATTCGATATCTTACATCACACGATATGTATTAGAAATATGAGATTATTAAAATTATAAATAGTTTAAAAAAAATATTTTTAATGCAACGAAAATAAAATTACTAAATTTATCGATTTTCGTCGGACGTGCGAGCATTCAGTGTATCACAAAAAAGAAGAAATTGGTAAATTTTACAAATAATCTCTTTCTAGTTTATATTCCATTTCTTTCCCCAAAAAAAATTACCATCACGATCATTAGCAATAAATGATTGCTTTTTTAATAATATATTAGCTGAAATTGTTTAATGACCCGTCAACTGAAAGTGGATTTAATACAAAACAATTGTATTATATATTTAAAAAAATATATAATAGATTTAATATTTTATTAAATCTATTATTTAACTATTTTTCTTTAGCGGTACTATGATAATATATTTAATGATAAAGTACAAAATCATAGATACAACTAATCACTGATTATATTCTACATTACATTCTTAAAACTCCAAACCGTTGCTAACTATAAAATCGTCACTTTCACTGACGACATCTACAATTCGTGCAATACGAATCGATAAAGAAACTGAAGCAAAGTTTTGAAAGAATTATCGCTATAAAAAAAGAAAGTCGTTTATATTTTAACCGTTTAAAAATTATTAATTTTTGGTACTTATTTTTCACTTTTCATAAATGTATTATACTGATTTAATTATATATGAAACATTTGTTTCACACGATTAATCGATCGATTATATTCGGGCATTTTATTTCATATCATAAAATAAGAAAATTAGATAAACTCTACAAAATTAAGAAAAAATTGGCATAAAAAAAGGTGCAAAAAATAAAAAAAATAATTTTTCGAATTTAAAAGTTTTGATTTTTAGTAGTCAGATTTTTATTAGTCACCGACGAATAAACAATCATCTTAATAATCCTTAACGTCGTGATAATGATAAAAAAATCTTAGTTTAAATGAGTTTTAAAATCGAAATTTTAAAATTATTTTCCCAGTCTGTTTTATTATGTTTTCAAGCAAATTTTTTTTTCTGTTTTTTTTTTTTATATTAGAAGTTTTACTTATCACAAATATCATATCCATATTCTTTTTTTGTCTTCAATTATTTGACTGGTTTGATGCAACCTATCCAAGATTTCCTATTTAGTGCTAGTCGTTTCATTTCGGTATACCCCCTACATCCCACATTCCTAACAATTTGTTTTACATATTCCAAACGTTGCCTGCTTGCACAATTTTTTCCTTCTACCTGACCCTCTAATATTACAGCGACTATTCCAGGATGCCTTAATATGTGGTCTATAATTCTGTCTCTTTTTTAATTATATTTTTCCAAATGGTTCTTTGTTCATCGATTTGCCGCAACACCTCTTCATTTGTTACTTTATCCAAGCACCTGATTTTTAACATTCTCGTATAGCACCGCATTTCAAAAGCTTCTAATCTTTTCTTCTCAGGACTCCGATCGTCCAAGTTTCACTTCCATATAAAGCGACGCTCCAAACATATACTTTCAAAAATCTTTTCCTGACGTTTAAATTAATTTTTGATGTAAACAAATTATATTTCTGACTGAAAGCTCGTTTCGCTTGTGCTATTCGGCATTTTATATCGCTCCTGCTTCGTCCAACTTTAGTAATTCTACTTCCCAAATAACAAAATTCTTCTACTTCCATAATCTTTTCTCTTCCTACTTTCACACTCAGTGGTCCATCTTCATTCACTATTTCTACTACATTTCATTACTTTCGTTTTGTTCTCGTTTATAAATAAATATGTTCTTGCATATCCATATAGAAATAAATTATTTGAAAGAAACGACAGGGTCGTTTGCAGGGTCGATCTGCTAAGAAACCTGTATTCTGTAAGGAAAAGAATTAATAATATCTAAGAAAAAGAAAAGAAATGACGTAAAGGAACTAATACAAGTATGAGCTATGTTTTTCTGTATGCGCGAATATAAATTATTTTTTATCTAAAATTTCCAGACTAATTTTCGTGAATTTTCTCGCAGAAATATTTCGAGTCACAAAATGACTTTTAGCTACGATGACATCTTTTCGCTTAACAATATAATATTTAGGAACGATGATAGAAAGTAAAACGTATATATCGTCTAAGAAGACAAAATGATTTTTGTTTTTAAAAAAACAGATAAAGATGGAGGAAGCTTGTCGGCTGAAATACAAAGACGGATTATTTTAACGAAGTAGGCGCTTAGGAAATTGACAACTAATTTTAAGGATAATGCAATCACAAGGAATACAAAGTTGAGACTGCTTCAGGTACTAGTCTTCCTAGTAATAGTGTACGGCGTTGAGAACTTTTTTTTTAAAAAGGTGCAGGAATCCATTTTACAGACGCCGAGGCAGTGTCGGGGTCGCTAACAGTCGGGGGGTCCGCAAGGTGTTATCACCTGCGCGCTACCGACTAAACCTCCACCCCTGGTTGCCCACCCTTTCTAGAACAGCTAGTTTTGCATTTCATCAGGAAAGGAGGAGTCGCCCACACACGTAGTCGAGCATCATACTACAATAATGTACACAATACATATACAGTATAAGGCACATTAGAAATTAATACACAATCATACTGATAACGACGTTGAGAACCTGGACTATCGAGGTGGAGAACCGGAAGAGAATTGATGCGTCCGAAATAAGGGTCTACAGAAAAATGCTCGCGTCGCATAAATGGAAAAGAGGACGAATAAATGTATTATAAACGAGCTGAGTATACAAAGGAGGGTGTCCGCAAATATGTTTCTAGCACATCCGTTGCTTTGTCGGCCATGTAGTCCATAGGCCCGGCGAAAAACTTGAGAGGCGACTAGCTTCTCTATATATAGCTTCCATAATGTCATATAGTTTACCTATGTGACTTTTGGATTAAAATGAGGGCAGCAGGTCACGCGGAAGACCACCGAAAAGATGCCTGGACCAAACTGAAGAACAGACTGGAGAAACGGCAGGTACATTGATTCGAATGGCAAAGGACCGTGAGTTATGGCGGAAAATTGTGAGCGGGATAGGTTTTTTTACTTGGGCGAAAATCGAAGTGTCGTCATTTGTGGCCGAACATGATATTTATATAATAAAAAAATAAATTTAAAAGATTAACCTAAAAATTAAACATAAGGAATATATATAAACACAGTATAAATGGAAAATGCCTATGTAGTTTGCTAAAAGCGAAATACAACCATAATTAAAATTTAACTTAAAAGAACAGAAAAACATTCGGCATACGTCATAAATGGACGAAAAAGACTGTACGAATAATATAATTTTTGAATCCACACGTAAGAACATAAGAAATCATAAGATATTCGATAACACAGTCATATTGTTCCCTAAAATATTAGTGATGTCAGCTCCAAATTTAAATTTCCGATGCAATGTCGCATAACAGACACAGTCCAAAAGAATGTGGTGTACCATCAGTTGGCAGTCGCAACGAACACAAAGGGGTGCATCGCTGCACCCGATATCTTGGTCATCAGATATCTTTGAGTGAGCCTATTGCGCCCTATTCGCAAACGGCAAATAATAACCTCCTCACGACGGTTATTCTTAAATGAAGAGTTCCAGGGTGACACAGTATCCTTAACCGGATGAAGTTTATTATTGACGGTAGCATTACATTCACTCTGCCACTCATCACTATTCTGAAAACAGACAAGATCATTAGAAACAACGCGATTAGCGAAAGGAAGCTGCAAAAACAAGCCTCTTTTGCCACACGATCAGCGCACTCACTGCCTGTAATTCCAATATGTCTGGGGATCCAGCAGAAGCGCACAGTTGTTTTACGTTGAGTAATTTCAGACATAGTAGACTGTATATCACAGACAATAGACTGTCTGGAGTACATATCACTAATGACTTGCAAGGCGCTCGTAGAATCTGAACAGACAAGTACTTATCACAATTTTGGGCTAGTACATTTAAGACCTTGTTAATCACAAACAGCTCCGCGACGAAAACACTGGCGATACTGACGATACTGGGAAGCCAAAACATGAATGTCCTACCGTCAACCACAAAAGAACAATAATTAGAATTATCGTGTCTAGAGCCGTCTGTATAAACTACATTCATCTGGATTCTCGCTATCTACAATATTAAAAGGTTTTAAATGAATCGGGTAACCAGCTTTCAGACATGAGAGGGATGACTGATGATGATGAAGTACCAATCTAAAGCGATAAAGAAAACTACTAGTCGGGTTCAAGATTAATTTTTTAAAATTTAATTCTTTCTCTTTTTCAGAAAAATTTATACCGACAATTTAATCAATCTGTCATTTGTGAATGCGGGATATACAGAAACTTGAAAAAGTGACGCTACCTTATAGAAAACTGAATAAGTTACCGTAGCAGTTAAAAGTGGCCTCGATTATGCGATTCGCATAATTGAATACAATGTTGCATGCTCTTAAACATTTGAACATTTGTTGAGGAATTGCAGTGACACATCGTTCAATTTCGCTCTGCAATTCAGGAATGGTTTGAGGATGAGTTTTGTTAACGGTATCCTTAAGGTATCCTCCCAAAAAAAAGTCAGCAGAGGATAAATCAGGAGACCGAGGGGGCCACAACCCCTTCGAAATCACTTATCCTTGAAATCATTGTTCCCAGAAAGTCATAGTGTTGTTGCCTGTATGAACCGTAGAATTTTCCTGCTGAAATTACGTGTACGCTAACCATTCTGCAGGTATATTATTTATAAATTGTTGCACCATCTGTATATAGTAATGCTCACTGTTCAATGTGTCATGAAGAACGTCATGACGATTCGCTTACGTGATATTGCACACCAAACGTCCACTTTTTGTCCGTACAGCTGAGTGGATTTTCCGTACATCAAATGATGAATTCTGTGCATTCACGTATCCGTCAAAGCGGAACGATGCCTCGTCAGACCGAAACCAATCATCCAGTACTTCTCCGACTGGCGTTGCAGATGACATGAACTGTTGACAGATAGCTACACGTTTTCCAGGTATTAACATTAATTCTGTACGGATGCATCTTTAAACACTCGCACGATGCCGTGCGGACATTACCAACGGAGAGATCAGATCGGCTAGATAGGCATAGCACAGATTTCTAGGGACTAACAGAATATGCAGCTTGCACGTCAAACAACTTTTCTGGAGTTAGTATTTTCGGTCTGGTGTTTGGTGCATCCACACCGTACTTTTCTGTGAAGGCATTCTGAATCTGAGCATAACTGGTACATCTAATGTACTGTGAGACAATGAATAGTCTCTGATGTACTGTGTAACCCGTTTTTCCTCAACTTTACCAGATTAAACACGCAACAAAAGAAGGAAACATTCTTCCATAAGGTTGCGTCACTTTTTAAACACTCTATATTACAAATAATTTGAATTATACTTTTAAATAAAATAGCGATTCATTATTTTATTAACAATTATCTTATATAATTTTATAATTAATCGATTAATTAAATCTCTGAATCGTTAATTTAAAATAAAATTAATTATAATTGAATAAGTAATTGTAGCAGAGATTAATAAGACATATCTAATATCTAATACTAAACTCATATAAAATTACGTTGGTCCGTGAAGTTAGACACGATGATGTGATGACGATCTCATAGTTTCACCATTTATCACTTTCCCATAAAATGTTAATAGGAAGGAAGAGGCTTTTACTTTCTATACTTAACATATATGCTCATTTATAACATCGTATTACTTATATACTTACTTTTTGTAATAGTAATAATAATAATAATAATTGCAAGGGGAAATGTTTTGCCACATTTCCTACAGT
Source organism: Lycorma delicatula (assembly GCF_047948215.1). Classification (NCBI taxonomy): domain Eukaryota; kingdom Metazoa; phylum Arthropoda; class Insecta; order Hemiptera; family Fulgoridae; genus Lycorma; species Lycorma delicatula. The sequence continues at coordinate 157,269,318 of NC_134460.1, forward strand.
TTCATAGTAACTATAAAAGAAATATACGAGATGGTTTGGTCATACTTCTACTAATTAATGAGTTATTAGGTTGAAAAAGTTGTTACGTACGTAATGAATAGCTTGTTCTTTGTTTAAAGACAGTGTCTACTATCGTGAAATAATTATTACAAGAGCAATAATGAGTTTCTTCTTAGTTAATTAATTCGTCACAATCAATATTCTTATTTTTTATGTTAGCTTCTTTTTTCTTTAAGATACGTACACAACAATAATTTTTTAAGCATTCATTCTTACAATCATTTAATGTGTACCTAAAATAATGTCTCCATTTCCGGTTTCAATTAAATAATATATAATAGTATACATTAATTACCTTAAATATAAAGATATTCTAGACGTGACACGAGGTACGAGTAACTCCTGAAATATGCATAAGTATTCTTAAATTAACAAACTTATAAATGCCTGGCTTACTAAGGAAGATTAGGAAAGTAGTGGTTTCCTACCTTATGTAAATTATCAATGGTTTCTTCTTTTTTATGATATCTTCTTCAACGAGCTAAAGATATTGTTGTAGATCTGGATGTCAATTTTACCATCCATAGATATTTAGTTCTACAAGTGACATTTTCAGTTGTTCACTACAGAATCTGTTTGTAGACTAAATATAATTACCCTTACAGAAACCGACCCATTTATTTATTTTTACATCACGACTGTAAGAAAGCCAAGAAAAAACAGTGTAAGGAAGAAACTATTTTATCCTTTATTCTTGACAATAAATAATAAATTACATTAATTTTACTAAGTAGCAAGTTTGCTACTTTTTTTTTTTTTGCCCGTCCGGACCATTTGCATAACAGTTAGGAACTTTTTTTGTTTTCCCAATATTTTTTCACTTTGTTGTTTTTCTTCCTCGGTCTACTTTCTTCTTATAAGCTTCTTATCCTTATTTTCCGGAATCATAAATTCTTTAATTAATTTTCTAAACTGGTCACTATTTAAACAGGTTTGTTTGGAAAAATTTTTAAAGTTTTAAAATAGTTTTCTACTTTTTTAAACCGGCTAAATTTAATAGATCTACTGTTATAAAAGTTAAATATTTATTTTAACTTGTTTTTGTTCATTCTGTATAAATGATCGTAAAATTATAATCTTGTTCTCCGGATCATGTCTTTTATTTTTTCTGTATTTTTATAAATCTTTGTTTCACTTTTTAGTTAATAAATTCTGTCCTCATAATCGGGTCCATATATGTTTCTTAAAGTTCTTTTTTCTATTTTAAACAGGTCCTTATCCGTAAAATTTTGCAAACTCTCAGCGCTATGTAAATATTTAAATTTTGGTACTATTTTGACTTCCTTATTTTCGAGAATTTTTAGTACTTATAATTTATTTTTTTATCGTTGGACGACCGTTTTGTTTTTTCTAAAGAAATCTGTAAGCCTATTTTATTAGCTCATTTGATTAATTTCTGGACTTTAATTCGAGGCTTGTCCATGACCTTTGCAAATATCGCGATATCGTTTGCAAAGGCTAATAAATAGCGTTTAAAAATTTGTTTTTATAACTTTTTTAACATTTTCTGCAATATTTAGTTTTTCGAGTTCTTTCTTACATTATCTAATTACTATGAATTTTTTATTTCTGTTTTCTTAATAATGTTAAACTTTTTGCGTCTATTTTAAATTCTTGTAATATATATTAAATAAAGACTCGCGATGTGTGGAATCGTAAAGTTTTTGAAAATCTATAAATATCGTAATTAATTTTCGGTTTCAAATTCTCTAGTACTGTAAAATTTATTCTAAATTAAATATTCGTTCCACGCAACCTCTTCCAGGTCTAAATCGTCCTTGGTATTCCCCTAACTTTTTTTCTATTATCGGCTGTATTCTGTTTAGCAAGGCTTTGGATAGAATAATTTGATACGGAACTGTTTGAAGTAAGATCCCTCAGTAATTAATAATATCTGTTTTATTTTCTTTTTTATGAAGCGATGTATTAACGCATTTTTCCATTCTGACGGGATTTTCCTTTTTTCCCAGATTTCTTTTAAAATAGTTTCCAATTTTGAGCCTAATACATCCCTCGCGTCCTTTAGTGTTTCTCCTACTACTCAATCCTCATATGTTTTTTTATTCTTTAAAGATTTAATAAACTCTCGATAGCAGCAAGTTTTCTATTACTGTATAATATTACTAATCTTTAACTTTTGAGAACCGCAAAAAATAAAACATTAAAGTGTTGTAACGGTCGATTCAAATTGTTTTGTATAAAGCACCGTGGGATGTTACAAAGTCAATTTTTCATACCGATGGTGAAAAAATTCGTAATTTTTTTGTATACAAAATACCACTTAATATTAGAAAACTTAATAAACACTAAACTTCTTAGACGACAATGAAACGCCTAATAAACTAAAGCGCTGACCATTTTACAACTATATACGTGTAAGATGAAATACAAAATAATATATCGATTTTGAAGGGAACGCAAAGGTAATGAGTCCATTCAACTTTAAATACAATAATACTAATTATAAGAAAACAAAACAGTAGATGAAAGAGTTAGAAAGTGAAATGACAGTGGGCGTCCACTTCATCAACACGTCCTACAATAAAATAAAAATTATGACAACTATTAACCCCTAATAAAACAAGTACATATCATACGTTAATATCAGTATAATAAAGAATATATAATAATGATTATTGGGAAATATCCTATAACAATGTAAAATAATTATAAACGTATAAATGCTCGTAAATCATTTGCTTATATTTATGAACTCTCGCTGAGAAGAAGCCATAAAGTAATAAAATGAAAGAATTTTGCAATAAATTAATAATTAAAAAAAAAAAAAAAATGGAAATTTTGATTCGCTGATGATGTTGTTCTTTTTAATAAAACTAAATTTAGTCAAGAGAAATACTCAGTATTGTAAATACATTGATAAAGGTGAAATTTGAAATAGCAATATACAAAACGAACGAAATTAAATGCGAGAGAAAAGAAAGTAAAGTAAAATAAATAAAAAAAACATATTGCCAGTTAAATTTTGTTTCAAAAGTAGTAATATTAGAGTATGCATTAAAGTGGGTAAGGTTAGAGTACGGACCCACCGGGTTGGTCTAGTGGTGAACGCCTCTTCCCAAATCAGGTGATTTGGAAGTCGATAGTTCCAGCGTTCAAGTCCTAGTAAAGCCAGTTATTTTTACACGGATTTGAATACTACATCGTGGATACCGGTGTTCTTTGGTGGTTGGGTTTCAATTAACCACCCATCTCAGGCATGGTCGAACTGAGAATGTACAAGACTACAATTCATTCACACTCATACATATCATCCTCATACATCCTCTGAAGTATTATTTAAAAAAAAGGTAGTTACCGGAGGATAAACAGGAAAAAGAAAGGAAAGGTTAGAGTACGGAAGAATCAAATGTAGATTGGCAACAGCCACGATAACTTTTACGTGAAGACTACAGATGCAGGAATTAGAAAAGATTTTTCTTTTGTATTTGTAAACTGTGGCTTATTATGATGATGGAACATAATGTACAGGAAAAAATAACAATTTTTAAATATAATGTCTTAATAGAACGCTAAAAATTAGATGGAGGAGTTAATTTATCATAAAATGAAAATGTTTTTCCTGTCAGAATGAAGAAAAGGAAACTGATATTGTAGAAGAATAAGTAATATTACAAAAAGAAAAACTATACGGGGAGTATATTTCATAGCCATCTAGGTGTGGTGTAATTAAATAAATAAAACAAAACTCTACTTTTGGCTTTATTTATTACTTTTTAAACTAATATGTACTTTTTCGAATAGGGTATTTAAGGCATTATTGTTTAACAAAGTAATAGGTACCCCAGATCGGTACACTCTTTCCCCCCCCCCCCAGCTCTCTCAACCACGGTCACACCGAGAAAATAGTGGCACTAAGTCTCTTTAAACTCAGACCGATTCAAGCAGAGTCTGAGTTACATTTATAGATTAAAAAAAAAAACTGACAACAGAGTTGCAGGACTTTCCGGGAAGTCCTACAACTGAGGGTTGTTTCTGATGCACGGCTTACACACACAACTTAATTAAAAATATTTATTATTTTATTTAAATATAAGTTTTGTTGTTTACTTAATTCAATGATTTTAAATAAAGTAAAAAATATTTTATACGGTATGCGCGCGCATATCGTATTTAATTCACGCGAGTGTGGTGGTACTAGCGACGATGGTCGACACTAACTAAACTAATGTAATTTCACAAGTTACATTGAACAAATTTCGCTTGTACGGTCGGCAAACTGGTGTAGCCGCGAGACTTAATACTACAGATACTAAGTCGACCATGCGATCGAGTTCGAGACCCGGCCACACCGAATTAGTTATTAACAATATAAATATTATTCATTTATTTAATTCTACCGCTCACCTGTGATTTCAACAGAGACCATTTTTTTTTGGGATGGGATGCGGTTTTTTTTTGCGATTTTACAAAAAAATATTTTTGCACATACTGCTATTTTTTAATCGTTTATAAATGTGCCTCAGAAAAATATGACCTTAATTAGGCGAAATCTCAAGATACTGAGGGTGACCTTGCTCTACAGCCTCACCCCCTTGATGTTTTAAGTTAACAATTTAAAGGTATCAATACTCCATATATAAAAGTAATCTGAGGAAGATCGGTGAAAATCAGTCTAGTAGTTCTGGATATATGAGGTGAACCCACCGGGTTGGTCTAGTGGTGAATGCGTCTTCCCAAATCGGCTGATTTGGAAGTCGAAAGTACCATCCATTTTCAGAACTTATTTTTACTTTCCAGACTAGATAGCGCTATAGCTGTAGAAGATCAATTATTATAATCGATCCAGTTTGGGTGTATGCGGTTTTCACTGGATCTTGACGTTTTGACACCTAAGGAACTCAAAAAACCGGATGGTAATTTTCAGGATGTTAATATTCGTATGTACGTGTGTATGTTCGGTGTCGGCCTCTATATCACCTCATATATTTATTCTTTCTTTACCTGTTTAGCCTCCGGGAATTACCGTTTAGATAATTCTTCAGAGGATGAATGAGGATGATATGTATGAGTGTAAATGAAGTATAGTCTTATACGGTTTTAGTTCGACCATTCCTAAGATGTGTGGTTAATTGAAACCCAATCACCAAAGAACACCGGAATCCACGATCTAGTATTCAAATCCGTATAAAAGTAACTGCCGGATTCATTACTGTACTTTGTAACTCATGCCAAGAATTAAAAATTAAAAATTCATATTATAGGTAAGACTTCCAAAGGGTGTTAACTACCTAAACAGCCGAATCAGCTTAAAATTGCAAGAAAAACCTTTTACATTTTCAATAAAACAAATGTTACGGCGAGCAGTAGGCCAGTTACTGTAAGGATGGATGATAGAACTATCCACTATTGTTAGCTTTCCACCCTTAGAAATCGGTAGATAGAGGTTTTTTTTTTGAGGGATTAAACAAAAGAAAAAATTTAATTATACGAGGTTCTGCTAATACAAATAATATTGTTGGAATAAGTAAATTTTTTTAAACAAGTTTTTGAATTTTTATTTGAAACACTGCATTTTATAAATACTTCGTTAACTGTTTAATTTGAATCTGTAGTATTAAAATATTTTTCTCTACGTTAAGCGTTATTAAAGGAGAAACCATTTCTTAACCCTTATCCCGGTAATAAGCGGGAGGATTTAACATTACAAAAAATAATTTTTTTGTTCGAAAAATTCCAAAAAATTCGTTATAATTATATTTATATCACTCGCAGAACAACGTATACTTCAGAATAAATTTTTTACGATTTTTACGTTTACCGATGGAACTCAAAAATCTTTTACTTATAATTTGGCTTATTAAACTATATTTTACTTAGCTAAACCTGAAAAGCTTTTTGACTGTATAAAATTTCTGATTCTTTCAACCCGGTTGCATAATCTTGAACCTTGATTCTATAACCAGGATTTGTATTCAAGAAACAATAAATTCCAAAAATTATATTTCTTTTCTTTTAGTATCGCATTCCAAGTATAATAAATTAAATAAAACAACCTAAAATGTTTTTCAATGTGACTTTTTTCAACGCCGATCTCTCTAGCGGAGCGGTAGCGTATTGATTCTTAATCCGGAGGTCCCGGGTTTGAATTCCGGTCAGGCATGGCATTTTTCATACGCTACAAAATTCCGTTTCCATATCTCAAGCAAAAGCTTCAAACTTATGTAACGATATCAAGTCAAAAAAAAATGTAATATGTAATCGAAGGTTTAATTTTAAACTTTTACGACTAAAAGAAAGATTCAATTCCAAGCTCTATGCAAATTTTTAAAAATTTTTAGCAACATTCTCGAAATAATAATAAATTAGAATAGTTTCTATCCTTTATCTAACAACAAAAATAAGATTGTATTGATATTCGATATGGTAATTTTAAAAACGTAACATGTTTATTGTACAAGTTTAAGACTTTCATAATTTTTTCTTTTCAAAGCCGCCTGCTTGTGTACTTTCATAAAATTTTCTAGAAATAAAAAAAAAACAATATCGTAAAGTAAACTACTTAGAGGAACTGAATAGAATAAAATTTATTTAATTTTAACAATAAAAATTGTAATTTACATCAGTAAATAATTTTTTATAACACGAATGCTCTCATGTTTATTTTACAGGTTTTTATTTTTCATGATCACGACCACAAAAGCATTGAATAAAAAAAAATAGTAAAAAAATAAAAATAAAAACACCGACACACAACCACACAATACGTAGTTATCGTATCTTTTTAAAAATAAACTAAAAATATTAAGGTGCGAATACTTTCTATCTTAGTATTTACGAGTGTTAAATCTTTATCCTATTTAGGACCGTTCACTCATTTAACTTTTATACTTCTTTCGCTGAAGGCATTAGAGAAAGCATAAAATAGCTTAGTATAACATTTTATACTATAAATCACATTATAATTTTATACACAGAAAAAGAAAGAAAAAAAAGCTTAATTAGTAAATCATTGTGTCCATGTATATTTTATTTTTTAGAAAAAAACGATACAGAACAGTTATAAATTACCATGAAAAACATAATACATAAATATATACAATTGTAATGCAAGATGAATGGAACTAGATTATTATGGTGTTTTAAATATTTAAAGAAAGAATATAGCGTAAAAGTGTAGCTAAAAAGGTAAATATGATTAAGGTGAACATATAAAAACTAAAATCAACAGTTTTGTCAACCATAGCATCTGTTTATAATTCATATTAAATATGCTGAATTTATATGATTGTTGCTTTTTATAGTAAAAACGTAAACATATTTACACATATTATTTATTGTAAAACCTAATAATACTTAACTTGCAAATAATTTTTTTTGGAATGTGAACTGGAAATATAAAATATCTCCACTATTAAAATTAAAGGGAAATCAGTAAATTGGTTGGTACGTAGTTTTCCATAATAATAAAATACAAAATTAATTAACTATTTTTAAAAATAATAATTTTAATGATATTTTATTGTATAAATAATTAAGGAGTTAAAATGTCCTATTCGATTTTTTGTTATAAAAATTATTTCTTAAAAGGATATAATAAAACGAAAATAATTTTTTTCTACCTTACTGAAAAAAAAAAGAAAAGTTAACTATATGACTACGTAGTTAGTCCGGTTAAATCCGCATACGATGAGTGGCTTAGATCAAAGGATCAACTTCAATTTGGGAATAGTTTTCATTAATTATATTGATTTTTATTACGCTTGAAACCCCCCCCCTCAAGACTGTTATTTACATAGGATAAATATTTAAAGATTTGATAACGGTATATGGTAAAAAATCTGATGTGGACTAAACTATAATTTTCAATTAACATTGAATAATCAGATGTTTCAGCAAATCTATTACATATACAATACGTATGTAATAATGCCTATTAAATTATATATACACATTTTTAGAGGTACATAAAACTTTATTTCACTAATAACTTCAGATTTTTTTTCATATTTTTTTTCTTTTTTATTGTTAACATTGAATAATTAATTATTGTAATTTTTTTTTACAGTCACAGGTTAGTAATTATTAATAAATCAATAGATTTAATTTAAAAAAAAGAATGTTAAAAAATAAATTAAAAAACTTAAAAAATAAAAAAGAAGAAGTCTGATTCGAACCGATGTGCCTTCCGCTTACAGATCCAAATATTTCATTAATTAAAATTTCATTTGGCTATAACTCTGGTACCAAAGAATACTTAGTTAAGAAAAAGTTCAAAATTCATTTTTTTTAATTTTAAGCTTTTTTGGACATTTTTGGTTCAGTCAATTGCAATTAAAAGGGGAGGTGCACAAGTAGATGTTAGAACAGTCCTAAATCCAAAATTTCAACATCCTACGGCTAATCGTTTCTGAGTTATCTGAGATACATATGTACGTACAGACGTCACACCAAAGCTACTCAAAATGAATTCAAGAATAGTAAAAATGGATATTTCTGTTGAAATCTGAAAACCGAAATTTTTAGCGAACACAATACTTACTTCACTTCGTACAAGGAAATATCCATTTTGACCATCCGTGAATCCATTTTCACTAGTTTTGGCCGTACATCTGTACGTATCTGTTTATATGATACGTACGTATCTGTACGTATCTCGTATAACTCAAAAACGATTAGCCGTAGGATGTTGAAATTTTGAATTTAGGTCTGTTGTAACATCTAGTTGTGCAACTTTCCTTTTGATTGCAATTGACTGGACCAAAAGTGTCCAAAAAAGCCCAAATTCCAAAAAAAAACTGGAATTTGGATGTTTTCCTAACTGCAGTAATAAGCCCACATTGAGAGTTTTTCAACGATATATCATTAGTGGTACTTATTTTCATTGGTTACAGAGTTAAATAAAATTTTAATTAATGAAATATTTGGATCTTTCAAGAGGAAGGCACATCGGTTCGAATTCGGCTTCATCTTCTTTATTTTTTAACTTTTTTTTTTAATATATTGTTTTATTAATAATTATTAACCTGATTGTAAAAAAAATTTCAATAAATAATAACATTAAAAAAAAAATATGAGAAGTTATTAATGAAATAAAGTTTTACGTACTTTACATTTAAAAAAAGAATGTGTGTGTAATTTAATAGGCGTACAATGAAGTTATGTGATGTCCACATCAGATTTTTTTTCCATCAAAAAAATATTCGTCATTATCAGACGATTTTGTAGATTATATTCCTTCGGTTTATATGTTTTTTAAATTATCTTATTTCTTCAAATAGACATTTTAATGAAATATTTCATAAAACATAAATAAATTTTGATGAAGCTATATAAAATAAAAATGTATTTATTTTAATGTTTTGAGTCGGCTGATAATATTTCAATTCGGTTGTAATTTGTTGCTGTCGTGATTTATATTATATTATTGAATTACACGTTGTATTAAGGTTTCGTAATTAGGAAACGTTCCTACTACATTATTCAAACCCAATAAATGTGAGGGTGGACCATTGAGAGCCATTGACACAGGGTGCAGAGTATTGTTAACGCCAAAAGGTACTGTACCATAATAACTAATACTTTTTTTATTTTATCATTAAAACTCTATTTTTAAAATAAAACAAATATAATATATTTGGTAGGCTAGTTAGGTTAACTTAGCTGACCTATATCTGTTGTCGTAGGGAGCTGTTATGGAAGAGCTGTCAGCTGATTCACGTAAAAACAACGTTACGTTGATAAATTCAAGTACGAGCGTTCAGACAAACAGAAAAAGAGGAGCTGCTCTATCAGGGATCCTAGAAAATCTTCACGGCGCAATCTTATAAGAGACATTATAGACAATATCAGTGACGTCATCGATGATATGAGTGACACCTCTAGAAGTGGGGAGGATATCACGGACTCGTTGACGAATTCCTTCCCGTGGCAGACTATCCCAATTTTACGCAAACCGAAAGCGTTACGTGCTCGGACCAGTACTGAACGAAAGTTAGATTTTTAGGGTTCCAACGACTGATAGGGGTAACTCATTTAAAGGATCTGAAGGAAAAATGTCTATAAATCCTGGATATGCTGAGCTAACTAATACTCGTCGGGAAGCCGATAGGGTATGCATGTTGCGCTTCTACCGAGCTCTCGTCGGTTCCCGCTTGGGCTAGGGCTGCGTGGCTTATTCTTCCGCACTGGCCATCGCTCTTAGGATACGCAATGTAGTCCATCATTTACTTTTTCCGTCTTGCTGCAGGTGCGTATCGTTCAAGCCCCGCGGTAAATCTACTAGTGGACAGTGGTGAGCCATCTCTTCGGTATAGACGAAACCAAATGATGTGGTCCTATCTGGCTCGTATTACAGCTTCAAATCATCTGACCTTTGGTGCGGTGTTCTTTAAACCGAATCTTAATCGATATCAGGAACAGTTGATATCTACTGCTCGGCTTGGCTCAGAGCTCAGCGCCTTTTCTTGGTGCTAAATATACAATTACCTCTAGTTCATACTGTTACTCAATGTTATTATCCCTTTGGCAGCCTTCTATCGTAAATTACGGAATTAGTCTTCGTAGATATCGAAAAAACTACTCGAATCCGGTTACTTTGCAAGAAGAATTTTATGATATTATTAATAGCATGAATCCAGATGATATAGTTTGTACGGATAACTCTAAACACGATGACTGTCGGTTGTGCTTTTACGGTTGGCAATAGAACATACATGTTTGGCCTTCCCAGCAGCATTAGTGTTTTAGTTCCGGAGCTGTTAAGATCTGCAAGATCTTAAATATATTTTTTTATATATATCATAATATAGTTTATAAGGTAAATTTTAATTGTTAACTTTTAATTATTTACTATAATAATTTTTTGTCCGAACGCTAATAACGACACTTCGTTATGCGCAAAGGAACAAAAAATCAACACTAAGCCTTGTGGAACACATCCCAACCCTGTAGGGGGAGACGCTCGCCTTGTGGCACTTCCGGTCACCACACCACCCGCCCGCCGCTCGTTCCTAGCCCTACGGGCTATAATGGGAGTCGTCTTTCGCCATTTAACTTTTTACGTCTCATAGTAATAAGCCAGGCCTCGTTGGGATGCCGCCGACGTAACTTTTTACGTCTCATAGTAATAAGCCAGGCCTCGTTGGGATGCCGCCGACGTAAATGCCTCGGTAGATATTTACATCAGTGATTTATAACTCAGCTTTTACCTTCGCTGCAGGCCTCGTCCGGACATCTTGAATATCCTACATCGTTTTTCTCTGAACTAGCTAACCGAATTTGCTTCCGCAAATTCGGTTCTACAGTACATCGGTTCTACACTGCGGAAGCTAGTTCTACACTTTACAGAGCAAATTTGTGCGTAAGTGTCTTATAATATTCCAGGCAATTGAGTAAATAACATACCACCAAAAATGTTATACTCAACAACGAAATTTAATCCTAGTTCTCTTAGCGAACTCGATTTTCAGTTCATACCCCTGACTTGGTTTCATTTATGGACTCCAATTTGGTCTACCAAGGAGAGGCGGACAGACCTACTACTCCCACTCAGAGCCTTGTGGAACACCACAACTCAAGAGAACACTGGCCGTCTTGAGTTGGAAGACACAAAATCCTGATCCGCATGTCTCCCTTGGCGGAAGTATCCATCGCCGATCCTTCGGAGAGGTAACATTGAAGTTTTTATGAACTACTCATCAGAGTACCTAACTAACAGGTAAACTTACATTGTTGAAGTGACTTAACTTCGGTATTTTTTAAACTATTTAAAAGCCTAGCCTGTCGGCTAACTCTCTATCTATTTCTCTTTCTTAAAGCTGATTTGTCATCCTCATTACTATAATTATGTAATAGTATGTTTAATCATTTCGTCGAATATTTAAATGTTTTCTATTGATTTTTCTATAATTTATTTTCATTCATACGAGTTTGTCCTGAATTTAGATTTTTCAAAGGACACTTTTAATTTCGTTTTCTCGGAATTTTTAAAAACAATTCGTAGTTTTTTAAACGTAGAATTAAAAAAAAAAATTTTAAGAATAACATTAATAAAAATAACTTGTATAATATTTCTTCATTTTAACTTGACCGGTAACTTAGATTTTAGAAATTTACCAGTAAGATAAAACACTTAGTAAATTAAACGTATTATGAAGGTTACTACTATATGTGATTCCAGACGCCTTTTACGACTATCTGGGTACAATATCGAATTTATCTTTATTCTATCCGGTAAACATCTTTTATTACTATCTATAAATTAAGTTAATTTAAACTTTCACTCTTATAAAAAGAGTTTAAATTCGAATAACGTAAATTTTAATAGTAGAATACATTAATAAACGGGGTAATATATACACACATGAATAAATTTACTCTAGTGACAATGGTTGTAGATAACAGTCACCTTGTACGGTATCGATTGCGTTTGAATATTCTATAATAGACTTTTAATACATAAAAGAATGTTTGCCGGGTAAATTAAAAACGATTTCGGTTATTGTACGCACACAGTTAAAAAGAGGTCTGCATTTACAAATTGTTAATTTACTATAAAAAGTGTTTTATCTATAAATAGATTTTTAACATTTAAAATACTGGTCAAATAAAAATGAAGAAATATTAAGTTATTTTTATTAGCATTTTCTTAATCGACAAAACATATTCGCTTTTCTCATTACCAAATATATACTTTATTTCTTTCTCTAATTTAGAATCATCACGTTACTTGAAATAAAAAATATTTAAATTAAATTAACTAGGTTTTAAATTATTTAAAGTAATCAACTAAGTTTAAATTATTTATCATTTTATTTAAATGTAGTATTTTTTCCTTTATTTAATTTAATGATTGTAATTAAAGCTATCGCGCATACGGTATTTAATTCGCGCAAGTGTGGCGGTGTTAGCGGTGACGGTCAGCAATAACTAAACTAATGTAATTTCACAACTTACTTAAAACAAATTTCGCTTGTACGATCGGCAGACTGGTATAGCCGCGAGGATTAACGCACCAAATACCGAGTCGATATCGAGTCGAGTTTGAGAGCCAGCCAGACGGAGTTACTTTTTTATTCTTCAAATATTATTCATTTATTTAACTCTACTGCTTGTCACAACATAGCAGACGACTAAAACAGCATTTTTTTCGGGTGGGGTTAGGATTTTACAAAATATTTTTTTGCAAATATTGTTATTTTTTTATTGTTAACAAATGTACCTAAGAAAAATATGACCTTAATTAGGTGAAATCTCAGAATACTCAGGGTGACCTTGCTCTACAGTCTCACCGTCTTGATCTTTTAAGTTGAAAATTTAATGGCATCAATGCTCCGTATATAGAAGTAACGTGACCAACTTTGGTCAAAATCGGTCCAGTAGTTCTGAAGATATAAGGTGATATAAGAGGCTAACACTGAAAACAGACACACGTACAAAAGAACATTAACATCCAGAAAATTTCCATCCGGTTTTTTGTGTTCCACAGGTATGGAAAAGTTAAGATCTGATGCAAACCGCATATATGCAAGCTGGACCGATTATAATGGTTTCCCTTCTGGAGCTGTAGAGCGCTATCTAGACGGGAAAGTAAAATCTTAAAATAAAAGATATCTAACAAACAGGAGTTCGTATCCCCTCAAAATTGTTTCATTTCTTATCAAATAAAAAAAAAAACGTAATTACATTACAAAAATTTAAGATTACACCGTTCTAGAGATATAAGTATAAATAAAGGCCAATATCAAACATATATATATATATATATATATATATATATATATATATATATGTGTGATTACGATCTATTTTATTCTTAAAACGGATATATATTGCAACGTTCATCATTGCACTGAGCTATGAATATTACGGTAAAACCCCGAATACCGGTAAATCTTAAGTTTTACCGGTAAATTCTAATATTTAGCAATTCGCTTGGTAAAACTCCGAAAAAACCTTTAAAACACATTTATTTCGGACTTTTACCAAATCGTTTTGGTCATTATTGACATTTACCGTAGACTGTTGGTAAAAGTTGACAATTTAAGGCGGTAAAAATTTCAGTACGACTTCATTTCACCGGGGTAGCTGAAATCCGAACGAAATCTTTCACTACAGTAACTCTCAAACGAAATATTTCGGATATACGTTTATGTGATGAACCTTTTCCATTATTTTCACGAGTATTATATGTGTTTGAAAATCCCGGGAGAACTTCCAAATACACCGTATATTAATTTCATAATGATTTTCAAATTTTATTTTGTTTAAAGCAATTTCACCAATATTTATACTAAATTATAAATTTGTTTTAATTTTTTGTATATTTTTCGTTAAATTATTATATACGTTATTACTACCCAATTGAAACCAATCGTTTGATATATCCATTTCACTAAAACTTGTGTAACAATTATGGAATTGCAGAGGCACAAAACATAAAAATATTATCTGGTTTATTGCAAAATAAAGTTTTATTCATCTAGCATAATCGAATACGTAAGTTTTGAGAGAGAAAAATGATAGAAAAATTAAGAAAAAAAAGAAAGAAAAAACTAGACAAAAAAATTACTTTTGAGTCTTTCATTAAGTATTCGATTAATATAACAGATTCTGACGGGACTTATGATGAGTATATTAGTGTTTTCTTTCGCACGCGCATAGTGATAAACGAGTATATTAATATATAACTTTCTATTTATTAACAATTTTATTTTTACGGTAGTAAAAATAATTAAACTAAAAAGCCTTTTAATGAAACGAGTAAACTTAGCAGATTGCACTATTATAAATGTACTTATTTTATTAAATGAATTAAGTGAATGTAATACATAGAATGTAGAAAAAGAAAAAGCAAAATATAATAATGTTAACTCGTTCACTTGACCTTAGTTAACTTGTAAAGTAAGCAAACGCGTCTTTATAAGTGAAATGCAATGCGGTGGAAAGTAGAAGTTAATACTGAGTCACGTTGTACTAAATTTGAAACTAGGCAGGCTTTTATAATTTCTATAAAATTAAATACTTTAATTTGATTTATTAATATTTCCTGTATTGTAGAGTAGAAGTTAAGTTACACATCATAAAGTTTTTTTAAGATATCAATTAACGCTTATAAATCTAATTTTAAACTTAAATTTAATTAATAATGTCATAAATTAATTTTAACAAATGTATCTAATTAAAAGGTATTTTATTTATTGATAATTTTATAATAGTTACTAATTTATAGAACTTTCGATAGGATTTACGGTTCAGTGGTTATTAAGGCGTATAAAATGATGGAGCATAAAGTGTGCACGGCGTTTAATTGTGTATTTTTGGGGTTATCTGACTAGAAATAAGATACTGCTTTTACAATTTTTCTTTTTAATTAATTACTTATCGCTTACCGAAAATATCAAATTAAAATAAATTTGAAAAAATTAAACCCAAGTTCAAAAGTTTCGCTAAAAAATATTATTATTATTATGAAGCAAGATTGTGGCGTTTTCCAGGGTTCAATTCTTGGCCCGATTCTCTTTAACTTATACATTAATAATATTTGTGGGCTGAATTTTAGATTTAACTGTTTATGTTTGCTGATTACCTAATTGTAATCCAATAAATTGATTGATAATCAATGATCAATGATCAATGGATTGATAATCCAATAATTGATTTTCCAATAAATCTTTACCTTTAGCAACAAACACCTTGCAAATTGATTTATATATTTTAATTAAATTTTATTTTAAAAACAGAATCCATGTTAATAAAAAAAAAAACAAAATCAATAGTTTTTAGAAATCCGAAATCTAATTATGATTGTTTGGCTGACTATAATCGCATCGCTTGTCATTTTCATACTTGTTTTCGGTTTGATTATAACTTTTCTTGTGAGTGAGAAGATTCAATATCTTCATACAGTCAGGTATCTTGGTTTGATGTTTGATAATAATATGAAATGGTCCTTTCATATTGATTTTTTTGTGTAAAAGATTAACAATTATCTCGTTTAAATTCTATCAGGTCGTTGATATATTTTCTTTCACAGTAAAAAGGATTCTATATTTTGTATTCGTCGAATCAATTATGAGATATGGTCTTACATATTATGGTTTTGCACTACAGTATATTTTAAATCCTGTCGTAAACCATTTAATTAGAATATTTAAAGTTTTATTTGGACATACTGATATGGCTAGTGTGAGAATTAAAAAGTTACGTAATTTGTTGATGTGTTTTACTTATCGTAATTTTGAAGAACTATTTTGTTAGCACATAAAAAAATATAATAACGAATTATGAATTGAGAGAAACAAGTATATTTTTTAATGTGCCGCGATATTTCACGAGTTATGGGAAGTCAATATTCAAGTTTTTTGTTCTTCTCATCTTAATGAACTGCCGATTCATTTGAAATCTATAAATGGCTTTTCTAGATTGAAGACTGAACTTAGACATCACTTTCTGGCATTAGCCTAAACTTTCACTAAAATCTTTGTTCCATCTGTCAGAATACAGAGTTTTGATTTGTGTGCAAAATTAGTTACATTCACATTCATTTTAGACAGTAAAATAAAAATAATTTTCTTTGTAAAGAAAAAATTATTATAACATAAAGAAATTTTATTCTAATAAGAAAATATGTAAATACTACTTAATATATTATTATATATTATAAAATACTGTATTATAATTAATATTATAGATTAAATAGAAATATTTTTGTATGCAATTCCTCAAAAAAGCTTATTGTAGCTTAGAGGAAATTTTTTTATGATTATAATACAATTCAATAAATAAATTATTATTATTATAACGTCTAAAGTTAATGTCTAAATAAGAATTAAATTTAATTTTGACTTCAAAAGTGGAAATTTAAAAAAAAAAATTATTTTTATTTAAAAAATAGATAGACCTACGAAAAAGCCATCCAATCAACATTTTTTTTTGTCTTCAGTCATTTGACTGGTTTGATGCAGCTCTCCAAGATTCCCTATCTAGTGTTAGTCGTTTCATTTCAGTATACCCCATACATTCTACATCCCTAACAATTTGTTTTACATATTCCAAACGTGGCCTGCCTACACAATTTTTTCCTTCTACCTGTCCTTCCAATATTAAAGCGACTATTCCAGGATGCCTTAGTATGTGGCCCATAAGTCTGTCTCTTCTTTTAACTATATTTTTCCAAATGCTTCTTTCTTCATCTATTTGCCGCAATACCTCTTCATTTGTCACTTTATCCACCCGTCTGATTTTAACATTCTCCTATAGCACCGCATTTCAAAAGCTTCTAATCTTTTCTTCTCAGATACTCCGATTGTCCAAGTTTCACTTCCATATAAAGCGACACTCCAAACATACACTTTCAAAAATCTTTTCCTGACATTTAAATTAATTTTTGATGTAAATAAATTATATTTCTTACTGAAGGCTCGTTTAGCTTCTGCTATTCGGCATTTTATATCGCTCCTGCTTCGTCCATCTTTAGTAATTCTACCTCCCAAATAACAAAATTCTTCTACCTCCATAATCTTTTCTCCTCCTATTTTCACATTCAGTGGTCCATCTTTGTTATTTCTACTACATTTCATTACTTTTGTTTTCTTCTTGTTTATTTTCACGCGATAGTTCTTGCGTAAGACTTCATCTATGCCGTTCATTGTTTCTTCTAAATCCTTTTTACTCTCGGCTAGAATTACTATATCATCAGCAAATCGTAGCATCTTTATCTTTTCACCTTGTACTGTTACTCCTAATCTAAATTGTTCTTTAACATCATTAACTGCTAGTTCCAATCAAAATAAGGTGCTCGAAATAAAGTAAAAAACTGAATAACCTTAGGAAAATAGAAGTGATTAATAAATGCAAAGAAATAAGACCGATCAACAGTATGAGTGCAATTCAAAATATTATTGAAATTTGTGTGAAAAAACAATTCAACATATACGTAAAAAATTGCAAGACACTTAGAAATTAACAACCAAGTCATAGAGAAAATCATCCATGTGAGACTTTTGTTCTGAATCAATTGAAGCACTACTTAGATAAGAATAAATTCATTATCATCATCCTAGCTGTATTCTTCGACTTTTAAAGAGCTTTTGAGACAATCGATAGCAAATTACTGTTAAAAAAATTAAAGTTTTATGGAGAAAGAAGGTTGCTAATTTAATCGTATCACAAGCAACTGCATTGGGAGTTTTACTGTTTATTTTACGGTATATAAATGACATTAAGATAAACATTTCGCATTGTAACGTAAAACTGTTTGCTAACTGTACTTTGGTGTATATAGAAGGCGATGACATAGATAGTGCTGCAAAGAAATTTCAAATAGATTTAAATAAAAAAACGGATGAATCTGAATAAACTAAAGTTAAATGGAAAAAAAAAGTAAATGTATGGTATTAAATAACAAAAATTAAAGAACAGATTTAAGTAAGAACAGATAATCATAATGAAACAGTAAAGTATATTAAGCATTTAGGAGTTATTATTGATGGTAAGTAGAAATTCGGCAAATATGTTGATCTAATATGTAAAAAAAATGTTTTTGTTAGGTAGAATTAGAAATAAATCAGATTACGTTCAAGTTGTTAATTTATATAAAAGTATGGTGGCACCTTTTATAGATTTTTGTGCCCCAATGGAATTGGAATTGGATGTAAAGAGAGACAAACAGACAATACAGAAGTTATAAAATAAAGCGATGCGAGTAATTTTGAAAGTTAATCAGTTCACAGATGTAAAAAAACTCATTCATCTGATAGATTTTTAAAATTTGTTTAAACATATTTATATAACTTATGACATTCCCGGTAACGTAATTATTCCAACACGGCGTCATAATCTCAATCGGTTCAGCCGTTCAGCTGCTACGGTGAAACAAATACATACATACATACACCCTAAATACATTACAATCCTTTTTGGGCAGTCGTGTAAAAATACCCTATTTGGATTTTAAAAATCGGAAGATTGGTTTCGAAAATATAACAATGTTTCTGAATAACCGTGATCTATTACATCTAGAGTATACATGATGCGTGCAAAGGTACCTTCAACCTACTAACAAGTACTCCGTTTGAATTCTGAAAATCGGATGACTCTATTATATTGATTGTATATTACAAGAGCACCTCATTGCACCTACCAAAACAACGCCCTAGGGGCACCCTATTTGTTACCAGTCGATGGTGATGATTGGTATAGCCTCGCATGAAGTGCTCACATCAGCTCACCACACTAGCCTCACACGCAGTTCTCCAGCCTCCACGGGAAGCTCTTTATTATTAAACAGAATTTAAAAAAAAAAATATTATTTAAGGTAAATTTAATACTATAATTTTTGTAATATTATTCATTCGAATCATTTAGTTCAAACCCAGTTCACACAGTGATAGAGGCTCATAGTTCAGAGTTCATTAGTTCAATTCATTAAAGTTTGTGCTTTAACCGGAAAATCTCCACTTCTATATACAGAGTGTCCCATATAAAACGCAACCCAACCTTATATTGGTAGGTATTGAAATAATAAAAAGGCATGTGTAAATGTAAATGCAATTTTTATTATTACCATCCATTACCTTACATTAAATGTTGGAAGTGGCCGCCATCTTCTTGAATACAAGCTTCAATTCTTTTTACAGCGTTTCTTGCCATTTTTTAAAAGTTTGTGGCTGGATATTTAATACAACTTGTTCAATATTGACTTTCAATCGTTCAAGTGTTCGTGGTTTGTTGCTGTAGGCTTTTTCTCTAAGGTAACCCCGTAGAAAAAAATCTGCTGCAGTCAAATCTGGAGATCCACCAAGAATCTGGAGATCTTGGTGGCCACAAGCTTCGACCGATAACACGATTACCAAAGAATTCCTCGACGAAATCACTAGTTGAACCTGCGTAGTGCGATGTCGCACCGTCATGTTGTAGCCGGCAGTGTCTGTCTTCCTCTTCCAAGAGTGCGATGAACCGAAATAAAATATCCTGATATCGTTCTGCATTAATGGTGTACTCGAAAAAAATAGGACCGATTATTTTCTTCCGCGATATCGCGCACCACACGCCCGACTTCTGCGGGTGTAATTGTTTTTCGTGATAAACGTGGGGATTTTCAGCGCTCCAAATTCTACTGTTTTGGCTGTTTACGTAGCCATCTAAATGAAACCGTGCTTCATCTCTGAAAAATAACGAATCCATAACATGAATTCCCTCGCACAGAAATCGACGGAACCGTTGAAAATATTGTAGCCGTTTTTCTTTGTCGGGCTCAAGAAGTCGATGAACCGTTTGAATGCGATAAGGTCGTAATCGTAATCGTTTGGTCGCCCGATGAACAGTTGATTTAGACAAATTAATTTCAGTAGACAAACGTCCGATCGATTTATTTGGCGAAGTGAGTAATCGGTCTTTGATTTCAGTGATGTCAGTGTATTCAACACTGACGCAGATCTTTTGTGTTCCTTGTCATTAACAGAACCCGTCTCTCTAAATTTTGCAACTAACCTTAATACTGATGTTTTGTTAGGACCTGGTTTATTTGGGTACTTATGACGAAACAAATCTTGCAGTGCAACCGCTGATTGCGTACTGAAGTACGACTCGACAATGAAAATACGTTCATCTAGCGAAAACACCATCTTGTCTCTAGCAATACACTGAACGTTATGACTGCATTGTTGTTACTATCGGTAGTGTTCTACTGCGTCGCCGCGATGTTCAGATGTTGGACGAGTCCATTTCAGTAACGAGTAGGGGGGGAGTAAGCTTGACTTTTGAAATTTCATGGATGAGTGATTGATGGGTTGCGTTTTATATGGGACACCCTGTATATACATATATATATATATATGGTCTATGATACTTCAATAACGTAAGGATTCCATCGCGGAGTCATACATATAAATCGGTTCAGCCAGTGAGGTGATACGGTGGAACAAACACATATTATCCCTAAATACATTGCACGTCTTTTTGGTCAGTCGTGTAAAAATAGAGCGATGCGATTAATTTTGAAAGTTAATCAGTTCACCAGTTGTAATGTTAAAGACATATTGGATGAATAATATTATGCAAAGGATACTTTAAGATAATTTTGTTTAGGATAATTAGGTACTTTTTAAGCTTAATGATAATTTTTAGAGTAAAAAATGGAGTTCTACGTACTTATTGAAAGATATAAATTTGTCAAAAACTTTAACAGTTTTCTTTCAGAGATAAAACAGATTTGAGGATTGAAAGAACGAAAAAAGTAGCAACACAAAAATCATTATGCTACATCGGGTTAATTAAATTATTAAATGTTATACCAAGAGAAGTAAAGGATCAAGTTAGCTAGTATAATAACATTTAGAAGTCAAGGTGATCATTATATGAAAATGAACATTTTGAATAATCACCATGTAATAAGGAAACTGGAAACTGAATTTTTTTAATGGAATAAATTATTATCGTTAGAATTTATCATATAGCGATGATTTATGGTGAAGAATTATTCAATGTTAACATTTTTCTGTGACATTACATAAACATATGTAAAATTACCGAAATAATTTAACAAAGCTCTCAATCAATCTTGATAAAACTTTAAAAAGTATTGCAAAAAAAACAGTGTAAGGAGACTATTGTATAGAGCGTAAGCTAAAAATCCTTGATCCAGGAATATATTCATTATTTTTTAAACTTACTTATATTTCCCGTAAGTTTCTTAAAATTTTATTTATGAATATAACAATAACTCCAGATCATATGTACAATAATTCCAGCCGAGGAGTAATTCGTTGGTTGTGTAAACTGTATACATTAAGTAATTGCCGGATAACCAATTATTGTTAAGCACTTCCTTTACTTACTTTAAATTTACATCGAATTAATCATTACATTATGTTACAATAGCTTCATACTTTTAGTTAAGTTCATCATACTTTTAGTTTAGTTAAATTCAAAATCGCAGAATTTTTAAATATATATTAAATATGCTTTCTAGCTAGAACAGATATAGAATTTAGTAATGTTATTTATTCAACACTTTAACGGAAAGTAAATATTATACTATTAATAATTCTAACAATGAGTTCTTAATCGTTGTTAATCATTATAAATCACAAATATGAAAAAAGATGACAGGAGATGTTTACATTAAACAAAAGGACAAAGAAAATAAATGAATCTGATCGTCATATATAATACTATAAAATACCAATACTAAATAAATGACAAAAAAAAACTAAAATTTTTGAAAGTAGAAAATGTAATTTTTCGTTTAAAAAACCCTCTACTTTACTGCACAAAAAAATTTATAATATAAGAATTTCTCCACAAAAAAAAAGATTTATCGTTATTGAGCCTGAAGAGTTTATATATAAATATATTTATAAAAAAAAATAAAAATCATAAAAAAAATAAATAACCTTCTCCTTTTTTTTTAAATGTTACGAGAAAAAGTATTAATAAAAATCTTACTTCGTTTCACAGTTAAAACTACAGAAAAAAAACTATTTCTTTGAATTCAGGATAACCGGTCATTCGATATAACCTATAAAAACTTAAATAAATAACTTGCACTAAAAGACCAGTCACACAACTCCAAGAAATTAAAGATATTAATCGTGTGAACGTCTTAAGGAGTGCGAAAATCTTAAATGTCCTTTCGCTGCTTGGAAAGGAGAGCAATGTATTATATATATGCTCCTCCGACAAATAACTTTACTAGAATTGCTCCAGAATAACAGCCTATTGGACTTTTATTAAGTTTTCCAATTTATTTAAAAAAAAAAAAAACATTAACACTGTATCATAAAATTGTATCTTGTTTCCAGTATCTTTTTCTTTTGGAATAAATTGTGATAATTGACGATTAAATCTTAATTTTATTTTATTATAATTTATAAATATTTCTTAAACTGCGTACATGAAATAAACTATGTGCATCAGATAGCATCTCAAGTACTAATCAATGATGTTTTACTGACTAATTGAGTTCATTAAGCGTCCTTATAGTGTGAACTTATAGAGGTACAGTTGGTGGACTTCTATTCCGCTTATGCCACCTGGATTTCCGTGGAGTTGATGTGCTTATATTCAATAACATATTTATTTCAATATAGAAGGCAATGGGAAACTAATCTACTCCTCATTTTCTTTAATAAGATAACATAAAATGGTTTACTATTCTCGTAACCGTTTGGTAATTTTACCTAACATATGACTGTAGTAAATCTCATTTTATAGGTTCAACATGAAGATTCGTTGTGTATCGAGTCAGGAATATTATCATATCTAACGTATTTACAATGAAATAGTATTAAGTACGTGCGGTATGTTATTTGTTGTGAGCTGATTAACAATGCCAGAGATAAGGGAGGAAAGAAGGAACATTGTTTTATCATTAGGTTTACTTTTCATATAATTCCATCCGTGAAATTTATATAAATGGTAGGTGACCGAACACCGGTTTTCGGCTCAAGTATTGATAAACCGTGGAAAATTCAATCATCAGTTAAAGACAATGGGTACTGTTGATGATACTGGGTACTCTGATTCGCAAGAAGAACGCCTAGAAGATGCTTATTTAGTTTGTCTTCAGATGAAGAGGATTTGGATATTCATAAGAGAACAGATGATACTAGAAATAGTGTTCTGTTCTGTAGTACGGCAATACTCAATATTTTTGTTACTTTATAATCAAATTTGATTCAGCTTTATATACGGGTGTGCATTATAAATATATGTTTATTGCAGAATTTTTTACTTTCTGGTCAGGTGAAATATCTTTTTGGTGCGAAGCGCCGGACGTAATTAACGATTTTCGTGAAGTAATAAATTTTGTTATTTATTTATATTAATCAACGCATCGACTGGAAATCCCATTGAACGGAACTTTCGTCTAGTCTTTTACTGAAACCGTTATTTTCTTTCTTGCTTTAAAAAAATAAATCTCAATTAGTGTTTAACTATGAAACCGGCGTAGAAGCTTTACATCGCAAGGAAAAATGATGTTCCTAGACAACTTTCATTATGGCCATTATATTAAATACTGTAGGGATGATCGGGGTACGTTTTGGGCATCCCTACAGTATACAAATTCCATCTTGGAATAATAGATAGATAAATAAACTTACAAAATTAGAATATTATATTCTTTAGGCGAAATTATAAAATTTATTTACAATAATTTCAGGATGTTATAATAGGAAAGTTTTTGATGTTTCAATTTTCAGTTATGTAATGAAAAATCTGTTATAAAACTGAATAACAACATATCAATTATTAGTTTCTTGTACGTACATTACAGTATAAACACAATTTGATAAGAGTTATAATCACATATTTTAGGCATAATTATAATTTATGTTTTACAAATGTCCTTAAAAATTATAATTACGCAAATGTTAGTTTATCATATATAACTCCATTACAAAGTAATGACAAGTTATGAATAATTCAAATTTCTAATAAGATTTGAGGCAAAAATAATATCTTAACGAGAAAAATCGTTAATTTATCAAGAGAAACTGATTATTTAATTTCTTTAATTACGTAAAGAGTTGTTTCAGTTGCTTCTATGATAAAAAGTTGCTTCTTTCTTGTTATTCTTGAGAATAGCTGACTGTGTCTTTGTCGAACATGTTTAATATACCAGAGTCAAATCAAATCGTTACGATGCAGAACTTTACATACAAACAAGAAAGCAACAGATTAGTTAATTAAAAGTTAAACTATCAGTAAAAATTTACAAGGTAAATAATTTAAAGTAAATAATTTATAGAACGATAGTACTAATATAGTTGAAATGTGTAAGATATGTACAAAATAGGAAAAAAGCTGACAACGCAGTTGTAGGACTTTCCTGGAAAGCGGCATTAGCCGAGTTCCGGGAAAGTCCTACAAATGTAGGCTGTTTCTGATGCAGGCTTACACACACAATTTAATTAAAATTATTTATAATTTTATTTAAATATAATATTTTTTCGTTTATTGATTCAATGATTCTAACTAAAGCGCGCGCGCATACCGTATTTAATTCGCGCGGTTGTGGCGGTACTAGCGGCGACGTTCGGCCCTAACTAAACTAACGTAATTTCACAACTTATTTAGAACAAATTTCTCTTGAACGGTCAACAGACCGATGTAGCCGCGAGGCTTAATGCACCAGGTACCGAATCGACCGGACGATCGAGTTACTTTTTTCCACTTTAAATATTATTCATTTATTTAATTCTACCGCTCATCTGTGAGGTCACAACATAGCAAACAACTAAAACAGGATTTTTTTGGGTCGGGGTTACGATTTTGTAAAAATTTTTCTTTGCAAATATTGTGTTTTTTTAATCGTTAACAAATATGCCTAATAAAAATATAACCTTAATTAGGCGAAATCTCGATATACTGATGGTGACGTTGCTCTATAGCCTCACCCCTTGACCTTTTAAGTTGAAAATTTAATGGCGTCAATGCCCATATATAGTAGTAATCTGACCAAGTTTGGTCAAAATCGGTCCAGTATTTATGCAGATATAAGGTTATTTAGAGGCCAACATTCAACACACATACGTACATCCGGAAAATTTTCATGCGGTTTTTTGAGTTCCTTAGGTGTCAAAACGTTAAGATCTAGTGAAAAGGGCATATGCCCAAATTGGACCGATTACAATACTTTACCTTCAGAGCTGTTGCTCTGCTATAGCGCTACATAGACGGAAAAGTAAAAAAGGAAGTAAAATTTCATAATGTTATTTTCCTTTGCAAATTATATATTTTTTAATTACAAAATATAAATTTCTTTACTATTTTATCTTTCTGCCGTAAAAAAAATAATTCCAAATTACTTTATAAAAAAAAAAATTAGTTTCTGTGCTGTACACTACCTAAACTTTTTGGGATTTTTTATTAATATTTTTTTCACTAAACTTCTATTTTAATGGATGATTAATTATTCTCTATTGCGGTAAAGTTACGCATACAAAATAATAATTATTTATAAATTTATAATTAATTATCATTAAATATGCAAGTCAGTTTATACATTTATTAATGTATTTTATTTTACATACAACTAGTTAATTAATTGATTTAATTGAAATAAATTCATCACGTTTCATTTATTTCTAATTAACAACAAAATGAAACATTTAAATTAATTAAATTTATTTTATTTTATATTTTTATTTATTAACATAATGAAAGGTAATCAATACAAAATATAGTCCTTTATTTCACAATTGTAATTTTATTTGATTAATTAAATTTTTTATTTACAAAATACCATGTAGAAAAATTTTAATAATATAAATATTACAATTTGGTTTGATGTTCGAGATGCGAGAGAGAGAATATATATATATATATATATATATACATAATTGGTGTCGGTCAAAAGGAAGGGGATTTCTTGTGGGTAGCTTCTTATAACTAGGTTATAAAACTGGAGAGAAGAATAGATGGTATTTCAAGAGAGAAAAATGAGAGAATATATGCCTGAAAGAAAACTTTCCAGAACTGGATGTTTTACCTTCGGAACTTACATTTTCAATATTCTAGTAATATTACTTGAACATCTATAATATTAAATTCTGTTATAATTTGTATAAATTATATTGAAAATTGTTAATTCCCATTTTAAATATACATATATATATATATATATATATATATATATATATATATAGAAAGAGCGAGAGAGAGAGGGAGGGAGGTGGTAATGCTCCGCATTCCTCGATTTATCGAGGAATATAACCATATTTTATCTTATCGTAGAAATGCGAGAAAAGGAAGTTATGAGGTTCAGTGGCTCCTCCACGTGGTACCGCTGGATAGGGGAAGGAAAAATCCTGAAACTTGAATAAACGAAATTCCTTTGGACTAACACTCCAGTTGTATCTCGAACAATATTCGAAAACCACAACCTCACAAATTATATGGATGGAAATGAGTAGAAAGAAAAAAAAAGTACTGCAGGGTGTAAAATTTCTCGACTTCAAGTTGCATGCTGGCATTTCGGATTCTGGGAATCGTGCACTTTATTGGAGATACCTGGAGAAATTAAATTCCAGCAAAAGTGTAGTACTAAAACAATAAATATCAACACGCTCCGTAAAATAAGAAAACATCAAGAATTAACACAACCACTTAATCATTACAACGTGTAAATTCCAGCTTTACAAGAAACGCGCTACACTGATGAAACAGGATTTATATAGGATAACCAGCAGAATACATTACTGGAAAGTGCTCCTTATTAGATTCGCTTTTATACTTAAAAACGATATAACAAGCGCAACTGTGCGCACTCATATGGAATGAATGACAACACGTTAACGAAACAGATTTTCAAGTAGGTTAAGGAAAACAAGTTAAAACAAGCTGCATCTAAGAAATCAAAAAAGATCTAGAAAGGAACAAAATAAAAAGAGGATGAAATAACAGAAAAAGATGTTTTTCGTGCGAAAGTGCAGAAATAAAAGGATTCCAAGGTAGGAAGGAGAACTGGAAGTCTGATAAAACGAAAAAAACGCTTAGTGAAAAGATGAAAGAGTACTGGACAATAAGGAACAACGAAGGAGAAGTAAATAAAATTGTTACATTTTCTTAGGCGGCCATAACGAAAGAAAAAAAGTTAATACGAATTTTTGTTCAAAATATAATGTAGTATAATACGTTCCGAAAAAAATAAAAATAAATTAAATTTCTTACTCTCTCGTCTAGATACCGCTATAGCTCCAGAAGGATAAGTATTGTAATCGGTCCAATTTAAACAAATGCAGTTTTCACTGATTCTAGACGTTTTCACATCTAAGGAAACCAAAAAAAACCGGATAGGAATTTTCCGGATGTTAATGTTCGTATATATGTGTGCGTGAACGGTGTAGGCCTCTAGATCACCTTATATCACCAGACGACCTGGACCGATTATGATCAAACTTGATCAGATAATTTTTCTATATATGGGGCATTGATGCCGTTAAATCGTCAATTTAAAAGGCCGTAAACAAGTTTGCCCACAGTATTTCAAGAGATTTTGTCTAATTAAAGTCATATTTTTCTTAGACATATTTGTTAACGATTGAAAAATAAAACTTAACGAAATCGCACCCCCACCCCAAAAAATGTTCTAAACTACTGCTATGTTGTGACGTAACAGATGAGCGGTAGAATTAAATATATTAATAATATATAAAGTGAAAAAAATAACTCGGTCTGGCTGAGTCTCGAACTCGGTCGCCTGGTTGACTGGTGCGTTTAGCCTCGCGGCTACACCAGTGTACCGACCGTAAAAGCGAAATTTGTTCTATGTAAGTTGTGAAATTACATTAATTTAGTTACTTCTGACCATCACCGCTAGTACCGCCACACCCGCGCTAATTAAATACGGTAGGCGCGCGCGCTTTAGTTAGAATTATTAAATTAAATAAACGAAAAAAGATTATATTTAAATAAAATGATAAATATTTTAAGTTAAGTTGTGTGTGTAAGCCGTGCATCAGAAACAGATATTTACAGAAATATTTATACGAAATGTGGTTTTAGCCGCGTGACTGGGAAGTCCTATAATTGTGTTGTCACCTTTTTTTCTATTTTTGATGGTTTATGCTTCCTTTAAATAAATCTGATTTGAAACAATTCAATGATTTTTATACTGTTTACACAGTCGACCACTATTATCCAAGAAAAAAAAATTGTTTTTGTCACTATAAGACAACTAAATTATAATAAAACATTTTTATCACAATTTTAAAATTTGGAACAAAATTACTAGTAGAAATGTTAGGGGGAAAAAAAGAAAAAAAACGATTGTACGATTTTACGTGAGTAAAAAATGTTATAATTTGTATACCTAAATTACAACAAAAAAATCGGGTGGGACTGTGTCGCCGCACGCCGTACCTTGGGATGAAGTTCCTCCGAGCTACAGACCGACCAACGGGAGAGCCACCATCGTATTCTTTGAACAAAGTCTCCAATGGAAAATTTTAGTTCTTTCATTTGACCAATTCTATAGATAAATTTGTCGGTCTGTCAACGCTGATCAATGACCTCAACGTTGCAAGATAAACTACACTGATTGTTTTGAAATACCGTTTTGAAGCGTTTGTCCGCTGCACGCCAACGGTCCTGCATCGCATCAATTCGACTGATATTGACATCCATCACTGCGGGGACGTCTTCGACAGATGTATGGGTGTTATCTTCACTCGTTATGTCCATTAGTTTGGGTACAGCAACGGTAAAGGTGTTCGCGCCGTCACGTCGTTCACTGAGAGCGTCGTGCCAATTTTGCGACACTGCCGAAACAGTTTCGCTCGCTAGGAACCGGGTACCTGTGTACCTGTGCGTGGCTCATAACCTCCCCTTTCTAATGATATGCGTAATTTATTTTTCCGGCTGGCTTTTGTGCGGGCTGAGGCTGACATATTGAATTTTTATACAGTTTTACATGTTTTCTTTAATTTGTTACACGTAAATATTGTCCAAAATACACTTATTATTACTTAAATCGATCTATCTCGACAAACTCTAAACAAAAACACACGAATCGTCGTGCTATCACGTCTAAATCGTGAGCTACACTGAATGGAAATGAGCGAGAGCGCCAGATTTGGCCGATCTGCGTTGTGCCTCTTCCCCGCCAACCCGCTTGTCAGTGACGCAAACTCAAAGTCGTACCGGCGAGCAAAACATGTAAGTTATAAAATGACACCGCATGAGACTAATAGTTAGGGAGTTATTAAGGCAGGACGATATAAAGCTTTTCGTTACGCTACAAATTTCAGTTCTGGTACCCTTATGTTTCGGTGAGATTTTAAAGACGTTTCATATCAATAAATTAATAAATTAAAAAAAAAAATGATTGTACGATATTATGCGAGTAAAAACTATAATTTTTTTTGTATTAAGAAAGAGCCTTAGTTCACGAAATATTATAATTTATATACCTAAATTATAAAATAAAAATTGTAATTGTCTGTAAGTAAAATCTCATTAAATTTATAGTTCATAACAAATGAAAATTTATTTAGATAATGGTAATAAAGAAAAATAAATTATTTAGAACGATGATACATAAATTTGAGGTTCATTATGTAAAACTAATTACGAGGAAATTATAAAAATAAGTAACGCACAAAAATGATTAAAGATAACAGGTTTTTTTTTTAGTAATTGAGGACAGAAATACCTGCAAGAAGTCATGACCTAATTCATATTTCTGTATTGATGTTTATATAATAATATCATATTTTATTTTATGCTGTGACAAATGGATAACGAATTTATTTTACGATCATTAAATATACATTACATATATGGCGTAGTTGTAATTTAGTTTTTACAGCAAATAAAATTTTTGTATATTCATTTTTTAAATTATAATTATCTTATCAAATCGTATAAGGTTTACTTTTAATTAAAAAAAATAATTAAATATAAATTATTTCATTAAATAAATAACACAATATGAATTTAAAAATATTGTACGTATATCTTCATAAGTTAACAGCTACTGTAAATAGCCGAAAAAGTTAACCCGCTATGAAAATTTTTCAAAATTCCTAATGTTTTAGCCCAGAAAATTATAAAAAATTACTATAAAAGACAATAAAAGACGGTTTTAATAAATCTAAGAAAAGAAGGAGGTCGCAATTCGACCGTATATACTTTTATATTTACAAATGTTAAAACCTAATCAGTAATTTTGACGGTTCCTTTAAATTTTATTTTATAGAGGAAATTACTGTGGTGATGACGTATTTCTTCCATGTAACGTCAGTAAAAGTTTTTTAAAACGAAAATTATACGTAATCTAACAGTTTTAAGATATTATATACCTCTGATAATTATTGTTATTTACTGATTTTTTTTATAGTTCAATAGTTTATAGGTACATAAACGAAACTCATTTTGATATTTAAAACATCTTCATAAATTCAAAATTAGGATGAAAGACCGAGATGCTTTCATTCCGTTACGGAGATCGATTTTACCTTCGCGGTTGAGATCTTACGAGTACGTAGTGTTAACTGAAGAGAACTGAAAGAAAGCAAGCAATAAGTTGCATAAAATAGAAATATTTTGGTTCTTCTTGTTATAGTAATCGATCCTAGATTGTTTTGTTGCAGTCTTCCTTCTCCAGGTAGTTTTATCGTGTCCTGATCTCTTTGTTTCCATGTAAGTTTTACATTTGGTCTGTTCCATATACCCTCCTAGTCATGGGTCTTCTTCTTGCTTTGTTTTCCTCAACTGTGCCCTCTATAATGGCGAGAAAAAAACTGTTACGCCGAAATTCATATCCTATTCACATGTCTCACCGTTTCTTTAATAAGCTCCGTGTAAACATGGCGTCTCATCAATCCTTCGTAACACTTCATCGGTTATTTCTCCTTCCATGTAATCTTCAACATCTGTCGATAGCAGCGCTTCTCAAACGCATCTATTCCCCTTTTCCGTTCCTTCCCCACGGTCCATGCTTCACTGTCATGTAGGAAAATAATCCATACTAATGTCTTCACCAGTTTACTGTTTTCTCAATCTTTTATTTAAATTACACGAGTTCTAATAAATAATTTTATGAAACTATAGTTGTGCTATGCAGAATAGTTGTGTTTGAATATGCAGTTCTACTAAAAGATAACAATCGGTAAACATTATGACTGCACCAACTTTACGTCCTATAAGAAAATAGTCAAAACGATTACCTAATACAAACATTTGTGCTTGATATAATGTTGGTTTGTATATCTTAATTATTTTGTGTGTTTCTCGGTCGATAATATTACGAATAAACGATGAATGATATTTTAATTAAATTTTAAAAACAGATTTACTTTAACTCTCATTCGAAATCATCTTTATATTTCAATTAAAAATATTTAAAATAACTCGTCTTATGACAAATAGAATTTATTAGTTCTGGATTTAGGCACTATATAAAACAATGAAAGTAAAATTCCTCAGTAATAGGAATATAATAATTTTCCCAAGATAAACACCAGAAAAACACTTTAACGGACGGACATACAATTTTAAATAAGTTTCTTAAGAACTGGAAAAAGTTTTATATTCTAAACGTGTTACTAGAGTTCCCGTTTCTTATAAAAAATAAAAACTGTTTTCGATGAATCTCTGAGAATCCTTTAAAAAAAAAATGTATTAATAAAAATTAAATGAAACTGATTTTTTCCTCACACTTTGTTTACTTCAATCGTTTCCGATAAGGAATTATAAATAAATCGTATTAAAAACAGCACATGATGAGGGGGTTTCCAACGAATACCTCAATAAAACGTACATATACATAAAGATATAAATAAAGTACATAAATAAATATAGTTCATACATATAAACACACTCGTACTGAATAAGACAAGACAGGTACAAAAGTTCACAAAGGTCTAATGAAAGGCAAAAAAAAACAAAAAATCGAAAAGATCATTAAACAATAGACAGACAAAAAAATAATAACATAAGCGCATGGAAATAAATGAGAAAAGAGGCTAGGCTGCTCATCAAGTTGTAGAAAGATGCTTATCACTTATGCGGTACTGAATCAACTTAAGAGTAACTCATATTCTTCTAAGTCCAGCATATGTAGGCGTTTAAGTCGCCGGACATTCTAGTTGTTGTCTAGGAGATTAACTGCTAGAAAGTTCATATGATTAATTAACCGTTGCTATAATTTGAACCGAACCGTTTGACCTCTTCGCGAACATAAGGTAAATAGATCTAGGTAGTGGTGAATTTTTTCGTTCCTTTCAAACCACGCGATGTCTC
Source organism: Lycorma delicatula (assembly GCF_047948215.1). Classification (NCBI taxonomy): domain Eukaryota; kingdom Metazoa; phylum Arthropoda; class Insecta; order Hemiptera; family Fulgoridae; genus Lycorma; species Lycorma delicatula. The sequence goes on from NC_134460.1 coordinate 157,302,087, forward strand.
TGCAACGGATCTCGCCAATTTATATTGGAAACGTTGTATAATCTCTCAATGTTATTCTTTCTCGACGTAATTCATAGCAAAAAGGAAACGGATTTAAAAAAACAAAAATTGTCATAAATTTATGATTTAAAAAATTCAAACAGGATTATGAAACTCTTTTTTGTGAACACAGTGTTTTTGTATGATATATTTGTTCAGAATTTTTTTCTATAAACCGATTAAAGTATATAAATAAAATTAAAACAAACATTTTTTTTTTAAATAATTTTGATCGATAGTACCCTTTCAGGAGAAAAAACCTCGTACATAAAGAAAAAAAAAATAGGGGAAGTCAACTTGCCAGACAATAAATTGAAAAGGGAAAATGTACAGTTAGTTTTATTACGGTGAGTTGTGTTAGTAATTTAAAAATTATAGGTTACTAGTAAAAAAAAAATATATACACACAAACATAGATAAAACTGTACATATATAAGTTATGTGAGAGAGGATTAGAAAACGATAGTAACGTACAGGTAATTATGATGATGATACATCTGAAATAATAGACCAGATGACCCTGAATATATGAAAACCAAAACAAGACGGAGAAAAAATGTTGTCTAAGATGTTAAATGAATAGGATTTCGAAACGAAAGTAGCTTACACCGTTTGTTTGAAACGGCCTATTAATATTCAAAAGTGAAAATACATCGCCACCGCTATTACCGATATAATCAACTATTCTATTCTGTATCATGTGAAGTCGACCTGAACATAAAAGTATTAACTATGAATGATATTGATTAATGTTACGTTATACATATGCTATTTTACAGTTCTGCAGTACGATGAAAACAATATGAAGTGAGATTTCTTTTTAATGAGGATGTATTTCAAATTATTAAAACTCTTAAAACATTATGATTGTTACGCTAGTTATTTTTTTTTTTTTTTTGTAATAGAATGTAACAAATATAATCATCTACGAAAAAAAAAATGTGCTTATTATATTTATCTAAATTTCTTTTAATTAACCTATTATTTAAAATTTTCTATATCCACGTAATATTTAGCGCATATTTTTTCAATAAAAATAGTTCCGTTGCATAATAATCAACAAATAAAAAGACAAAATATATACCAAATGCAACAAAAGATAATAAAATGATGACTTTCTACATTACAAGGTTAATTAAAAATACGTTGGCAACATTGATTTTATATATCCATTGCTGTCGGTCTTCTGTAATTGGAAAAACAAGTAGGAGATTATTTGAACAAACAAGTACTCTCAGACTATTTGAATAATACACTACAACGTGTAAATAATAAAATAAAATTAGTTAAAATCAAGTAGTTTGGAAAACAAAATGGTTAAAATTAGGTAACCGATTATCAATTTTCTAACTTCTTTCATATTCTGTTAACCTCTGGAACCACTTTAGGGTATTACTTCAGAGGATAGTATGTATGAATGTAATTGAATGGCAGTCTTAAACAGTCTTAGGTCGACCGACCCCTCCATTCTACTGACAACGCGGTCTGTGAACGGACAGAGAACACTCTTGCTGCCCTGAGACAACTTCTCTCAACCCAGATGGCACCTCGAGCATCGAAACGGAGAGTCATTATGTGTACTGTCACATCTATTATTTTGTACGCTGTTCCGGTTTGGGGCTCAACGTTGCTTGGAACCTTATCAGGCTTCGGAGTGTGCACAGACGTTCGTCGCCGGGGATCATTGAAGCATATCGAACCGCTCATATGATGCTGCCTGCTTGCTAACGGGTGTTCCCTCATCGATCTATTGGTAAAGGAACAGACGAACAGGCTCGCCGGGATATCGGGTGCATTGGTACAGGACTCGACTTTAACATCTGGCAAAATCGGTGGCAGGCCAGGGAAACAGCAGCCTAGACGAGAGTCTTAATACCGGACTTGCGATCGTAGTGCTTAAGAAAACACGGTGACGTGACTTTGACTATTACACCACTCTAATGTTCATAGGCCATGGCAATTTTGGCCTTTATCTTCATCAAATTGGGAGGCGTGATATCCCCAACTTTGTACTGCACGGAATATGACACCGTCAAACATACCCTGTTTCAGTGCCGTAATGGCAGGAAAAAAGGGCTCGTGCGGAGATTACTAGCTTGTCACCTGCGTCCCTACTACCTTATATCATCGCTTCTGCTGCTTTCTGGGATGCGTTCCGCCTCTTTTTTCGGTCGGTGCTTAGAGCCAAAGATGATGAGGAACGGAGGTAGAGTTTCTAGCGGGAGGTGTTGGACAGCCTCAGCTGTGAGGGCCGGTATACCGTTGTGTGCTGGCTTCGATGATCAGCTGGAGACTGATCAGTGTGACGCTTTCTGCTGTCTTTTAGGAGGGAGGCAAGACCAAAGTCTCAGTGGAGGATTCCCAATTTGAGGCACTCAAAAAATCGAGATCCGTCCCCTCGGGTGGAGATGAAGGTTACGGCATTACTGGATCTGGAGTCTCCTCTCTGGGGGTTAGAGACAGGTATAAAATGAAAGATCAAATCGGCGGGTCAACTTGCCTTGCCGGATGTTCATCAGCTAATGGGCGGGAAGGCCGGTTAGAGTTAAAGACACTCCCTTGGACTGCGTTATACTTAACTGTGGATCCGGCTCAGGGGAGGGGGTATAAAAAGATAAACAAAAAAAAAAAGGTCGACCACTCTTGAGATGTGTAGTTAATTGAAATCCAAAAATCCCCCGGATTGGTCTAGTGGTGAATGCGTCTTTCCAAATCAGCTGATTTCGAAGTCGAGAGTTCCAGCGTTCAAGTCCTAGTAAAGCCAGTTATTTTTACACGGATTTGAATACTAGATCGTGGATAACAATGTTCTTTGGCGGCTGAGTTTCAATTAACCACACACCTTAGTAATGGTCGAAATGAGACTGTACAAGACTACATTTCATTTACACTCATACATATCATCCTCTGAAGTATTATCGAAACGGTAATTACCGGAGGCTAAACAGAAAAAGGAAAGAAAGAACCACCAAAGAACATCGGTATCCACGATCTAGTATTCAAATCCGTATAAAATTAACTGCCTTTATTAGGATTTGAACCTTAGAACTCTCAACTTTGAAATCAGCTGATTCGCGATGACAAGTTCACCACTAAACCAAGCCGGTGGGTTACAATAAATAAACTTATTTTATAACATCATACGTTAAGTATAACGGATATATAAACTAAATAACAGAAAAATAAAATTATCAAATAATCCGCACGATAACGCAGGAAAAATAGGAGAAAGTAAAACATAATATAAAATACTAAAAAAAAAAGTATTACAATAATTATAAATAATCGAATAAATCTGTACGGCTTTAAGAAACGACAAAATATTCGATAACATTCTCGTATTGTTTTCTAGAATATATCGGGTGTTAGCTTCTAATTTAAATTTCCGACTTGTAGGTTGATGTCAGGAACTGAACTTGCAGTAAAAATTTTGCTAAATCCCACTCGCCTATCTCTAAGAAATTGGGAAAATGGGACGTAAAAATTACTTTTTTTATTTTTGCGTACATAAAATCTGGTGATTTCATAATTTTAACAAACAATAATAACGAATAAACTTAGAATATTCATTTTAAAAAAGTAATATTTTAAGTTTTAAATTACAACTGTTTTTACAAATATGTTTATAATTTTTTTTTATGAAAGACGATAACTAAATTTCACTGTATTATTTTCAAAAAATTTACTCAAAAAAGAAAAGTTTAATGTTGAAAAAACCTGTTATACTGTAATAGTTTTCATCTATCAAATAATTACTTTTAAACAGAGAAATTTTGTTTGATCTTATTTTAAACGTAAAATAAATAAAAAAACATAAAATATGCGTTATGTAAAACTGAAAATCTGGGCACTGTTACATTGCAATTTCGATCGTTAAATAATCCTTTTTATGTATAAAAGTGACTGTAAGAAGTGTTTTATGTTTTTATAATGTTGACCTATAAAAGGAATAATAAATAAATAAACACAATTAAATATTTTCTTCTAATACATTTTGTATAAACCTAAAAATATTGACAGGACTGAATTTTTGTAATAAAAATAAAATATTAAAACGGTAAAAATCTTATCGATCAAGGTCTTCTTTAAATTTTAATTGTTGATCAAATAAAAAATAAACTATTTATCACCTTTTCCTTATTTTGGCTTAGATTAAAAATTTTTAATTTTGATAATAATGGTATTGCTTTTCATTCTTTAGCGATTTTGTGACGTAGATTCTCTTTTATTATTTTGAATTATTTTAATTGAAAAGGTTTACTTTTATTTTTATTAAAATTAAGAAATCGTTGAAAAATAACAGTCTTGAAATAAGTCATACTTAGTAGAAAATGTGATGTCGCTTTAAAAAAAAAAAAAAAAAAAAAAAAAAAAATTTACACGTACCAGTTTATAATAATTTTTCACGACATCCTGCCATTTCAATACATTTCTTAGCACGCTTATGTAATAATTTTGTTCCTCTTTTTAGTACTTCTGTGCTGTCCTAAAGTTGGTCCACTGCATCCATAATACGGATAATTAATTTCTTACGAAAATGTGTTTTTGTTTGTATACAATATTTTTCATCCATCCCCAGACGCAAAAATATATACGTGTTAGATCAGGCGATCTTGATGGCCGGGAATGTAGACGACATCCACGACCGAACTATTTTTCAGGTAAACGATGATTTAAGTGAGCGGAAACGGCAAAAGAAAACGCAGTCTTGCTGGAAGTATACTTTGCGTCTCTGCGCTGAAGAAACATCTTCAAGCAGCTAATATGATCGGTCCAAACACTCAACAATGTCGCACCATACATTGACGCTACATCAGTGTTGAAAATTGCCTTTCACCGTTTCATGATTATTTACTTCTATCCGTGCACGTTTATTGTGTAAGTCGTTGACCGTCATCTCGAATGAAATTTGCCTCATCGGTAAACAAAAAATACTTGTAGAGTTGTCGATTTGTATTACACCAGTCGCAGTACTCCAAGGGAAACGGACCGTTTCCTGGTTGTAGATGTTGAAGTGGCTGTTTACGATAAGGATAAAAATTATTTTGTTTAAGTATCCTCCATCCACACACATCAAATTGAATATCATATCAGCCTATTCTTTCGTTGTAAATAAATACGGCATTACTTCAGTGGAAAATCGATCACGTTCAAACTAAAATTCATTGAAAACCTTCGCTAACGACAGTACAGTTCACCGTACCCGATACTTAATGTACCTTACAGAATGGTTTAAACACTAATACAGTATTGCGCATTGTTGATCAGCTGTTGTTATTTTACTACCAACTTTGAAATAATAATTTTTTGTACTATTTTTATCATTAAAAAAAAAATTATTATAAGTAATTTTTCTTTTATAATAGTAATTTCCAGTTTTTTTTTTAATTTTTTAACAGTAAATTTTGTTTTTACAAATTTTTCACGTCACCTAAAAAGAGTTTGGGTTTTGTTTACATTAAATAAATACTTTTCTGACAAATGTATTATTGTTCTCTTTCTAAATAAAATTCGAATTTTCTAACTTTTCTTTGTTTTATTCAACTTATACCGTTTTGTTCAGAATAAATTCTTTACAAGTTTCGATTACGTGTTTATTAAACAAAGTTATTGTACGTCAAAAATCAAAAACAGCGTTTTTTGCCCCAATTTATTGGTTTTCACCACAAATTTCTAAAAAAAACTACTGCAGATACGGTTCTGGGACCTATTTTATTCGATTTTCAGGTCAAAAATCATAGTAATTACTAATTCTACTCCTTAATTAACGTCCTAAAATTTTCACTATAACCACATTTCACCGGGGTAGCTGAAATCCGAGCGAAATCTTTCTTTCATTAACCGTAACTCTCAAACAAGCATTTTAGGACATATGTTTATATAAACATTTTCTATCATTTTAACCAGTAGAATAGTTTATGAAAATCCTGGTATAACTCCGTGATACAATCTGTATATCATTACTATAACAACCCAAATATTTGCGATGATAAAACAAATATTTGTAAATAAAAATTATCTATGAAACCGTATAATTTTTCATTTAAAAGTAAACTTTTATAGATGTTATCTGGAAAAAACTTCAAAGACGGACCACCAGAGGAGCTTTCTGGACAGAACAAAAACATCATTAACTCGATGAATTTAGTCGTTATTGAGAAGGGCTGAACATACGTTTAAAGAAAAAAAAACTATATAAGCCTACGGGTTGAACCGAGTCCTTATTTTAAAATTAAATAATCAGGAATTTTTTTTTTGGTTGAAAATTTTAAAAATACGTTTTACCTAATTATATGAAATACAGTAATTTATATGAAAATGAATAATAAAATTTAAAATATTAGTTTATTTTTATTCACTTTTGGTTTCCTTTAACGTATTCCCTCAAAACACACAAGCACACACACACAATATTTTACTATACCGGTACAGAGGGAGGAGTTCATTAAACAAAGGGATAATAGATAAATGGTTGAAACTGATTATAGGTCATTCTGATTTACGGTCAATCTTCTTGTAAAAGATCCATTAAATAATAAAACTGGTAAAAAAAGAATGAGTTGGATTCCATTTAAACCCTATTACCTGATTCTAATCTATTGTTGTAAAACGGAAAAAAATATAAATATGATACCTTGTTTTAATAAGCCCTGTAGAAAATACTGCAGCATTTACTTTTTTATAATTCGCTGTTAAAAATAAACGTTTTAATTTTATTTTTATTTACGTTAATAACAAATAAATAAGCTAGTACATATTGTAAATACTTCTCATCCATCTGTTTAACACCGCATTTTGCGATAACAGATTAAAATTATTTTTGGCAGTTTGACAAAATTTCGCTAATATAATATTCAAATACATTTCGTGGTGTAAAAAAATTCTACTTTGTTAATTTTAAATACATTAAAGATAAATAAGTACGTAAAAATAATAAAATAAAAGACATCTTTAAATGGTTTTTAAAGGATAAAAGTGCAAAGGTTACTTATTTCTTACCGATGATGTCGGACTATAAGATGAATATTAATGATTATTTTTATTAAAAATGTAATGTAAATTACAGTTCAAGTTTAATGGAAAAAATTTGAAATCGTAGTCAACCAAAATATTAAGCAGTATGGACAAACACAAAATATAAAATATTTGAGCAGTTATCAGAATTTGCATTTTTGCCTAAGATATTAAAATTGATTTATTAGTTTTCTTGTGTTGGTCGTAGATTTTCTTATCTAAATTAAATTTTATAACAAACTTAAAAATATTCTCAGTTCGATCTCTTTTTATGTATTTTTAATCCTTAGTCACGACCAAATTTCTCTCTTTCGATAATTCCTCTTTTATGTTGTATAGAAGGTTGTGTTTGTGGTCCTATATTAACTTTCTTCTAAGTTACAAGCACCGAAAGGTTCCTTAAATGAAAAAAATTATTTTCTTCAGTGGATAATTTGCGTATATTTTTTTCTGTAACTAATATTTCTTGAAACTGAACGTTATGGTGCAATGTAATATAAGCTCATTGTAATAATTAAGTATTTTTATGGCAACGATTATGATGTGGAAAAACTTGGAAGTAAGAAATAATAAATTACAACATTCCTTTTCTTACTATGAAATGTGGATTGGTTTTACTTTCTTGTACGAATTAAAGGAAGTATTGTGATCGAGAAAATTTTCGGTTTTCAGATTTCAACGGAAATATCCATTTTGACCATCCCTGAAACCATTTTGACTAGTTTTGGCTTGACATCTGTATGTACGTATGTATCGCGCATAACAAAAACGATTAGCCGTAGGATGTTGAACTTTTGGATTTAGTCCTCTCGACTGGACCAAAAGTGTCCAAAAAAAACCCAAAATTAAAAAATAAAATGAATTTTGGGCGTTTTCTTAACTGGAGTAATAAGCCCTCATTGACAGCTTTTCAAAGATAAGTAGTACTTATTTTCATTGGTTTCAGAGTTATAGCCAAGTAAAATTCTAATTAATGAAATATTTGAATTTTCTTTCAAGAGGAAGGAACATCGGTTCAAATCCGACTTCATCTCCTTTTTTTAATATTTTTTTAATAATTTAAATGTATTGATTTATTAACTATTATTAATCTCCGATTATTATTATTTTACAATAAATAATAATTCAATAATAACGAACTGGTTTGATGAACTCATCAAAACTAATTTTATTTATGAAGACTAAATTTAAATGCGTTAAATTTTAAAAAGAGCCGAATAACTTGTTGAAATTCAAGTGATATCACTGTTCATATCTACAAATCTGATTAAGTTTTCCATTATGAAATAGTTTGCAGATATTCAGTAACAAAAAAAAAAAAAAAAATAATAAAATAATAAATAAACGTTTGATATTATTAATAATAGTACTCAGTTGTGCAAAAATTAATTTCATTTTATAAAAAAATTAGAAATTAATTTTACTGCGCATCCTGAAAATTTTTGTAAATATATATCTAAACAGAAAGAAAGCAAAGTGGTATTTCCTACTAATGATAGAGGCAAATTAAATTACTTTTGATGCGAACTAAAACGAATCGAACGCCACCTCTATCGAAGCAAACACGGTCGATGTAAATCCGTAGAAATGTTCACTCGGTGGTGTTCTTATCAGGAATAAAAATCAAATAAACCTAGCTACAAGAAGACTTGAAAAAGAGAAACTTAAATAAAACGAGAAAAACTATGAGAAACAGTACACGTTTAAAGAAGTAAGTAGAAGTAGTGCGGTTTCGATTCAGGGTGTAACAGAAACATGCACTGTCCTTGTTTCTTCTCTACTCTCTTGTCTGTTATGCTAATGATCATTCGACCGCATTCAAACCATTGTCCCGGCAGCTGCTTCTCTTCTCTTCTTCTTTTTCCTTTACTTATACTTCTTATTCTTTTTCTTCTCCGTCGCTTAGCATGCAACAAACCGTAAAAAGTTAGCATCGCATAGCATACAATGAGACACTTGCTTCGGGTTATAATTCGACCTACGCCAGATAAATTTAATGTATTTTTATCTTGTCTTTTGTCACCTATAATACCCGTAAATATTATTATTTATATTTTACTGCGTAATTTTTATAATACGAAATTTACATTAAACCGATCAAACGGTATACCAACTATAGGAAAGAAATTACGTCATTAATAAAGTGAAAAAAATAGGTTTTCGATGGTCTCTTTTCAAATAAATTCTTAATTCAAACAGAGAAGTAATTTTTGCATGAAACACAAATATTTTTCTCATTAAATATATCACGTATGTAACATTTTAATTAATTTTCGTAAACGCTTAGTGTTTTCAAGAAACTTTTCATAGCTAATTGATTCGAGTCTAGGGGATGATGAGTTACTACTCTTGTTAGTAGGTGTATGTATGAATTCTTTCTAATACAATTCTCAAAACGTTGTTTTAAAAGTAGGAAACTGCGGATCATTATCAAGGAAGATTAATATCTTTAAGAAATAATAAATGAATCCAGCAACCCTTAATTTACAGTATCGCTTACTTTTCTAACTAACCCGATATCTGGGAAATCAAGATAAATCCTGCCGATCTCTATACGCGATATTTACCCATCAACGAGTATTTTTACTTTCTTGTACGAAGTAAACGAAGTATTGTCATCACGAAAAATTTTAAGTTTTCAGATTTCAACGAAAATATCCATTTTGACCACCCCTAAATCCATTTTGACTAGTTTCGACGTGACGTCTGCACGTAAGTATGTACGTGTGTATCTAACATAACACAAAAACGATTAGCCGTAGGATGTTGAAAATTTGGATTTAGGACTGTTGTAACATCTAGTTGTGCACCTTCCCTTTTTATTGCAATCGACTGAACTGAAAGTATCCAAAAAAAACCTAAAATCCAAAAAAAATATTTGTTTTTTGACTTTTTCTTAACTGCAGTAATAAGCTCTCAGTGAGAGATTTCCAACAATACATCATAAGTGATACTTATTTTCATTGGTTCCAGAGTTATAGCCAAATAAAATTTTAATTAATGAAATATTTGGATCTTACAAGGGGAAGGCACATCGGTTCAAATCAGACTTCATCTCCTTTTTTTTTACTTTTAAGGCCGCAAAGGACATCTTTAGTCAGAATAATTCAAGTCTTTTTTGCCGATCGTTTGGCCTTTAAGTTCTTAGCTTTTACTTTCTCCCAATATTTAGTCGTTCTTAATGATCTTGCTTTACGATCCTCTTCTGAATAAACCCTTCTTGTATAATTAAAAGTTCTTACTTTAAAGTCGGTATTCGGATCTTTAATAACAAATTTTAATTTTTCGGATTTATTACGTAAATCTTCGTAATTCAAATTTAATTCTTGCACGTCCTCTTTAATTTCTTTGATCCATAATGGCGGATTTTTTAAAGACCAAAATCGATCGATAATTCTCTTAGTAATCCTATCCTGCGGTAATCTTAACGAGTGTGCGCAGAAAGAAATTCGCTTCTTTTTCATAGTATCGATTAAGGATTCCAAGTTTTCGTACAGAAATTTATTAGGCGATAATCTGTACTGATTTTCGTGTTTATATTTTTTTGTTTATGCAGGTTCTAAGAATCCTGCGTTTAACTTTAAGCAAAAGTTCAGTCCTATTTTTCTGATTTAATCTAAATAAAGTCTCGCTCGCGTAAGTAATTACTGGTTTACCACAGTTCATCTCCTTTATGTTTTAACTTTTTTATATTTAATTTAAATATGTTAATTTATTAATAATTATTAATCTGTGATTGTAAAAAAAAATTAACAATAAATAGTAATTCAATAATAACAATAAAAAAAAAATATGAAAAATTATCAGAATGAAATAAAATAAAAAATATTTTTTTTTTCATTTTAAAAAGATGTGTATATGTATTTTAATAGGCGTACAAGGAAGTCATGTGGTGTCAACATCGATTTTTTTTCTGAATAAATTACCGATTAAGATATTTAAATTTTTTATTATTAAGTTCTATTAAATGATCTTGAACAAATGAATTACTCATTAGAAATTCGAAACGTCAGACACTTTCTGAAAGAATAATTTTTTTTTGTTGTATTATAGGACCGTATTTTTTCTACCGACTTGAAAAAATTGACTCTACAATTATTAACTAAAACTGTTTTTGTTATACGTTTGCCAAATTTCTTCCATATAAGTTTAAAATTATCTATTTAATAAGTTTTGATCAGTGAGATGGGATTACACATACGGACTGGAAGGTACTTTCGCTTGAAATTGAATCTTACAAGAGATTTCACTGTCTTTTACAGTCTTTAACAGCCAAAAATTAATAGACCTTGAATTAAAGAAAAAATGAATAATATTTTATAAAATTATAAAGTCAAAATGATGAATTAGTGATAAACGATGATCTCCGTGGCGGAGTGGTAGCGTATTGGTCTTTCATCCGAAGATCCCGGTCAGACATGGAATTTTTCATACGCTACGAAATTCTATTTCCGTATCTCACGCACAAGCTTTAAGCTTATGTGGCGATATCATCAAGAGCTAGCGGGGTCTTCTCCAGCAGGATTTTAATACTCTTTTTCTATTAAATAAAAGGACAATCGAATATAAACTGGAATTTTTTTAATATTCATAATCATAGAATAAAAATAAAAAATATATTTATTGCTTTTTATCTACGTTATCTCCCTGAGTTCTATACATTTTACTATGTGAATCCAATCTTCATAAAACCTTTGAGGACGTGTCACGAGCTAATTGCCTATGTCCTCTCTGTACCTCCTTTAGTGGCTCAAACAAAAAGAAATCGCACGGGTTAAAGCTGGACCGTACGGGGAATAATGTAAGGTTTCCCGTAAAGTTTTCCCGGGTTATCCTGTGCTAACGTTTCTATGATGCCTGGCCCTGCTCTGAAGGAAGACCACGTTTCTAATTGGCTGACGGAGCCTTTTATTTCTGTAGGCGGCTTTTATTTTTTGAAAAAATCGACAAATAATACGCCTCTCCGGTACAAAAAGATAGTTACGATAACATTTCCGCCTCGTTTTCGCCTTTACAAAGCAAGGCTTTTCCACACCTACGCCACCCCATAGGCGCCGATTTCGGCTCGGGAATTTAATGATGGACCCATATTTTATCACGTCTAACTATTCAATGCATAAATATTATTTCCTGCTCGTCGATATAAATTTAAGAGTCTTTGGAAAATTTCCTCAAAAGTTTATGATTTTTTTTAAAAAGTCTTTCAATTCACCGTAGACTTTTCGGAACCCAAGATGCTTTATGTTTTCCCAGTTTTCCCAAGATGCTCTGGGTGTTTTACCAGTGGCTTTTTCTGACGACCTGGCCTTGGTTGTTACTGGAAAAACTGAAGTAGAGGTATCGGAGAAGGCAAACGCAGCGATACGAATGGCAGAAGTCTGGATGTCTACTAAAGGCTTAAAACTTTCGCACGGTAAAACAAAATACGTAGTCATGACAGGTCGTAGGAGAATATCTGACATCCTAATTTGAGTAGGGGGTAATCTTGTCCAGCAACAGACTTCAGCCAAATATTTAGGGATCTGGCTTGACAAGAGGAGGAGTTTTACGGCACACGTGAATGAAATACGTAAACGAGCTGAATGCACGGTCAAAAATCTTAGCAGATTACTCGGTAATATGACAGGATCCAGAACTGCGAAGCGTAAGATTTACGCTCACGTAGTTAATTCCATCTTACTTTACGGTATACACGTCTGGGAAAGAGCTCTGCGTGCCGACAAGAACAGAAGAGCCCTTGAAGGAATTCAACGGCGCATGGGCTTAAGAGTGATATGCGCATATTCTTCAGTCTCCACCGAGGCAGTACTCGTAATCGCAGGAGTTCCTCCGCTTAAACAACTGGCGGAGATGCGAGTGAGTATAGCATGTGGACAACCTTCTAAAGAAGCATATGAAGAGATTCTGCGTAATCGGCAACATCGTTGGGATGTAGCCAACACGGGACGATGGACACATCGTTTGATACCTTTGATCCGACCGTGGATAGAAAGGAAGTTCGGGGACATAAATTACTGGATAACGCAATTTTTTACAGGGTATGGGTCGTTCAGGTCCTATTTATGTGCGAGACTAAGGGTAGATAACAACAACTGTCCTTACTGTGGGGCTTATGATTCCCCTGAACATGTAGTGTTTGAATGTAACCGTTGGACTGAAAGAAGGCAATCCTGTGTAAGACGTATAGGGCCATTATCTACGGAGAATGTGGTGAATAAAATGCTACTTAACGAGGATAACTTTAATGTGATCTCGTCGTTTATAACCGCAGTTATAAAGAAGAAAGATGAGGAAGCTCGTCAAGAAGAAACCGCTCGCTGATGACGGCTTGTATGTGGAATTTCCACCTACGAAATAAAAGAGCTAACCGGTGAACTGACCTGCCGTGCCGGACATACAGCCGTCGGGCGGGGAGGCGAGCTAGAGTAAAGGACACTCCTCTGGCGCGAGTCAAACTTGATTGTAGATCCGTTCCAGAGGAGTAGGTGGAAATATAAAAAAAAAAAAAAAAAAAAAAAAGATGCTTTATGTTAATGGAACGGACATTTTCCTGATCGAAACCCACTTCTAAAGCATTTCATTGACCTTAAGCCGATCATCTTCAATGATATCACAAATCAGTAGAATGCTGTCATCGGTCACACTTCTTCTCAGAAGATTATTGTAATTCTCATTTTCTACACATTCACGCCTCATTTAAATTTGTTAGCTCGGTGGTGGACTAGAGTATATGTTCCGAAACTGTGCACGCAGTATAGTGAAAACTTCGGAGTGTTTGACAACCTGATTTGTGAAAAATTTCAGGATATGTTGCATAACATCATCATTCATTAAGGCTACACCTTGTCGATTTAGCCACATCAGTCTCATCTCCGCCTCTCTCTTCAAGTCATTATATGAACCAAGGAAAACATTACTGATGATGGTTGCGCTCGGTCTACCACTACGTTTTTTACCCAAAACCTTGTCCTCAAATATATTCGTCAAGAGCTGGTCATGTCGTATTACATGTCCTATCAATTTCGCTCTTCTTCTTCGTATAACATTTAACAAGGACCTCCTCTCTCATTCATTTCTGCTAACACTTGAATCCATCCAACTTGTTTTTGTTTATCTCCTCCAAATCTACATTTCATTGCTTCCAGTCTTCTTCTTTCCGCTTTCCCAAGCGTCCATGTTTCATATCCGTAATATAGAACACTCCAGATATAAGTTTTAGCAAACTGTTTCCTTATTTGCATACTCATATGATTATCAGTCAGCGTATTCTTTTTATCCTGGAAAGCTCGTTTTGCCAGCGGTATTATTCTTTTTACTTCTGTGGCACATTTATTATAGCTAGTGACGGTGCTTCCCAAACAAAACTATCTAATTTAATATCGACCTTTGTATCTTCCTACAATCATAATCTTTGTCTTCTCCTTATTAATTTTCAGTTTAAGTATTTTTAGTACTTTAGATAATGTTTCTAATATAATCTCCATTCCTCTTGGTGATTCCGTTTGTTGTTGTGTTGCATAACCGATGATGAAAACTCAGTAGAATATTCCGGTCAGTGTAGAAAAAATTAACATACTGAAAATACTGAAACTATACTTTTGCAACTTCAGATTAAAAAACGTTTTTCGTACAATTAAAATCAACATTGTAAACTATAAAAAATAAGTTATTAAAAACATATTTTTTTAGAATTATTTTATACAAAAAAATAAATAAATTTTTTATAAATAGTATTTAAAAAAAAAATTATAAGAAATATTATAAAAAATAATGAATTAGTAGAAGAGGCAGTTGTTATGAATAGCTTATTTCTTTTATAAACAAAAGTACAAGGAACAAACTACATATCGGTAAAAGTGTTGCATGTTAGAATAAGCTTATTTTAAAGGACTGTTGTAGTACGTTAAGTACAAAGCATTTAAGGTTTTTGTAAATGAATAAAATATACATGAAAGTTACTTACTCTTTTTGTATGTTATATTACGTAACGAAATAAATCATACGTATAAACTTGTACCACGCATTATACACCTTGTATTGTAGCGTGTTTATCTACATTAGAAACCCTAATTATAATTAAATAGTCAATAAAGAAACCATACCGCAAATATTTTATATTAATAAGTTAAAACAATTTAAAATCACTGGTGATCAAAAAAAAGGAAAAAAAATCATTATTATAAATAATAGTTATTTGTAATGCTATGTAAGATAATCAATTTTAAAATTATGTATAATAAAAACAATTATTATTACTTTAATAATAATATTTTACAGAAATAAAACGATTATAAAATAAAAGTTGTTTTTTCTAATCAATTGCGGAGATGTAATAAAACTAATGATTTTTTTTGAAGTAGTGAGCGAATGTGTTTTTTCACCAACGTTAAGAAAAGTATGTAGTTTGAAGGATTTGCAATTAATTTTCATATCAATAGTTATGCGACACTATTATTTGAATCTTACCTCTTAAAAATTTTAAAAACTTATTTTATTTGAAAGATTTCTCATAGTATTTATAAATTAATTATATGTAATAAGTTATCGGATAACGTTTAAAAATGTATGTCCAGTTTAAAAGACTACGGTATTGTTTTTTCATTCTTACAACCTCCGGATGTACTTTCACTTATTTTAAAGCATCGTTAAAATAATACGAGGAGAAATATCAGTAGATCATTACAAGGAATCGAACCTAAGATCACTAGAAAAAGTATGCTAATCATTATACGAACTTGCTTTAGGTAAAAATGCATCAATCAGATGTGTAATAGAAAAAATAAAAGATTAATTTAAAAGCATAATAAGTAAAAAAAATACTTCTTTACCTGAGAATGATTTTTCTCAAAGTCTCGCTGTAAAAATACCACTATAATTTTTAGCACATCCTTCCTACGTAAATGAATAACTTAATTTAACGATTCTAAATTTTCTCGAGAACTGGAATAATTATTGATTTATCTTCTTTTTTTTATACGTACTGACGCAATATTTGTATATTATAACGTAATTTAATTGACTTTGGACATTGGCCATTTTAGAATAATTAATTAATAATAATCATTAATTACTTGTGTTTTTGTAATGGTTCTTAAAATGTTAATTAACGACTTATACAGCGAGGCTAATTGTGATTAAACTATAGTAGCGATATTCTACGGCAAAGAATACGAGTTCATCTGTAATCTACACGCGTTTTAAAGGGAAAATTGAAAACTGACAAATTATAAAATAATCCCTGATCCAGATAGAAACAACAACCAGCAAAAAAGAAAGAAGATATTTCCAAATAGAAAATGAGAATTTTTTATAGTCAAAATTAAAAATCAATTATACGTTAAAAAACCAAACGATAAAAATTCAATTGAAGGCAAATTTTCACTACCTACTTCAATCTTACATCTAAAAAAATGAATTTATGCAAAACAAATAGCAAAAATAATAATAATAATAATCTTGTCGTAAAAGAAGTAGATATAACGAAAGCTTTTATAAAGGGGAATCTTAAATTATGGTGGTAAATAATACGAAAGATATGATCTATTTTAAACAAAATTATTCCGAAAATACAACTACATTTTAAACATAAATTGTAGGCAACATCAAATAGAAAATGATTGATGTATTTAATAAAAGTAGATACGTCATACGGATAAGAATTTTCTGCAATGGTATTGTTTATCTATACTGCATTTTTGGATACTCAGCAAGATATTTGATATAATCTGTTCAGTATTATATAATATATATTATATTAATATACTATAAAAAGGCGGGGGCCTATGGCCCACCGGGAAAGTATTTGTTAACACGGTTTGTGTTTCATTACACATGATTTTTGTTAAATGTTTTTTTCCAATTGTAACTAAATAACATTTATGAATTTAGCATACTAAGAAAAAAAAGAAAAGATTTTTACAACGAAAACTTCAAAATCGTAAACATTTTTAGCTGTTTCTCGAGTTGTGATTTTTTAACACAGCTCTAACTCCAGTGTTTTCCTTTTTATCCCCGAAACCCAGATATAATTTTAGATAATTAGTTCGTAACAGAAGTATAAATCGTTCTAACGAATGAGATTTTTGAGAAGTATAAATCGTTCGTGCGCTGCGCGCAGCCGCTCGTCGCACCGCCATTGGTCCATTCTGCACCAGTAGTAGCTAAAATAAAAATGCGAGAACATACAACAAACCCACGCACCATCCTTTTTTACAGGAAAGATGAAGAGTGATACAAATTAATCCATTAATTAATTACAATCGATTTAATCAAAATAGATATGAAAAATCAGTAAAATTTGAGAAAAATTATTACTAATCTGTATTAGAACAATAAAAGGGAAGAGAATAAAAAAACTCCAGTGCGGAAAGAGTGAAACAGAATATAATATATCTGTTATTTTTAAATTTGTTTAATGAAACAAGAAGAAAAAAATTAGGAAATTTTTGAGAAAAAATTTTACAGTTCAAAGAAGAAAATAAAAAAGATAAAATTGAATAGATTACGGAAAAGATAAACAGAAATAAAAAATAAAGAAGATTGAGGAAAACTCTTCAGAAAATGTCATAGAGGAGTGAAGAAAGGAATGAGGAAATTAAGAAGAGAGGAAATAGTGGAAGTTCAGTTAAGATTTATCGAGCGACAGTTTCAGCCCACCGGGCTGGTCTAGTGGTTAATTCATCATCGCAAATCAATTAATTTCAAAGTCGAAAGTTCTAAGGTTCAAATCCTAGTAAAAGCAGTTACTTTTATAAGGATTTGAATGCTAGATCGTGGATGCCGGTGTTCTTTGGTGGTCGGGTTTCAATTAACCACACATCCCAGGTATGGTCGACCTGAGACTGTACAACACTACACTTCATTCATACACATAATCCTCATTCATCCTCTGAAGAAATACCTGACGGTGGTACAGGAGGCTAAACAGAAAAAAGAGAAAGAGAGAGAGACAGTTTTACCAAAGATAGATAAAATGAAAAAAATAATGAAATTGATTGATAAGAGAATAATGATGAATGAAATAAAGCATAAAAACAATGTAATTAACCAAAAATTTAAGAAGATATCCTTTCCTATTGAGGAAGGGGTAGATTTTCCCGCCTGTGTGATAGGGAAAATTTGTTTGGCCTTGAAACGACCTAAAAAGATCACCACGATATCTTTGTTCAGTAAAGAGTGGAATCCTGATGAAATGAAGGGGTGTTTTCGGTTCTCGGAGGATTATTGATTTCGCAAAAGGATGAAAGAACGGAACAACGACTTTGTGTCAAATTTGTTTGAAAACCAGAAAATCAGCGTCAGAGACTTATGAACGCTTAAACAAATCTTTTGGGGGTAAATATCTGAGCGGTCAAACGTTTTTAATTCAAAGATGGAAGCGAATCAGTCGATTAATGATCCCCGGTCTGCCGGCCCTCCAGTTCAAAAACCACCGAAAACATTGTGAGAGTTCACGATTAAGTACGCTCTGACAGTAGACTTACAAATAGAGAGATGATTTATGAGCTGAATTTAAATTCAGCTCATTTAAATTCAGCCAGTTTTAACTGAAGATTTGATCATACGTTAAGTGTCTGCGAAATTCATTCCGAAATTGTTGTCAGACCAGCAGAAACAACACTGACTTGAAGCCTCCCAAGAACTGATCAATAGGGTGGAAGCTGACTCTTAATTATTGAATAAGGTAATTACAGACGATTAATCGTTAGTTGATGGGTATGACTCAGGAACAAAGGCACAATCATCGCAGAGAGGTGATCCAAGATCGCCACGATGGAATAAAGCGCGACAAATTCGGTCGAATATGAAGACAATGTCGGTGGATTTCTTCGATTCTACGGATATGACATCACGAATTTGCTACTAGGGGGCAGAAAGTCAACCAGGAATACTATAAAAGTTTCCTTCAACGTTTTCTCAAAAATGTGCGCAAGAAAAGGCCTGCACTCTGGCCGGGTCCTCCACCGCGGCAATGCACCGGCACATCACGAAATTTTTGGCCAAAATCCAAATTCCTGTGCTTTTTCAACCCCCCAAAATTCCCCTGATTTAGTCTTCTAAATTAAAAGTTTTGCTGAAAGAGAACCGTCTTCAACAGAGTCAATTGAAAACATCCAAGCAAATACGGAAAGAGATCTTAACATCTTGAAGAAAGAAAAATTTCCTAGATGCTTCCAAAAGTGGAAATAACATCGCAGTCGGAGTCTTCAGTCAGAAGCGGAATACTTTGAAGAAGATAAATCACAACAGCCTGCTATTTAAAAATTACAACCCGAGTTTTACAACTTTTCCATTACACCTTGCGTATATACTGTCAAAAAGTGTCAGAACGTAATAAAAGTAAAGAGCTTAAGACTTGATGCACCAAAAAAGCTTTTGAAAGATATACCAAACAAAAAAAAAAAAATAGACCGTATAAAGAATTGTCAAAAGTTCTTCTTTGTAGAAAGAGTTGTGGAAAGAGAAGGAAGAAATTTGAATTAGATTAAAAAATTACACTAATCGAAAAAATTTAGAAGTATAGCGGAAACGGCAAAGTTTTACGAAGATTAAAAAAATACTTTTATTGAATGCTAAAAATAATTAAGTTGGCATTTCGAAATAAATAAAGAATAATTAATAAGAATAAAGAATAATAAAGAAATAATAAGAATAAATAATAAATTATTTCGAAATAAAGATGTAGTAGTAAGATCTGTACTGTTCACGTTATATCTTTTCAAATTATTCTGAAGCTAATACAACTTTTTCTATTTATTTTAATTTTTTTTGTCGACATTTTATAGTAGATTCTTAAGCTTTCATAGCTTTCTTTCATACCAATCATTTCCAGATGAACACGATTTTCCATCTATTTTTTAATGCCCTTTTCAATCTCGGAAAAGAGGTAGGTTGGCTTTCCTTTTATCCAATCTGGTGGTACCCGATTAGACAATTTATGTAGCAATCTTTCATTTGAAATTCTATTTACGTACGGGTACAAGAACAAAGCCGGTTAGTTATGATTTATTAATGGCTGCTTAACTTATGCTTAACGTTATAGTTATGGTCAATTAGCTGTAACAACCGACCTGCTTAGTTAATTGTCGTGTCCATAATTGTAGGCTTTACTCGTATCTTCCTTTTTATAACTAAATTCATCGCTGTCAGTTCGTGAAATCTTTTAAAATGTATACCATCCATCTCTATAGCTATAATTTTCTATAGATTACTGCAATAATGAAATATATCTAATTTTTCAAATAATATATATTCAAAACAAAAATTATTACTTTAAATTATAAAATCACTATTTTCGCTTTGATATGGTGATAAGAAAATGTAAATTAATTAAAAGTAGTGTTTTTTAGGCGGTATAAAAAAAAATACTTGCAAAAAGGTTATACTGTAATATAAATATTTCCTAAGTGTTACAAAAAGGAAAATTTTGTACTAAATACGTTATAATAAAGTCTTTCCAGCAGCTTTTATGAACTGAACTGCTGCTCGTAAAACAAAGCGTTGGGTAACCAGTTTATAGGTAACTTATACAACCCACCGGGATGATCTAGTAGTGAACGCGTCTTCCCAAATCAGGTAATGTGAAAATCGAGAGTTCCAGCGTTCAAGTCCTAGTAACGGCAGTTACTTTTTTTACGGATTTGAATACTAGATAGTGGAACCTGTGTTCTTTGGTGATTCGGTTTCAATTAACCACACACCTCACAAATGGTCGACCAGAAATTGTACAAGACTACACTTCATTTACACTCATACATATCATCCTCTGAAGTAATACCTGAACGGTAATTCTCGGAGGCTGAACAGGAAAAAGAAAAGGGCAGAACTTACACATCGCCCGTTCTGGTGCGAAATGTTTACTTATATTTTTATTTATAAATATCAATTCATTCGCGAAGTAATAACGGTTATTTTTTATAATAATACACGTTTTTTAAAAATAAATATATACTTTGAAACAAAAATTACACTATCATTCTTGGTAGAAGAAGCTATCGCTTGAAAAACTGTTCATAAATGGAATACCAACCAGAAAATAATAAAGCAAATCGCGTAAGATTAAAAAAAAAAATTATTTCGCTAATAGGTCAGACATTTTTTGGGGCTTCATACATGTGTTAAGTCGTATGAAGTTGAAAAGCATTTCCTTAATGTTTACTTTCCCATCTAGATAGCGCTATAGTAGAGCTATACGACTAGAAGGAAAAGAATTGTAATCGGTCCAATTTGGTGTATGAAGTTTTTACCGGATCTTGACGTTTTGATACCTAAGGGACAAAAAAAAACCAGTTGAAAATTTTCCGGATGTTAATGTTCGTATGTACGTGTGTTCGATGTTGGTCTTTAAATCACCTTATATCTTCAGAACTACTGGAGCGATTTTACCAAACTTGGTCAGATTACATATATATATATGGCGCACTGATTCCGTTAAATTTTCAACTTAATAGATCAGGGGATGAGGTTGTAGAGCAAGGTTGCTATCAATAAGTCCAGATTTCACGTAATTAAGGTCATATTTTTCTTAGTCACATTTGTTAACGAATAAAAAATAACGATATTTGCAAAAATAATTTTTTAAAAACCACACTCCCACTCCAAACAATTCTCTAAACTACTGCTATGTTGTGACGTCACAGATGAGCGGTAAAATTAAATAAACGAATAATAATTGAATGTTAAATAAGTAACTCGATTTGGCCGGATTTCAAACTCCTTCGCCCGGACGACTTGGTACCTGGTGCATTAAGCTTCGCGGCTACACCAGTCCGCCGACTTTACAAAAAAATTTGTTCTATGTAAGTTGTGAAATTACATTAGCTTAGTTACTGCTGACCATCACCGCTAGTACCGCCAAACCCGCGCGAAATAAATACGGTACGCGCGCCTTAGTTAGAATTATTAAATAAAATAAATGAAAAAATATTTTATTTAAATAAAACGATAAATATATTAAATTAAGTTTTTTGTGTAAACCGCGCATAAAAAAAACCCACAGTTGTAGGCGTTTTGATAAAAACTTTAATTTTATTAAAATAAAACAGTAACGATTAACAGAAATGCGAAAGAACAAAATAACAAAACTGGATTTTTTCCCGTTATTATGAAGCGAGTTTTATTAATTCAAAATCATAGGTAATAATATTGTTATGCAATGAAATGTGATTTGCATCTGATCGGTAAAACAGTCTATATCAAGGCGCTACCATTGTTGGTTACATAATAATTCTAGCTGACAGTAAAAATGATTTAGAAGAAACAATGAACGGCACGAATGAAGTTCTACGCAAGAACTACCGCATGAAAATAAATAAGAACAAAACGAAAGTAATGAAATGTAGTAAAAATAACGAAGATGGACCACTGAACGTAAAAATAGGAAGAAAAAAGATTACGGAGGTAGAAGAATTTTGTTATTTGGGAGGTAGAATTACTAAAGATGGACGAAGCAGGAGCGATATAAAATGCCAAATAGCACAAGCGAAACGAGCCTTCAGTCAGAAATATAATTTGTTTACATCAAAAATTAATTTAAACGTCAGGAAAAAGTTCTTGAAAGTATGTTTGGAGCATAGCTTTATATGGAAGTGAAACTTGGACGATCGGAGTACCTGAGAATAAAATATTAGAAGCTTTTGAAATATGGTGCTATAGGAGAATGTTAAAAATCAGACGGGTGGATAAAGTGACAAATGAAGAGGTATTGCGGCAAACTGATGAAGAAAGAATCATTTGGAAAAATATAGTTTTCTTTTAACTATAGAGACAGATTTATAGACCACATATTAAGGCATCCTGAAATAGCCGCTTTAATATTGGAGGGACACGTAGAAGGGAAAAGTTATGCAAGCAGGCAACGTTTGGAATATGTAAAAAAAATTGTTAGAGATATAGGATGTAGGGGGTATACCGAAATGAAACGACTAGCACTAGATAGGGAATCTTGGAGAGCTGCATCAAACCAGTCAAATGAAGAAGACAAAAAAAACGTAGTTGGTTAGTTTGATAATAGGGAATAGGTATAAACCATAAGATAAAATATTTGGAAAAAGATGATAAGTTGATAATTTATAATGTTGTGAATATTCTGATATTAAAAGATTAGTAAAATACAAAAAGGAATGAAGCATGATATCAAAACTGATTGGTGAAGAAAACAAATAAATGCGATTGATTTTTCCGAAGTATAATTCACAGGTTTATCATTTTCTGAAGTATGCGTATGACAAAAATAACACGCGTGTGTGGGAAGGGTGTGTGTTTGACACACACCCTCTGCCTCACTCACACTCTCTCTTTCTCTCTCTCTCTCACTCTCTCTCACACACACACACACACACACACACCTTCTCTTTCACTCTCTTTCTACCACACACACATTTATATTTAAAGTAATATAATTATTTAGGTATTGAATGTCGGCAGGCACACGTTAGAATTTTAACAATATGTATTTTAATATCAAAAGATACGTTATAATACAAATAAACACAACTTCCTACTGGGTCAACGATAAATATCCTTGAGATTCCTTAAAGTTTCCGGGTCGAATCGAAGCGGTGGTACTGCTCTTTAACTGAATAGGGTTCAAGGCTGTAGGAGATTGTTTAAACTGAATCGACTATATTCTCGTATAATAGAATGCACAGTACGGGTTGCCAACTACAAAGAATGCATACGCCCAAGCTTATAATTACATAATAAAGGTTAAATAAGTAAGATTCAATTCTGTTCTATACTAATTCATTTAACGATTATAATCTTTTTTTTTAATTTAGGAATTTAAATAGGCTTACGAAAATATGAAAATACATTCCTACTTTTTTTTAATGTACCCATGATTAAGAGATAATATGAATAATTAATAACAGTACACCTAATTAAATGGATTATCAGCTGGCCAATACGTTTACGCTTTGTTTAGATAAAATTTCAACTTCACACTCGCTTCTTTCCAGACAAAAAAAATATTTTTTCTTAAACCCTAAATTTTTTTCTTATTATAGTAAACAGAAAAACTTATTTTTAGTTGTTAATAGTTCCACACTCATAAAATTTTACATTTACAAAGTTATTTGTTATAGTTTGATATTTTAACTACAGCTGCGCATTTACATATTGTGCATAGTTTAGATTTGTCACGTGTTAATCAACATAGTACACTATCTGTATTTATAAATATTTTAATTAATTTTTATATGATTACGCCACATAAATTCTGGCACATATTAACAAAATTCAGTTATATTACAATCATAATTCGGCGATATTTGTTGTTCAAACATTCCGGGCATAAAAATAGTTTCTAAAAAAAAAACACTCGTCTTTTTGGGATTGCTTAACGAAGATTCGTAATTAACGAATTTTTACTTCCTTGTACGAAGTAAAGTAATCGCGAAAAATTTCAATTTTCAGATTTCAATGGGAATATCCATTTTGACCATTCCTGAATTCATTTTGGCTAGTTTCGGCGTGACGTCTGTACGTACATACGTATGTATCTTGCATAACTAAAAAACGATTAGCCGTAGTATGTTGAAATTATAAATTTAGGACTGTTGTAACATTTAATTGTGCACCTCCCCTTTTGATTGTAATCGACTGGACTAAAAGTGTCAAAAAAAGCCCAAAATCCAAAACATTTAAATTTTTTAATTTTTCTTAATTGTAGTAACAAGCCCTCATTAAGAGCCTTTCAACGATAAATCATAAGTGGTACTTACTTTGATCGGTTCCAGAATTATAGCCAAATAAAATTTTAATTAATGAAATATTTGGTTCTTACAAGGGGAAGGTACATCTGTTCAAATCCAACTCTATTTCCTTTTTTTTATTTAAAATTTTTTTAATTTTAAAAAATTAATAAAATAAAATTTAAAAAAAAAACGTGTAATTATTCATTTTTAGCTTATAATCCTTTGTGACACACTGATTTTTTTTTAAGAGGATAAAAAATCGTATCTATGCAGTCTACGGGTCGCGCACAACGGTCAAACAAAATCTTAAATTTTATCAACAATATCATAATGTCACAGAGGATTATAAGGTAAAAATGAATTATTACACGTTTTTAAGGCTTTTTGGCCATAGGTTATATAAAATTTTTAATTTTATTTTTTATTTATTACTTTTTAAAGATTAGTAGGCGTGTGCCGAACAGTGGGACGTTTATAGGCTGATAATGATGACATTTTATTGCGCTTGACCACCGCAAATTATTTAATAATTCACGCAATAATGTAGCCTTACTACAGTGAGAAAGACTTAAAAACATTCAAAAACCATTTTGAAGAAACATATATACTGCAAAGCCCCCTGGCATCTAATAACTGTAAAACGAATTTAAAATACCTATAGTATGCAGTATTTAGTGATACCTATACCTATGTATTTAGTGATACCTATAGAATGCAAAAAAACAGCATCGAAATCGGTCCAGTAGTTTTTGAAAAAAATGGTAACAGACATACACAACCTCGTATACCATTGATTCCCAAAATGTGCGCCGCGGCCTTTTCACAGAGGCGTATTAATTGAACCGAGACATTTATAATTATTAATTTAAGGTTAATGAAGTAAAAAAATAATGAAGATACACGAGTTTTATTTATTTTTATCTCTTACTTACGAGTAGTCGTACTTTTACTTCGGGTAGGGCACCATGGAAAAATTTTAATTGAAAAAGGCCGCCAAGACTCGGAGAAGTTTGGGAACCACTGTCATACCCCAAATGAATATACCGTTTCCGTTCCGTCATTGGTAAAAAAGCTGACAATACAGTTGTAGGACTTTCCCGTCACGCGGCTTTTTTCTGATGCACGTCTACACACATAACTTAATTTAAAATACTTAATTTTACTTAAATATAATATTTTTTCGTTTATTTAATTCAGTGATTCTAACTAAAGCGCGCACGCATACCGTATTTTATTTGCGCGGATGTTACGATACTATAGACCACTTTAAATACTTTTTTACGCTTTAAATTTTATTCATTTATTTAATTCTATCGCTCTCCTGTGGATGTTACAACATAACGGACGACTACAACATAGCAGACGACTAGATCGTGGATACCAGCGTTCTTTGGTGGGTGGGTTTCAATTAACCATTCATATCAGGAATGGTCGACCTGAGACTGTACAAGACTACACTTCATTCATATATATCATCCTCTGAAGTAATACCTTTTGCTGGTTCCGGAGGCTAAACAGAAAAAGAAAGAAGACGACTACAACAGCTGTACATCAGTGGTACACTAGCGCTCCTTATGGTGAGAGAGGATACTAATGACGTACTATACTCATTTAGCCACTAGTTTTTAAAGCATTTTTTGGGGTAGAAGGTTTTACAAAATTTTTTTGCAAATATTATTATTTTTTTAATCGTTAACAAATGTGCCTAGGAAAAATATAATATTAATTAGGCGAAATCTCGAGATAATGAGAGCTACCTTGTTTTACAGCTTCACCCCGTTGACCTTTTAAGGTGAAAATTTAATGGCATCAACGCCCTATACGTAAGGCTAAACAGAAGTAGAGAGAAAGAAAGAGAGTAAAAGTAAATTAATTCTGTTATTTAAAAAATAAAATTATTATGAATGGATTAAGTCAGGAAAAAATCAAAATACATTTAAAAAAAAGGTTTTTTTTATTGTGTAAATATTATAGTTATTTTTGTTTACGTTTCATAAGAATGAGTATCATAAAGTATAAAAATATCAGAGGTTTTTGTTTTATTTTAAAATTTTTACGTGGAAGAAATAAATGAAGTTTTAGTTTCGCATTAATAATTCTGAAAATTAAATGATTTTTGATATTAATAATTATTAATAAATCAATATATCTAAATTAAATATATATATATATATATATTTTAATATATATATTAACCTGCGACTGAAAAAAATATGAAAAAAAATCAAAGTTATTAGTGGAATAAAAGTTAAATAAAAATTCAAAAATTTTTACAGAGGTTTACAATTATTAATAATTCAATATATCTAAATTAAATATATATATATATATATATATATATATATATATGAAGTCAGTTTCGAACCGATGTGTGTATAGCTACGGATCAGACACATTCTCACTTACACCATAACTACTTGAGCAACGAGAAACAAAATTAATATATAAACTAATATAAAACGCTGATACGGACACCACAAAAGAACGTGATGTAATGTGATGTCCACCACAATGCAATTGTGTAACCGTCCACTTTATTAAAGAATTGGAGGATCGTATCTAACTTTCAAATGAAATAAGTTTAAAAGAAGTGCTGCAAAAAATGTTTATATGTAATTTAATAGGGCAACGAAGTCACGTGGTGTCCACAACACCAGGTGACTTTAAAAAAAAAAAATCAGGTTTTTTTTAAACAAATGAATTCTTCAGGAAAATATATCGAGGGCCTTCGCTAGAGCTCCCTCTTGAAAGTACTACAACTTAAGAGTCAGGAGGTGACGCTACCTCTATAATCTTTAAAATAGTGGTTTTCGACACCTTAAGTACCTTCAAATTCGTTTTATTAAATAAATAAGAACGATTTCGGAAATATGAATCGTGTTAAAGAATCCTGAATAAAAATGTAATCTTATGCGCAAAACAATTTTTCGATTACCATTCCATTTTTTATATTGGATCGCATAAAAGACCTACAATAACTATTATAAAAATATCAGATTTCAGAAGTGGTTCACCGAGATCAGCTGATCCTGATCGGTCAAAAAAAAAAAATATTCTTTTATAGTCACTTTATATATCATCGGACGACTATTTAGTGTATGACGGATCGCATAACAACAATCATTAAGCTCAGAGAAAGTTAATCTGATTATTCCCTTTTTTATCTCTTACACGCGTCAAAAACATACGAAAACTGGGACGTATGGAAAAGAGAAATAAAGAAATGTATCTCTTCTGACGGAAAACAATGCGTTCCATATAATGTTACTATAATGTAGTAAAGAGATGAAATCCTACACGATTAAATAACTTATATCAAATATCTTCAAGATTTCCCGATTTTTATTAATTTCATTAATTTTTGTTAAAATGTATAATAAAGTAAAAATAGCAAAGTAATAAACATGCTTAGATATGTTTCTGCATTTTCTTTTTTCTCCATTTTTTATTAAAAATTTTAAAAATCATTTAATTTTCAGAATTATTAATGCGAAACTAAAACTTCATTTATTTCTTCCACGTAAAAATTTTAAAATAAAACAAAAACCTCTGATATTTTTATACTTTATGATACTCATTCTTATGAAACGTAAACAAAAATAACTATAATATTTACACAATAAAAAAAACCTTTTTTTTAAATGTATTTTGATTTTTTCCTGACTTAATCCATTCATAATAATTTTATTTTTTAAATAACAGAATTAATTTACTTTTACTCTCTTTCTTTCTCTCTACTTCTGTTTAGCCTTACGTATAGGGCGTTGATGCCATTAAATTTTCACCTTAAAAGGTCAACGGGGTGAAGCTGTAAAACAAGGTAGCTCTCATTATCTCGAGATTTCGCCTAATTAATATTATATTTTTCCTAGGCACATTTGTTAACGATTAAAAAAATAATAATATTTGCAAAAAAATTTTGTAAAACCTTCTACCCCAAAAAATGCTTTAAAAACTAGTGGCTAAATGAGTATAGTACGTCATTAGTATCCTCTCTCACCATAAGGAGCGCTAGTGTACCACTGATGTACAGCTGTTGTAGTCGTCTTCTTTCTTTTTCTGTTTAGCCTCCGGAACCAGCAAAAGGTATTACTTCAGAGGATGATATATATGAATGAAGTGTAGTCTTGTACAGTCTCAGGTCGACCATTCCTGATATGAATGGTTAATTGAAACCCACCCACCAAAGAACGCTGGTATCCACGATCTAGTCGTCTGCTATGTTGTAGTCGTCCGTTATGTTGTAACATCCACAGGAGAGCGATAGAATTAAATAAATGAATAAAATTTAAAGCGTAAAAAAGTATTTAAAGTGGTCTATAGTATCGTAACATCCGCGCAAATAAAATACGGTATGCGTGCGCGCTTTAGTTAGAATCACTGAATTAAATAAACGAAAAAATATTATATTTAAGTAAAATTAAGTATTTTAAATTAAGTTATGTGTGTAGACGTGCATCAGAAAAAAGCCGCGTGACGGGAAAGTCCTACAACTGTATTGTTAGCTTTTTTACCAATGACGGAACGGAAACGGTATATTCATTTGGGGTATGACAGTGGTTCCCAAACTTCTCCGAGTCTTGGCGGCCTTTTTCAATTAAAATTTTTCCATGGTGCCCTACCCGAAGTAAAAGTACGACTACTCGTAAGTAAGAGATAAAAATAAATAAAACTCGTGTATCTTCATTATTTTTTTACTTCATTAACCTTAAATTAATAATTATAAATGTCTCGGTTCAATTAATACGCCTCTGTGAAAAGGCCGCGGCGCACATTTTGGGAATCAATGGTATACGAGGTTGTGTATGTCTGTTACCATTTTTTTCAAAAACTACTGGACCGATTTCGATGCTGTTTTTTGCATTCTATAGGTATCACTAAATACTGCATTTTATAGGTATTTTAAATTCGTTTTACAGTTATTAGATGCCAGGGGGCTTTGCAGTATATATGTTTCTTCAAAATGGTTTTTGAATGTTTCCAAGTCTTTCTCACTGTAGTAAGGCTACATTATTGCGTGAATTATTAAATAATTGCGGTGGTCAAGTGCAATAAAATGTCATCATTATCAGCCTATAAACGTCCCACTGTTCGGCACACGCCTACTAATCTTTAAAAAGTAATAAATAAAAAATAAAATTAAAAATTTTATATAACCTATGGCCAAAAAGCCTTAAAAACGTGTAATAATTAATTTTTACCTTATAATCCTCTGTGACATTATGATATTGTTTTTAAGACAATAAAATTTAAGATTTTATTTGACCGTTGTGCGCGACCCGTAGACTGCATAGATACGATTTTTTATCCTCTTAAAAAAAAATCAGTGTGTCACAAAGGATTATAAGCTAAAAATGAATAATTACCCGTTTTTTTTTTAAATTTTATCTTTTATTTAAACGGCTTCTGAAGTTGAAGTAACTTGTCTTGGCTTTCCCATCTGTTTGTTTTCATACTTCATTTTTATACCGATTAAGTGAAATCATATACTTATATTTAAAATATATATTCTTTTTTCATATTATTTTATTCTTTTCTAAATTAAAAAATTACCAAATCCTTGCTCAATATGAACAAATGTAATATGTTTCGTATTTAACTTGTCTTTCCAGTTAAATTTAATAATTAAGATCATCAATTTAATAACATATTTTTCTATACTGTAATTTCACATTAATGAACAAATTAAAAAAATAAATAAATAAATGTACGTTAAGGTAATATAGGAAAGAAATTTTTAAATATTGTGTAAATTAAATTAATAAAATTTATAGTAGATTAATAAAGTAAAATGAAACAGTAATACTATGCAACATTGTGCGGTACTCTGTAATGATTCGTGTAACATTCCCACAAGAGGAATATCACAAAGAGTAGATATTATAAGTAAGTATAGAGAGAGAGATCTAATTAACTAACATACCACGTGACTAGGTGGTACTGAGCGTGAGATAACTGCAAGCCGAATGTGCGCAGGCGCGTAAAAGGAATGTCCTAATGGGATGCGAGTTTACCACTACTAATTCTTGTTACGGTGTTTTTGTGGTAGTTACGTATGGGAAACTTTCTTTAAAGCGAAAATCACTGACGCATGTAACAATACATAAAAAAAACATACTGAACAAAAAAAAAGTGAGAGCAAATGCCCTTAATTTTTACAGGACAATTAAAATAATAATAAAATAATATTTCGATAACATATAATATGATCAAAATAAATAAATAATTTTCTTTAATGGTGTACAATAAAGCAGGAAATTAATTATTTGGAAAAAAATGTTGCCAACATAAAAATTCACAAAATCTAAATAAAATTAACAAAATAAATCTAAATAGAAATAATATAGACTAAAACAGTATTTATTTTTTAATTTAAGTATTTAGTATTTATTTTTAAGTTATATTTTAATCGTAGCTACAGCATTACAAAACATGAGGTACTATTTACATTATTTCTGTAAAACTGGCATCAACCTGGTCATGCCTCGTTAAAGTTGGCAAATTCGTTAAATTTTTCTGCTTACACTTACAAGTAAATTAATAATTGAAAAGAAAAAAAAATATTTTATCGATAAAACCTAGAATTAATTCAATAAAAATTAAAATGATTGTTTTTTTTTTCGTAGGAATATTCAACCTATTTTCTAATATTATATCTATTCAGACATTCCATCAACTGAATGGACAGAAATTGAAATCGATTGGATATGCTGTTTTTTTAGAAAATTTAGGAAGAATTAATTATCAAAGCAATCATGGAGGCGCTGCATCACAACTTCAAAATTACACCCGTCATGTGACTGTCACTCGAATAAACCAGTTTATATGAAATGGATTCTAATGATGCGTTAATATATTACTCGAATAATTGACGTGTAATCTATTTTTATAGTTAATGAATGTATTATACCGATCTTGATTTACATTTTTTTATTTTTTATAGATTTTTTTTTATTATTACTTAAAAGCTGTTCGTTTAATTTATCAAGCTTATTCAAATTACATTCAAAAGCTTCAATTGTTATATGAAACAGAAAGAAAGAAATAAACTAAATGGTTATTGAAATAAAATGTAAAATAGCTCGATGTATTTGAACAATGTTGTTAATAGTTTGAGCGTTATAATGCAAATTTCAAGTTTTTTTACTTTCTTGTACAAAGTTAAGAAAGTATTGTGATCGCGAAAAAATTCGGTTTTCATATTTCACGGAAATATCCATTTTGACCATCCCTGAATCCATTTTGACTAGTTTCGGCGTGACGTCTGTACGTACGTATGTATCACGCATAACTCAAAAACGAATAACTGTAGGGTGTTGGAATTTTGAATTTAGAACTGTTGTACCATTAGTTGTGCACCTCCTCTTTTGATTACAATCGACTGAACCAAAAATGCCCAAAATTCTAAAAAAAATTGGATCTTACACTTTTTATTAAGCCCTTATTGCAGTAGTAAACCCTCATCGAGAGCTTTTTAACGATCGTAAGTGGTACTTATTTTCATTGGTTTCAGAGTTATAGACAAGTAAAATTTTAATTAATGAAATATTTGGATCTTAAGGGAAAGCACAACGGTTCGAATCAGACTTCATCTCCTTTTTTTTAACTTTTTTTTTTTTAATTTAAATATATTTATTTGTTAATAATTACAAACCTCCGATTGTAAAAAATTACAATAAATAATAATTCAATAATAACATAAAAAAATTCCCCTTCGGCACCCCGGAAGGCGGAGGTAGATTTTACCGTTGCTAAGTAGGGGATAAAAAAAATGTCCACCTTAAAGTTAAGAAAAACTTCAAATTTACTCAATACGACAATAGTTGCATGTGAAAAAAGTTTCACGTTTTTAGCATACGAAAAACTCTATCTTCTTACAATTCCAGAAACATTTTGATCATCCCTTGCCGTAACAGTTAGTCATATCGAACTTTTTTCAGAAAAACGTTTTAGGTAATGTTTAGAAGACTAATTTTAAACCAATCAGATACTGTGCTTACTAAGGGAGGTATGATTTTTTTGTCTTCGAAACACATTTTTCCGCTCGCTGAGCCAATGGTTGGTGATTTCAAAAAAAATTTACTTATATAAGTTTTAGGCCCTTATCCGAAGAATAGTAGGAACTTTAAACAAATGCGATATTTTAATTAATAAGAAAGTTACGTGATATTTTGTTTTTTTCGGAAAAGCCCTCCCATTTCTACCCCATGGTCCGAATTTGCCCATTAACGAATTCTACTGATATTTTGAGTCGTTATATTTTTTGTATCAATTTGAAAGTGATTGGCGCAAAATTACGGTAGTTATTGTGTCCACAATAAAGTGAAATATTAATGTACATACAAATAAAAAATGTGTATGAAATATAAATGCATAAATGAACATTTGAACTGACGGTGATTTTGGGGTCTGTGGGATGTGAAACGCGAAGATTTGTAGACATTTTTCGGAAGTCGAATCATTGTATCCATAACAATAGAACCTAATTTCAGAAGTTATTAATGAAATAAAATTTTTTATACTATTCATTAAAAAAAACAAGTTTATATGTAATTTAATAGCCGTACAAGGAAGTTATGTGGTGTCCACATCAGATTTTTCAATTAACAGGAAAAACCAAATTTTTTTTATAACTGTTTACTTAGACCGGTGCCATCAGAATACTATAAAATATTATATATCTCAAGTTTAGATCGATCCAGAGAAAACTCAAACTAGTGATTTCATTTAAAACAGATTAGCCCAGGCGACTTATCATTCCTAACCTGGAATGATACCTTATAAACAGACAACGAGATGATTTTCGTATTTGAATACGAAATGTAAATAGATTATGCTTGTGATTGATGATCTTTATCTAGTACTCCATAAAAAACACAGTTTTATCTCAACCGGTTTGGTGGCTTAAATGAAAAGTGAATGTGGTTAATAACGTAGTATTTTACTTTTCTTATCCATTCATTTGGTTTAGTAATGTGTTTACCAAGTGTAAATAGTTCGTGTAAGTTTATTACGTAAAGAATTTATAAATACTATCAAATCCTAAAGAAATATATCCATACGTCGAAATTAATGCATGATATGCTATTACGTTAATAAAATCGATGAGTTCTCTTGATATTTATGAATTTTTTTTTTAAATTCTGATAAACTAAAAGTCTAAGTATCAGAAGTAGTTACGTATGAACAAATCCAATAAAGAAAAATCCAAACTTAAATTTTTTACACTCTAGCCTCTTATGATGTATAAATATACATATATATATACATATATAATATATTATATACATATATATTATATACATATATAATATATATACTTAGTATATATATTTAAAAAAATAAATGTTAAAAAATATAAATTGAAAAAATTCCACGTTTCATAAACTTAGGACCTCAGACATACTGTAATTCATAAATCATTTTTTCAATATTTCCCGAAAAGTTACGGGAATAAACATTTTTAGTAGAATATATGTACGATTTATTTCGAGAAAAATCATACGTCAACACCCTATTGTAGTGTGAATTAGATTCCGCTATTAGAATAGAAGCAGATTTAAGATCTGATAAACGGTGTGATTTTGGACAATCAAAAATTAGAACAAAACGAAAAATTAATAATCTGTTATCATCCAAATTCCTATGGGGAAAAAAGTACTTGCGATTTTTTGAATACATTTCATAATCTGTCAAAACGTAAAAATATTTCATCATGATACGTAGATTTAAGTATTAATAAATTTGTAAAGATTATTTTTTTAACGTTCTGTTTATTTACTCACAGGAGTGGGAGAATGTGCTGAGAAAAACGAGGTGGGCGACGCTGCGACATCGAAGGGTGGCGTCTGTTGGCGTCGCATTGTGGTGCCCACCACAGCCATGTTGCTACCTCATATTTAGCGAACCCATTGTAGCCTGTAACAAACAAATAAATCATATTTTCTGAAACTATAATTTTAATCTATTTCTAATGCACTATTGGATAAATAATATCATAATCTCCAGGTATTATAAAATTATTGTTTTTTAAATTTTAAAAAAATTTGTGACTAAAAGATTTTGTTACGTAAAAATTTCATGATTTTAAGGATTCATGTAATGAAACGAAGGGGAAGATTAGCAGGTGAAAGTTTTTTATTTTACTAATTTTAATGTCTGTTCATAAGCTTGCCTATTAAACTGTTACTTTTGAATGAATTTCCAACAAACTTTTGAACAAAGAAAGAAGTCTTTAAAGTAAAAATTGCGCAATAGTTAAAACTATACGTCTTCTAATACTTTCGCAGATTTCAATTTCATTTTTGCGAATAACTAATGTTATGTAATTTTTGTGGTGAAAATGTTCATAAATAAACATAAAAATTCACCTTCGTTTTATGTATTCAGAATATTATCCCGACAAGCAGACAAGATCTAGAAGCAAGAATTCGTTAGTAGGGGTAATTTTCTTTTCTTTAACCACCTTTAGGTATTGCTTCAGAGGATGAGATGAATGATTTGTAGCGTGTGTGAAAATGTCATGCCTGACCGGGATTCGAACCCGGAACCTCCGGATGAAAGGCCCCGGGTTCGTATCCCGGTCAGCAATACGGGTAGTTACAACGCTACAAATGCACGCTCAATTACTCGTTAGCTGATTGATCGATTACTGACGTCCGGTCTTGTAATGGTTGCTTCCATCAATTATTCGTTTCATTTTTGATACAGGCTGCGGACTGTCGAGGACTCCATTCAAATAATTATATATATTATAATAATAATATACAGCAAATTTAAAATCCAATGTGGACAACATATGACTTCCTTGTACGCCTATTGTTATTTAATAGGCGTACATTTTATTTTAAATGAAAAGCACATAAAATTTTATTTCATAAATAACTTCTGATATTTTTTCATCTTTTTTTTATTGTTATTATTGAATAATTTATAGTACAATTTTTTTTTACAATCAGAGGTTAATAGTTTATAAAAAACATATTTAAATTAAAAAAAAAAAAATTATAAAAAAAAGGATTGAAATTTGATTCGAACCAACGTGCCTTCCCAATTATCCCAGAAGTGGTCCCGGAGCTTAAAAAAAAAATCCAAATATTTTATTAATTAAAATTTTACTTGGCTATAACTCTGGAACCAATGAACATAAGTACCAATTATGATATATCTTTGAGAAGCTATCAATGAGGGCTTCTTACTGCAGTTAAGAAAAAGTAAAAAATCCAATTTTTTTGGATTTTGGGCTTTTTTGAACACTTTTGGTTCAATCGATTGCAATCAAAAGAAAAGGTACAGAACTAGATGTGACAACAGTCCTAAATTCAAAATTTCAACATCCTACGGCTAATTGTTTTTGAATTATGTGAGGTACATACGTACGTGCAGATGTCACGCCGAAACTAATCAAAATGGATTCACGGATGATCAAAATGAATGTTTCCGTTGAAATCTGAAAACCAAAATTTTTCGCGATCCTTTACTTCGCACAAGGAAGTAAAAAAAATATATTTCGTATAATGAAATCACACGCATAGATTTTTAAAATTCTGTAAATTTTTGGAAAAGCCTACAGTTCACCAATACTTTTATAAATATCTTAGTTTATACCACGTTGCGTTATTATGGAGGTGATTATAATGTCTGATTTTCGTCAATGCTTATTGCAGCCCTTAAAATATTGTGATTTTTTTTGGCTTATCCCATACGCAGGCCGCTTCCAACCCATCGACAACGATAATGAACCATTCCAAAGCTTCTCACAATTCTCTGTATGGACCAAGAAGGGATCTGTTGGAAATGAAATTAAAAAATGTATCAACTATAAGGAATAAAAGGGGTCAGATGTTGAAAAGGATTAACAATCAAATAT
The DNA here is from genome assembly GCF_047948215.1 of Lycorma delicatula. Lineage (NCBI taxonomy): Eukaryota > Metazoa > Arthropoda > Insecta > Hemiptera > Fulgoridae > Lycorma > Lycorma delicatula. The sequence goes on from NC_134460.1 coordinate 157,338,705, forward strand.
AATTACCGCGGGGCGAGACTTACCACCCGCTTGAGGTGTTAACATCAAGATCCTTTGCTGATGCCTTTTATGATTACAAATAGCGAGATCGGAAAAATTTTGACCAGGCTGTAAGCAACTATTTTACGTTTGTTGCCACTGTTCACTCTCTGGATGATTTGTAAGGTCCTCCGTGTAATCCCATACAAATTAACACCTCGACTGCTTAATAACATGCTGAACGAAAGAATGTTCAAAATTATCATGGAATCCGATATAAGCTCACCAAGGAAACTCAAGAATGGCCTGCCACAAGGGTCGGTATTTGCACCACACCTTTTTAGCCTCTATGTTGCAGACATACCAGAGACAAGATCCAAAAAGCACGGCTACGCCGACGACTGGGTGCTAACAACAAAATGTAGATCGTTTGAAGAATCGGAGGAGGTCCTGAAGGCCGATCTGGAGAAACTGGGAAGGTTCTTCCAAAGATGGCGCCTAATCCTACCAAATGCTAGTAAAACAGAGGTGTTATGCTTCCATTTAAATAACAAGTTTGCTAATAGGGAGCTTAAAATTCTATACGAGAATACATGGCTCTTTCACAATAAGACACCAAAATACCTAGGCGTGACATTTGATAGAACGTTTCATTTAAGGAATTTCAGTCTGCAGTTTTCATTAGATGAAACCTGCAGAGAAACTAAAAACGAGAAACAACATTACACAGAAGTTCTGTGGAACAACATGGGAAGCAATCGGCTTCCTCTTTGCGCACATCACCTCTGAACCTCGTCTTCTCGGTTGCGGAATATTGTGCGCCAGTATGGCTTAAGAGCCCTTATGTTCATAGAATTGATGCTCTACTTAATAACACTATGAGAATGGTTGCCGGGGTTATCAGGTCTACTCCTGTGGAATGACTTCCAGTATTGGGAGCCATTCCACAGAATGACTTCCAGTATTGGGAGCCATTCCACATACCATCCACAAATCTACGCCGTATGAACGCTCCTACAAGAGAACACAAGAAGATTATGGTCAATCGAAACCTACCAATACTTGAGGACATTGAGGATGCCAATCGTGGTCGCCTTCGAACTAGAAAGCCATCTATTAAAATAGCAATTGCTGCCAGAGAGGAAGAATTCAACCTGACTGACGCCTAAAATCAAGAATGGACCGCAAAGCAGAATAACCAGATTTCATGTATTACTCAAAGGCCGCCGGGTTTTGACTTGCCACGTAAGACATGGTCAACGTTAAACAGAATACGAACTCAGCACGGTAGGTGCGCCAATTTCCTGTAAAATTGGGTAAAACACCGACGCCCCTTTGCAAGTGAGGTGAAAATCAAACCGTTGAACGCTTCACAGAAGTTTCCCTAGGACAGCTTATGAAGGGACTCCTGAAGATTTCCTGATGGCGACTTCAGAATCGGTAGGTTTTATATTAATTTGTTAGATGTTTGTAATTTGTGACTGTATTTGTGTTGTGTTTTGGTGACGTACGCTAAATAAATTACATTTACTTTGTTAAATGTTATGTGAAATATTACACCGATGAAATCTGTTAACATATTTAAAATATTCACAATACCTGTTACTAAAGGCTTCTACTACTTTGGAAATTAAATGTACTATATGATCTACAAAACAAATTACGTGTAAATCATCTAAAAGTTGGCTACTTTTTTTCCTTTATTAACGTCCCCAAAGAGGTATTTAATAAAAATTTCTTTACGCTAAAAGTTAAAAAAAGTAATAGTCTAAAGAAAAGTAAGTATCAAACTTGTACTAAAGAGATAATTTATAGGGATTTATATATCTTAAAATACAATAAAAGGATTAATTTAAAAGTATATTCTAATCAGATACATCTGAAAAAAATTTTACGTAAATTGTTTGAAAGTAAAACCGTTTCCTTTCTCCTCGTCTGGCTTATTACACACAATAATATACACCACTATACGTGTAAGAACGTGCACACACCCTAAATTTTTACTTATTTCCATGAATACGTGAGGAAAAATATTTCTAAACATGTATTAAATTGCTAACATTTGCTTAAAAGGTAGTACACACACACACACACACACACACACACACACACACACACACACACACACACACACACACACACACACACACACACACACACACACACACACACACACACACACACATATATATATATATACATACACACACACACACACACACCCACACACACACACACACAAATATATATAAAATCGTGAGTATTGATTTCGTTATTATATATGAATATTACAATAATTATTATTTTACTTTCAATTTACATAAAAAATAAAATAAAATTTCAGTTATTTTACTACTCATTCAATTATATTCTTTTATAATATCAAAATAAAAGTATATAAATATATATACGGGCTCTAATAAATTAAAAAAAAAAAAAAATTATTTGGCAAAATGTATATCCTGTAAAATATTAATCAATACGTCTTTAATTTTAGGGCAAATATTTTTCAACCGGTGAATTAGGCCGTGACTTTTACAAAAGTTGTATTTTAGGTTATATTTGTCATACGCTTTCCCCTTAAAAATTTGTTATTATTATCATGAAGACCGGTAAAAGATATTAATTATTTTTGTCATTTTACATTAAAAAAAAAATCATTGAAAAAGAATCGTGACTTGTTTCTTAGATCTCTGAAAAAAAATTGATATAAAGAATATATATATATATATATATATAAAATGTGTTATTTAAAAATGTTTGCATTTCATGGATATACTTAGTAAACAATTTGTATAACAATAAATCAACAACTTAAAAAGTGTAGTTGTAACCTCTCACATATAAATGTACAAAATTATAGAATGTAACGTGGCTTTAACATGAGAACACAAAATAGGTTATATTTTTTTTAAATTTCTCTACCGAATAGCTGATTTACATAAATATTATGGATCAAAGAAATGTTAAATTTACCTGAAAATTTAAGTAGTGTAGATAAAAAATATTGTTTCCTCTGTAAAATAACAAACTTATTTTACATTATAATTCTAAATAATATAATCAGACATTCTTTCCAGTAATTATTATACGGCATCCTCAGAAAGTTGCTGTGCATTGAAATTATCGAAGTGTAATAACAAAACTTTCTTAATTATTTTTTTATATTTTTACTTCATTATTTTATAGAAATGAATATTACAATGACTGGGATATTTTATAAAAAGTGTTGGAAAATTACCTCCTCCAACAATACTGCAAACGTTTCAATTTGTTTTCAAACACTTTAACTAGCTGATGTACTAGAATGTCTCGCATGTATATTATTATTGCGGTTTTTAGTTCGTCAATCGTACGCGGTCTGTTGCGATACACTGCTTATCTCACTGCCCTTTATACAAATTAATCTATGGGGATCAGATCGAGCGATCGTGCAGGCCACAAACCCCTCAAAATGATTCCTTTATAAAAAATATTTCGTAAAAAAGTCTCTGACCTGTTAGATGTATGCCTTTTTGTTGGAACCAACCGTGATAATTGATTTTCGATTCTGCTAACTGATTAATGAAAGTTTGTTAAAACAGCACATTACGATCACTATTAACTGTATTTTCAAAAAAGATTGGATCACAATGTTCGATCTACTCACACCGACCCGGATTCCAATTTTAGTTTCGTGTAAAGATTGTTCAGATAATTCATGGGGGTTAGTTGTCGACAAAAGTCGTGTATTTTTGTGAATTAATATATCCTACCAGATAAAACCATGCTTTATGTAAAATACGTAATGCGGTGGATAGCTAAGGAATTTTGGACGATAAAACATTGAAAATAATTTAGTCTTTTCAGTTCTTGAACACACATTACTTTGTAGGGGAAAAGTTTCAGTTTTTTTCTTATAGCTTTACGTACGGTAGCAAGTCCGATACCTTGCAGCTGTACTAACCTAGGCGTTGACTTTGATAGACTTTCGGCCACATCATCTGAAATATCAAGCGGCTTCTATTCGTTTAATTTAGGTGGTCTTCCGCTTCGATCAGCATCTTCAACGGAGCCTGTTGCTCGAAATTTTTCGATAAGAATTTGAACTAAATTGCGGTGAGCAACAGGAGTATCTGGAAACTTTTTTGAAAACTTGTGCTTTATTAAATCGGTATACTTGTTACCTTCACGAAAGAGGTGTTCAACGAGAAAAATGCGTTCCTCTATACAAAAACCATTACGAGTCTCGCAACTATTGTTCCCGATAAACGAAACAACACGAAACGAAACGAAGCGCGTTCAATCACAACTCAACAACTGACGTCTTGATTAATTATTGAACAACGCCCAACGAATAGACGGGGCAAACAACCTAACGCCAAAAGAACAGAATGTACCGCATAATTCTAAGTCATACAGTACAGCGACTTTACGAACGCACCGTACTAGTTCCGCTATGTCGTTTTCATTGAGTGTAAAAACTGATATTTTGCTTCATAATAAAAGTAAAAAATTACTGGTGATTTTATTTTATTTCTTAATCAAATTTTTGGTTAATATATGTAATTTAATTAAGGTTACGACTGTATATATTTTTTTAATCGTAGAAATAACTGCACGACTACGATATAAGATTAACTAAAAGAAGGCCAATAACTAGAAAATCCTGTTAAAAAAAACTTTTTGGCGCGAATAATGTGAATAGATAAGGCATTTAAAAATAAATTATTAACTACTTTATTTTTCTCGCTTTACAGAGATGTAAACTTGTTTTAGATTAAAAAGCTCACATTTCGTTAGTTTTTCAACAGGTTAAAAAAATATTGACAATTAAACGAAAGTTGCATATTTCAGTAGAAATGAAATATCTGCGATTATTTACCTTTTTCTGCATCTGACACAGATAAGTTAATAGAAAATGGAGGAGGAGCTCAAAACAAAGACCACTATTTTAAGAAGAGGTATCAAGTTAATAACGAATAAAACTCCATTATCAATTGACTCCTTAACATATGAGTTGTACTTTTAGAATTTCCTTTCACCTGGCTACTCAATATACAAATTGATAGAATATTTGACAAAATAGTAAGAAAGAAAGAGAAATATATTAAACCAAATGAATATCTCAATATATTCTTATCAGCGATACATTTCCAAAGCTTGTGAAAATTATGAAGTATTTGATTGGAAAAATGTAACTGCCATCTTAAAACCCACATGTTAAGCGGTTTTAAAGTTTTAGGAGGCAAAAAGTTTTTTCTTTTACCAGATTTTGGTGACGAGTAAAGGAAGGAATCTGATCTTTCCTGGTGCAAACAAGTTATTATTGGAGAATCTAATAATGAAGAAAATTATATTTTTGAACAAGAGGTAGGTGAGCTAACCTTAAATTATTCTCAATAAATTTAATTTTTAACGTTATTCTTAGTTAATTAAAATCATACCGTAATAATTGTGTTAATTGATTCAGTAATATTTTCACTCTTTTATTGTTATTTCCTAAGTCATATTTTTATTTATTTTTATTTTATTTTTATTTATTTATTTCCTGTTTTTCCATTGTGAATTTTATCCTTACCAAGCTATTCCGATATGAGTGTTGTCCATACGATGGTTCCAAAATGAATCTTGTCCAATTTATTTTTTTCCAATAGCTCAATATTATAAATAAGTATGTAAATATAAAAGTCTACATCCCAGAGTTATACCTCAATAATAACAGTGTAAAAAACCGATAAAAGTTTATTGAAAATTCCTGAATTTTTTTTTTTTTCATTTTTGCTAAAACTTTGGAATCGTTGGAAAAGGCTTACATTGGAACTGGCCAAATCGACTGAAATATAACATTAGTTTTTACCTTGTCGGTGTTATCGTTTGGCTAAATTAGCCAAAACAAAATTACCATTAGTACAAAAATAAAATATCACGGAAAGTAGAATCGATTAGAAACACGAAAATATTATAAAAAACTATATTTTTTTTTAATTACAAAAAAAAAGAAAAACATAAAAATCAAGACTACTACAGTTACTATTTTGTACAATGTATAGAACCGTAAAAAATAATTTTATATTGATTTTATAGTATATAGTATCAAGTACTGCAGTAGGTCACCGTTACCGCGGAAAAATACCGCTTGTAGTTTGTGGGTAAGTAACTATCGATGTGATATACCGTGGTAACGTGATTCATTGTTATTTTCAATCGACATCCTGCTTTTCTCTTTATTAACTATCTATAGATTACAGTTCGGTCCAGACATTCATATAATAGTTATAAAATTGTCTATGATTTTGCCTTTATAATACAATAGTTGATTGCCAGATCATCAACAACTAACAGACCGGTAAGAAGCAACCGTTTCAAAGTTTTTAAGACGTACTAACAAATAAGCCACGAAAGCGACTACAGTCCTATTTATGAAAATACACAGAACGATTGTTGTAAGTGGAATTATAGAAATTGACTATTATCTACGATCGTAAATAGTATATTATTTTTTAAGAGATCACGGAAAGAATATTCAACGGATGATTTCAAAATTAGATTATACTTCTTTTTTCTTTTTATTTGGGGCGAAAAACGCTTTCGCATTGTCATCGCTCGGGTCAAAAAGTACCAAAAAGGCCCCTTCTTGGTTATTAAAATATTAATAAAATAAAGGTAAAACTAAGATAGTTATAAGATTAAAACTAAAATAATAAAAGAAATTTAATCGTTACGATAAAATATGTAACGCGAATAACAAAATAAAATTTACGTTTGATTATTATTAAATCTTAATAAGTAGTATACTGATTCTTCTAAGAAGTAACAATACCCGGTCTACTACATTCTTATAATTTCCTAGGATGTGACGATATCCCTCGGTAATTTCAATTTGTGACGTAAGGCCGCATAACAAGTGTAGTCCACAAAGATGTGGCGCACATTCAAGCTACTGTCGTATCGTACGCATAGAGGGTGCGTTTTCTTTTGACATCAGGTATACGTGATTAGCTCTTATACGTCCTAATCGCAATCGGCACAGGACCGTTTCCTCTTGATAACACCGTATTTTTGACGTGTTGGAGTTTATCATCCGCTTATCCGCTGTAGAGGTCCAGTCGATTTCTTCGAAGAGTACGTTTAATGTTTAACTGTAGCTGTAACTCGAGTGGAGAAAGACGGTCGGCTACATCCATATTTTTGTAGCGGAATCCGCACGTTCATTACGTAGGATTCCCACAGGAAGCAGTTATTACTTTGTAAAACGGTAGTAAAGAAGCATTCTCTGAAACGTTATGTTTGAAATGTACTTCTGTACGTATAGCGGTACTCAAACATGGACAACTGAAAAAGGGAAAAAGAAAGGCTAAAGACGTTTGAAATATGAGAATATCATAAGGGCAGACAAACTGAGAAAACGAAGAATAATGAAAGAATATTAATTAATAATTAAAGATCCCACTTAGCAACAATTCTTTTTTATATATATGTTCAAGCGCTTTCGGAATAAAATTCCATCAGGAACTTAAAAATTTATGTTATATAATCTTAATAAAACTGATAACGATGGAGACATTTGTAATGAGGACGTTAAGTAGACATAATTTTAAACATATGACGACCACTGTTATACGAGGGTAAGTCAATTATTATCCGCAATTTTGTTATATTTTTATTTATGTTGGTAGTACTGTCGTGTTGCGTAGATGACGCATGCGTGGTTTAATTGTTGTTATGTCTCTGCAAGTGATGGTGCTAGGTTAGTTCCATTGTCGCTGCCTTGCCGTTAACCATGGCCACTCTGCTTTCTGTTTGCACCAAAGAACAGCAACGTTCAGCGATCGGTTTTTTGTGGTCGGAGGTGTATCAGGGGCCGAAATTCAACGAAGACTTTCGGTACAGTACGGGAACAGTGTGTTGTCGCAACGGAGTGTCTACGAACGGATTGAAAAATTCAAAAACGGTCGCACAAGTGTTAAGCACGACGAAAGAGCCGGACTACCGTTTACCGCCACAAATGAGGAAAACATTGAGCGTGCACGCGATATGGTTTTGTTAGACAGACGAGTAATTATCGATGAAGTGGCACATCGATTGCAATTCAGTCACGGTTCTGCCTACGAAATCATCCACAACAGACTTGGGTTTCATAAAGTCTGTGCAAGATGGGTCTCAAAACAACTCACAGAGTCGCATAAAAAACGCGCTTGGACATCTGCCAAAAATATTTGGATTGCTACGGTAACGAACGGGACATCTTCTTAGACAGAATCATCACCGGTGACGAAACATGGATCCATCATTACGAGCCGGAGAGTAATCGGCAGAGTATGGAATGGAAACATCCAAATTCGTCCTTCAAAAAAAAGTTCAAGACCCAACCGTCCGCAGGAAAACTGATAATTACGGTTTTGGGACTCACAATGCCCAGTACTAGAACATTATGAGGAAAGGGGCACGACAATGAACATTGCGCGTTACACTGAGATGCTTACCGCCAAGCGGAAACCTGCAATTCGAAGCAAACGCTGAGGACTGCTGTCGAAAGGTGTTGTGACAATGCCCGTCCACATACTGTTGCCCACACTGCTGAAACGCTCCAGAAACAACTTTGAAGTACCGGCTCATCCTCCGTATAGTCCTGATCTTGCCCCTTCTGACTACCGCTTGTTTGGTCCACTCAAAGAGGCATTAAGGGGCCGTCGATTTACCTCGGACGAAAAAGTGAAAGAAATGGTGCATTCCTGGCTCGCAGCTCGACCGAAAACCTTCTTTTATGAGGGCATCAGGAAGTTTGTGCAACGATGGACCAAGTGCGTTGAAATGCAAGGGGGCTAATGATGTACATGTAAGTTTCCTATTTGTATCGCAATAAAATTTATAACTACATTGCGGATAATAATTGACTTACCATCGTATTATATTATGTTAAAAAAGCGAAGAACTTTTAGTTTTATTAAGATTATGTATTAATTTTTAAGTTTCTGATGATGGAATTTTATTCTGAAAGAGCTTGAACGTATATAAAAGAATTTTTGGTAAGCGGGTTTTTTATTATTAATTATATAATTATATCAACGGGTCATGCTTGATAAAATTAATGAAAGATTAATCAGAAATATTCAGAACAGAAAAGCTAACCAGATGGAACAGACGAGTGGATATCATAAACGCAAAACGGTTAATTTTAATAACGCTACAAGGAACAGTAGAATGTGCAAAAATGTAAAGGCCGAAAAGATTAAAATTATAGAAGATCAAAAACGAAATAGCAACTATCAGGCACTCAAAAGTTTAATTAGGAATGAAAGGGAATGCTGTTGGACATAGTACAGGGACCAGCCTCAGGGCAGGATTATCTGCGTCAGATTTATAGTCGAAAAACATAATAATATCGACATTATCGTAGATGCATGATAATCACGGTACAATTAATAATATGGGTCAAATAATTCTTTGATTCTTTGTGGTGTAGTGCAAGCGCGTGCACACACACGCACACACACACATCATATACATATAATACAATATAATACATATATATATATAGACACACATTAAAGTTAATTTTTTTTTTATAACTATTGAGGATAAGAGTATAATTAAATAAATTAAAATATAAAAATTATCTGGAGAATATAATCATGAATTACTTCTCAAGAGTAGCTGTTGTTATGGAAACGACTGCACCAGTCAACGTGGGTCGTTGAGAGTCGGTGATATGCGTTGCGTGGCAACAATTAAACCCATTTACACGATCAAAACTCAAACCACTCCCTATCGCATCTCTAGATAATAATAGAATGTGACTGAACGAAATAATTTTAGATTAAAATATTTGAAATAGTGAAAGTCGATCTAAAATTAATTCTAGTATACGCCGATTTAAAACTATTGCGTACATAATATGAAATAAACGGTTGCGATTTATGAATTATAATAATAATTTTAATATTAGAAGGAAAAATAAGTTTTTATGGCTCAATCATTAATAAATAAAATTGTTTTAATTAGTGGAAAAGGAAAAAATGCAATAGTTTAATTATAGGTAAAATAACGGAAAGATTAAAAGAAAAAAATGAATACTTGATTGGGGTGGGAATATGAAGAAATATACAATAGTTAAGTGGTATGTATTTTACGCAAACGGAATCATAAAATAAGCTTAACTGTATCGCTAAGAACAATATTAATAAACGTAGGCATACTGGAATATTAAAATTAAACGCAAAAATGTTAAAAATAAATAACTAAAATAGAATAAAAAGTAACATTAATATTTATATATTTTTTTTAAATTAAAAAATCTATAAGTAAATCTTTAATTAGTATAACTTCTATAATCACAGTAATCGATAACTTATAACTTTCTATCTAAATGTTAACTACTCGATTATAATTGTCTGTATATGAATAAATAGTTAAAATTGCCATAACCAGATTAAAATCGCTGTCGAAACGTAACTGCTATGAATTGAGTAACACCTAAATACAAACAGTAATATTAAAATTAATAAAAGAATTGAAAAGTCAAGAATAAATGTATTTTTTCGATCACTTTACATCATAATTACCAGTTTAAAAGTGATAAATGTAAAATGTTATCAAATAATCGATGCGTGATGCCTTTACTAGATGAAATTCCCAAATAAAAACTGAAAAATAAAATTTATATTGTTCAATATGTAAAATTTTATTTTTATAACCGACTTATCTATCTTTAAAAAATACAATTTAATAAAATTAACGTAAAAGTAAAATGTTATGCTCATTTACTAGATGTAAATACCGTATGACTTAAAAAGGCAAACTTACATGTATAAATATTTGTTCTCAAGTTCATAAAATTTGAAAAAAAATTCAAAAAGGGCTTTGCAAAATAATTCTCAAAATCGTGTCAAAATTACCGTATTAACAAAAAAAGCAAAGTTAAAAACGAAAATGTAAAAAAAAATAAAAATGACTAAGAAAGCATTTAATATAGAAAAACAGTTGTAAAATGATATTAGATTTAAAGAAGCCTCTTAAAATGTTATGTTTGGAATGTACGTTTTTTTTTACCCTCCGGATCCATCGATAGGCATTCTTCAGAGGATGAGATGAATGATTTATAGCGTGCGTAAAAATTCCACGCCTGACCGCGATTCGAACCCGGGACGTCCGGACGAAAGGCCGAGACGCTACCACTCGCGCCACGGAGGCCGGCGGAATGTACGTTTTTACGGATATATAACTGAACACTTGAAAAAGGGAAAAAGAGAGATAATGGCATTTGATATGCCTTTGAATCCATTCAATGTACAGTTGATGGTACAGATTTTTTTCTCATTAACTTTGTATGAAAGATTTCAGAAAAATTACAGACGATTAAACTCTTTAATGAACTCGTCTTTGGTTACCTTTATCGAACAACGAACATTTTAAAATTTACATGAATGTGACATCATACGTAATTATGGTAACATTAAAATTTTGTGTAGACGGATTATTTGTTGTTAAATGAACTAAATTTTTCTTATAATCAAACTCTATAACACACACACACACACACACACACACACACACACACACACACACACATACACACACACACACACACACACACACACACACACACACACACACACACACACACACACACACACACACACACACATACATACATACATACATACATACATACATACACACACACACACACACACAGAGAGAGAGAGAGAGAGAGAGAGAGAGAGATATTCAAAAGGATAGGGAAATAATATGAGAACTGATTCCAGAGCTTAAAATAAAGAAAAACATTCATAGAAACATATATCCGAAAACGCATTGTTACTGAGCGAAAACTTTTTTCATTTCGCCCGGATTTCAGTTTTCCCAGTGAAATTACGTCATATTGAATTTCTAAAATTTTATGAAAGGAATAAAGTTGATGTATTCTTATATTTTTTGACTTGTAAAAACGAATAAAATAGGTCTCAAAAATGAATCTCCCTGAGTTTTCATGATATCAAATGTAAAACAGAAAACATCGGCAACAAAAACCATGTTATTTCATGATTGAGTACAATAACTTTGTTAAACGACTAATAAATGTGTAAATTTTATCAAAACTTGTAGAGAATTTAATTGTGAGAAAGTAGATGTAATAAAGTCTATGAAAAATAAAAAATAATCAACTTTTATTATTAAAAACAAAAGAGAACGAAATTTAACAGAAAAATGTTTTGAATTTGTAAAATTGAAAATTTACAGTTGTTTTAGTACAACAAAATTTAGACCTTGTTCTAAAATTCCACCACTAACATCACTTTTCAGCTCGTTTTTTACTTCCTTGTAAGAAGTAGAGGAAGATTGCGATCGCGAAAAATTTTGGTTTTCTGATTTCAACGGAAATATTCATTTTGACTAATTTCGGCGTGACGTCTGTACGAACGTACAGTGTGAATTTCGCACAACTCAAAAACGATTACCCGTAATATGTTAAATGTTGGATTTAGGAATGTTGTAACATCAGGTTGTGCACTTCCCCTTTTAATTACGATCGACTGAACCAAAAGCGCCCAGAATTCTATATTTACTGTTTTTGAGTTTTTTTAAGTAGATATTAAATAACGTTAAAATTACTCCAGGCATTCGAGAATTGAAATTATTTACGACATTAAATAATGTGAAAAGATAGTGTATTTAAAAAAAAAATTTGGGTTTCAATTTTTATTTTTTTATTTTTAAATAGTAGAGAAGATTATAAAAAAATTTTACAATATATGAAAATGATTATTGTTAAGACATTTAATTATTGAAATATTCATATGCTGATAACTATTTCCTGTTTCCTTCAATATTCTAAAAACACAACCATAACTTGTAATTAACCAGTCATATCTACTAAGAATGTCTTATGTCTTGTTCTCTTGCTTCAAGAACAATAACTGACTGTTCACCGTTCTTTATTCGAAGGCTAAAATTTTATTGTTTAAATCTATTAAGATCTTTTGTTAAATATTAAGATAAATTATAGCGATTATTATTACTGTAATGCGTGTTTTTTTTTTATTCTTTATGGACCTAAATAGTTAATCGATAATTATTTTAAGGAACCGGAATAAATTAATAATTGACTTCTTATCTCACTTATATAAATACAAGAAGCAGGTAGAAAAATCCATTTAATTTTTACTTACTGGATGAGTTTCTCTTAATTTCGCCGCGAAATTGATACATAGTTTATTTTCATTACATATGATTTTCTTTAATGTTTTTGCCAACTATAGCCAAATAACCTTTATGAATTTAGCGAATTAACAACAACAAAAACATTTACAACGAAAAGCTTCAAAATCCTGAGCATTTTTACCTGTTTCTTGATTGGTGATTTTTTAACGCAGTTCTAACCCCAATGTTTTCCTTTTTTAATCCCCGCAACACATATAATTTTATATAAATCGTTCGTATAAAGAAGTATAAATCTTTCAAACGAATGAATAATTTGTACGCTATGCGTAACCGTCCGGCGCACTTCCACTGTTCCAATCTGCGCCATTTTTATTTATCTAAAATAAAAATGTGAGCACATACAAAAAACAATAAAGCCTACGTACCATACTTTCTACTTCCTTGTACTAAGTAAAGAATGTATTGTGATCGCCAAAAAATTCCGTTTTCAAATTTCAACGGAAACATCCATTTTCAGCGTGACAGCGTACGTACGTATTTATCTCGCATAAATCAAATACGATTACTCGAAGGATGTTGAAATTTTGGATTTACGACTTTTGTAACATCTAGTTGTGCACCTTCCCTTTTGATTGCAATCGACTGGACCAAAAGTGTCCAAAAAAATTCAAAAAAATTGGATTTTGGATTTTTCTTAACTGCAGTAATGAGTAGTCATCGAGAACTTTTCAACGATATATCATAAGCGGTACTTATTTTCATTTGTTTCAGAGTTATAGTCAAATTAAATTTTAATTAATAAAATATTTGGATTTTACAATCGGAAGGCATATCGGATCGAATCAGACATCCTCCTTTTTTTAACTTTATTATTAATTTAAATATATTGATTTATTAATAATTATTAACATCTGATTGTAAAAAAAAATTACAATAAATAATAATTCAATGACAAAAGAAAAAATAAAAAAAATATCAGAAGTTATTAATGAAATAAAATTTTATGTATTTTTCATTAAACAAAACCGTTTCGGTACGCCGGAAGGCGGAGATAGATTTCAGCTTTGCTAAGTAGGGAATAAAAAAGATTTCCACCTTAAAGTTAAAATAAAACTTTAAATTTACTCAGTACGACAATAGTTGTATGTGAAAAAAATGTTCATATGTTTAGCATACGAGCCCCATCTTCTTACAATTCCAGCAACAAACATTTTGGCCATCTCTTGTAGTAAGGGTTGGTCATATCAAAAATTGTTTCACACACACGTTTTAGGTAATGTTTAGAGGACTAATAACCACTTTAAACCGATTCTATACTGTGCCTATGAAGGGAGGTGTGAATTTTGTTGTCTTCAAAACCCCAGTTTTTCCACCTTCTGAGCCAATGGTTGGCGATAACAAAAACGTTTACTTAAATAAGTTTTATGACCTAATCCAAAGAATAGTAGGAACTTTAAATGAATTCAATATTTTACTTAATAAGAAAGTTATAGCGATATTTTCTTTTTTCGAAAAAGCACTTCCATTTCTACCCTTATAGTCCGATTTTGGCCGTTAATGAACTCCACCGAGATTTTGTGACGAGTTATTTTTAAGGAACAATTTGAAAGTGATTGACGCAAAATTACGGCAGTTATCGTGTCCAAAAAAAGTGAAATATATATATAAACTTTTTAGATGACGGTGGTTTTCGATTCTGGGGAATGTGAAACGCAAAAATATGTCGAAATTTTCCGGAAGCTGAATCATGGTACCAATTACAATAGGTAGTTTTCTTATGAAATCTACCTAAAAATGTGTATATGTAATGTAATACGCGTACAAGGAAGTCATGTGGTGTCCACATCAGATTTTTTACGGGAAAGAAAGATTTCTAAAAAAACTTCAATCCTTTATCAATATTTTGAGTAGTATTATTCACATATGTAAATAATTATTGTACAGGTTAAACGAGTATAAGCGGTAATGAAATGAGAGGAGTACTTTAAGACCGATAAAAAAGATAGCATTATATAAATTAATGTTAAATAATTTATTCAAGTTATATGTTTATTTGATTGTAAGAATAAGACATTTAAATTTGATTTAACTACGAATTTACTGTTTTTGTAAATTTATAAAAACTCTGTCTAATCATTCGTTTACCCATACCTTAAATGAATAAATAAAATTAAATATACATTTTAAAAAATTTGTCTTTTTTCCTTTAATCATTACTATTATTATTATTATTCTGTATTCCTATTATTTAAATAAATTGAAAAAAAAATCACAAATTATTTCATTAAATTCTATAAATTATAACTTTTAAGATGAAGAAGTAAATTAGATTTTTAAAAACTTATTTAAAAATAATTTTTTCCTTATATAGTATTTCAGATATAATTTGTTTAAAGAAAAAATATATATTACATTTGTTAATTACGAAAATTAGTCGAGAAAGTAAACACTGTAGCGAAAGTATTAATTTTTTAAACAATCATGCAATGAAACATAACAAATACTAAAAATGTTCACAAGAATTTATAAAAAGTAATAATATACCAAAAATACTATTTCACTTTTTTTTAATAATAACTATTAAACTGCTTTTTATATTAAACAAGAAATGAGAAGCATACAATCTTGAAAATTACATTTCTACTCAATTTTCTTTATTCAGTTGTAAATCACTGCCAATTAAAGATATTAATATATAATATAATATTTAATAATATATAAAATAACACTGAAACCAACATTTTTCAACAATTTGTATTGTTCCTTATTAATAATAAATTAGAAATGTTCATTAGTTGAAAGTCTGTAAAATTTTTCCCGTCTGTACTGAATTCTACATGAATTCTTTACGTAACTTAAAATTCTATATTATTTACACGACTGTCCAAAAAAGGAGTGTTATGTATTTAGGGGGGTATGTACGTATGTTTGTTCCACCGTAGCAGCTCAACGACTGAACCGATTTAGATGTATGAACCCGTGTTGGAATCCTTACGTTACCGGGAGATCATAGGCTACATTTATATGCTGCGGTGGAGATTTGTTTGCCGATTGAAGCACAAACTTTAATGAAGTGACTTAATTAATTCTGAACTGTGAGCCTCTATCACTGTGTGACCTGGGTTAGAACTGAATGATTCGAATCGATCGACTGAGTATTACAAAAACAATAAAATTAAATTTACGTTTAATAAAATAGTATTAAGTAGATTTAAATATATCTGTTTAATAATAATGAGTTTTTATCCCGTTAGGACTGCGTGTGAGGTTACAGTTGTGAGGTGATGCAATCACCTCGTGCGAGGGTAGACCAATCATCATCAACTGGTAACAAACATGGTATCCCTGAGAAGCTGGTTTGGGAGGTGCCATCGGGGGCTCTTGTAGTATTTGTTAGTAGGTTGAAGGCTAACTTTTGCACGCATCAAGTAAAATCTCGTACGAACAGATTAAGGTTATTCGGAAATGTTATATCCTTGCATCCGATCTTTCGATTTTCAAAATTCAATCGGGGTATTTGCTAGTATAATACAAAATCACAACGCAACCAAACCAGAACAAAAATTAATTGATATACTCAAAAATGGATTTTATTACACGATTACCCAAAAAGGAGTGTACTATATTTATGGTGTACGTATGTATGTATGTTTGTATGTTTGTTCCACTGTAACACTTCAACGACTGAACCGATTTAGATGTATGACCACGCGTTAATAACTTACGTCACCGGGGATTTCATAGGTTATACTAATATATATATATATATATATATATATATATATATACCTACAGATGTTTAAATAGATTTAAAAAAAATTATACTATATACAAAATTATCACCGCTCGCTGTTTAATTATCCTATATTAAAGGGCAATTTTTTTTGGCGGTCGTGCTTTTTAATTTTTAACATTTATCTCTCGTTAAATTAATTTTATTAAAAATTATCAACGATTTTTTAATTTAAAATATTCATTAAAATGTAAGAAGTTATACAAAGAATTAAAGAAAGTATATAACTGAAAGTGTAAGAAATTTCAGTCTGTTGCTGAACTGATTTTCTACAGCCATATAAATATATATTATTATAATAATTGTTATTAATAGTCTACTTTCAGTTTAACGATTTCATATTTATCCCGTACTTAAGCTTCGGGCAATTTCAGAAAAAAACATTTAAGAACACGCGAAGCTTTATTTTTTTTAAAAATACACAGATTACCTCGCGTATCGTGCTTTATGAAACTTCAATTCAAATTATTTCTATAACGTTCTGATCCAAAATAAATTAAAAACCTAGTAAATTTCAGTCGAATTTGAAAGTTTACAGTTAAATTTTCAGTTTTAATTATCGGTCCTACCTCCTGTGTCGAGATAATATTCGCCTTGGTTAAGCTACTTTATGTATTTACCGCTGGTTCAAATAAATAAATGTTGACATTTCATAATTAGATATGATTCTTTAATATTTGAATGAATAGTACAAGATTTATACATAAATGGTTTTAATGATTCCATAAATGATACATTGTTAAAGAATATGTATTTTGTACGTTGATTCCATGAAGATAGATAGAAGGCTGGAAGAAGACTACCCAAATGGAATGGAATGCAAAGTTGGCGGGAGTTTATTTCTCCCTACAAATCGCAGAACCTGGACAGAGTTCCTTGCTGCTGGATGATTCTAATCGGGCGTGTTTTTTTAAAAGGTTTATTTTAAATGGCGGGTCTAATTTTTCAAGTTTTGTTTGTTATTTAGTATTTTAAGGACGGATTTAATTGCATTCCAATCCGTTGTTGAACCAGCGTTATCGAACCTATTTTAAGGGCCGACCGCGGAAGGCTAGGCTTATGAAACCTGTCCTCCCGACGTAATTCCCCTTCAGACCGTCCACTGAAGTCCTTTCGGTGCTAATGCTTCATAGGCTAGCAGGAATACACCACAACGGGGCACTAACTATAAGGAGGGAGCAATGCGTCCCCTTTTCCGGAGGAGTCGCAATTGCTGATTTGTGTTAATTTGTATTGTAAGTTTTAAGGGAAGGGTTGTGTAGAAGCTCTTCATCCACTTCTGTTATGGCTGCCTTTCAGGACACATCTCTGCTGGGCTTTGTTCCGGACTCCAGTCCGTGATGTTGAGACGAGTAGAGGGTCTTCCTTCTTCTTCATCTTCTTCTTCTCCCTCTTCTTCTTCCGAAGACCTCTTCATTCTTCTTTGGCCTGCACTTTCCGAGAATTGGTAGTAACCGAAGTTACATACCGTTAACCTTAAAATTCCCGAGGCCCCGAAGGGCTGAACGGGGGAAAATGCAGGTTTCTTCCTTCTTCCGTGCTGTCAGTGGCTGCTGGGCAGGTGACTGCTGGGCTTGTGACTGCTGGGCTGATGGCTGCTGGGCTCGTTCCCTCGTTCTTCTTTCTTGAAAGGAAAGGTAATAGGGAACTTACAAATTGGTGATACCTATTCGCGATCGCGGTTTTGGGGCGGCGATTGCCGTACCAGAAGCAAACAGAAATTATTCACTGCACATAATATTAATCTCTAGACACACGTGTTTCCGGGAAGGGGTTGGGGGGACCGCGTGGCCGCAGTGAAGAAACCATTTGTTTATTGTGGTGGCTGTTGGTATCTGAAACAAAAGAAACAGAACACACACACGAAAAAAAAAAAAAATTTAACTTTTTTATTTGAGGATGACAGGATCAAAGGAAGGAAGGCCGTTTCCCAAGACGGCACGACGAGTCGTTCCACACCCACGTCTCTCCCGTTTCTGAAACAAGAGAAACACTGCCCAAATGTAGTGCGCAGCCGGCTTATATAGCGTGTACGGGGCCGCTGAATCGTCAGGAGCCAAGTGTGAACTGAAGACCTATCCTATATAGTAAATAAGACCTTTGTGTCTGTTTTCATGTCTTCACTTAAAATTCAATTCCATTAAATATTAATTGTTTTTATTTATTGTTAATTCTAGTATTGTAAATTAGTGTCAAATTAAGTAATAATTTTCTTACAATAATAGACCTACATTATTACAACATTAATTTTCCGCTAACTCAATTATTTGTAAACCGATTTTAAAAAATAAAATGTTATTTTGTTCAAAATAAAAGGCTTAATATTTTAGCAAAAAAACATAAATTTTGTTAATGCTAATATTTATGGAGGTATAACTGATTGATAAATAAACATGGCCGCCATTTTGTATAATTCGCGAAGGTATTTAATTCCTAATTTTTTGCTAATTTTAAAAGTTTATTAGCAAGACGCTTACCAAATATTAATGTGATTCTTCTATCCGAACTTGAGATATAAATTTTTATATATAAATAACAAAATGCCGGACAGTGGGAGAACGAAGTAGAAATTGTCTTTTTTCCGAAGGATATTTTTTGTTTAGTTTTACAAGTAGTATCAAAAAAGTATAACCAGATCACCATTTTAGAAACACTCTGTATATTATTTATTCTTTCGTAAACACAAGGAAATATTTTAATTAATTCATCAAGATGCAATAAAATGATGTTTAAACATTATTTATATAATATAAACTAAATGAAATATTATATTCTAAATAAAAAAAAAGAAAATTATTACATCATTTGTAAACCTATAAGATGGATCGTATATCATACCACATACTTTTTATGATGTTTATATTTTAACTGAGGAATATAAATGTAGGAGATTCTCATTATATAACTTTTAAGTCGATTAAATTATATTTAAAAATATTAAATTTGTTTTATAGATTAATAAAATAATATTGATTGTATAATTTTATTTTTTAAATTTTCCTTGTAACAGGTATGAAACATTTTTATATTCTTTGCAAGTTAATTCACTTCTAATTACATTACGAATACTTTTGTAATACATTCGGAGATTCTTTGATAAAAAAAATCTTACTTTTACAATAAAATTTTATTACATATTTTAATAATGTTAACATATTTACAACAATTCCAATTTATATCTTCTCTTTAGATAACGATTAGTGTTACTAAACAACCATATCTATAGATAACATGCTATGTAAAAAGCACAAATTTGAAATCAAAAATGTGCTTAGTAAAAAAATATACACAAAGCTAACATATGAATGGTCTTATTCTGAAATACAAATCGCTTTCAGTGAAAGAAATTGCTAAATTGCATCTTTTTTTGTGTTTTATCGTCGACCATCAATTTAAAAGTTACTATAAATCAATTTTTAAATTAGCAACAAAAAGCTTTAAATGACCGTTATTTTGGTTAGGACTATGGTAGTTCGAAGTTTTTTTTTTAATTTTCAATGGAATTTAGGACTATATGTCACAATCCCATCCTATCCATTTAAACTTTTTTAGTTACGCCTTATGGTGTGGGCAAAATTTAGAAATTTGAATTTCCGTTTTGAATTCATTGTTTTGAAGAAAATGCCTCGTATTTTCACTCGCGTAGAACACGCTGATATAATTTTTGTGTCTTTTAATTTAAAAAAACTTTTTGTGCTTTTTGTTGTATAGCTGTTTCGATGGAAGTATTTTCCAGCTGCGGGAGAATAATACCGACGTAGGTATCCTGGACAAGTTCGAAATCGTAAAATATTTTATAGAATTATTAATAATCTTCGAGAGAATAGTACACTTTGCTGCGCTGATGATTCATTTGAACGTCAACCGTTGACGAAAGCGAAAACATTCTTCAGGTGCTACATCTTGCCGGCCTCCGTGGCGCGAGTGGTAGCGTCTCGCTTTTCATTAGGAGGTCCCGGGTTCGAATCCCGGTCAAGCATGGAATTTTCACACGCTACAAACCATTCATCTCATCCTCTGAAACAATACCTAACGGTGGTCCCGGAGGTACATCTTAATCCTACAAAAAAGACGCAAAGAATTTATACACGACTCAACATTGTAAAAAAAGGATATGCTCACGAATTGCGTCGTTATCATGTTCAGAAACACTTCCATCTCGGTGACTACGCCAGACGACTGCAATTTTGTCAATGGGTTAACAATAACTACCGGTTAATTTCGTTCTTGCTACTTCTGTACGAAGCTATGTTTATTCGTAATGGCATAGATAACACATGGATTTCACATCAGCGGTCTGAAGAAAACGTATATGCAGTAATCAAATAAATTTCCACCAACAACTTTCGGTGACTTTTTGGTACGGCATGATCGATAGCAAATTCATAGCCCCTTTCATACTAGAACAACGTGTCACATGGAACAATTATCTGGAATTTTTAAACAATGAATTTCTTACAGTGCTTGAAAATTCTTCATCGGCAAAACAAATTGAAATATACTATCAAGTGGATGGAGCACCAACACATTTTACGAATGATGTAATAAAATTCTTAAATCAAAAATTTACCGGTAAATGGATTGGACGTGCCGGAGGACCGGAAAACTGGCCACGTAAATCATCGGACCTTACTCCCTTAGATTACTGTTTATGGGGATGAATGAACTGCGAGACGTATAAGCAAAAAGTAGACGCTCGTGATGAACTGATCGCTCGCATTCTTAACGCTGCTGCCCTCATCAAAAAATTCAAAGATATCCATTAGGTTGACGACACAAAATATAAGGAAACAAGTTGAAAAGTACATTAACGTCAACGGTGGAATTTTAGAACATTTATTGTAAATTAATATACTATAAACCAGAGTGAGTATTTTTTTAAAAAGTAAATTAAAACTAATTTTTCAAAGTTCTAAATTTACTGTACTAAATACAATTGCTTTTGATTTGTATAAATCTTTCTGTTAAGTTTTTTTTAATAATAAAATTCGTTTGTTTTTTGTTTATCATAGACTATATTATATCAATCTTCCCAGAATTAAATTCTTCCCAAATTTTGATAATAACATTTACGCATTTATTAGTCATTTAACAACGTTACTGTACTTTAAACCTTATAAAACGTATTTTTCATCACCAAATTTTTCTGTTTTATGTTGAATATTATGAAAACTACGGAAGAGGTATACTTTTGGCATCTGTTTTAATCGATTTTTCAGGTTAACAAATAAAAGAAGCCATTAAGTTTGTACAGCCATTCCAGCAGCGGGGTAATACGTTGGTTGTGGTAATATTATACACTAAGTAATTGCCGGATAAATAAGCTATGGATAATTTACACTTCCTTTATTTACCTTTAAATTTACATTGAATTAATTAATCATTATATTAACGCATAATAATTTCACATTTTACATAAATACACATTTTTAAATATATATTAAACATACTGTCTAGCTAGAACAGATATAAAATTATTATTGTAGTTTATTTCACATTTTAAAGGAAAATGATGTCATAAGCTATTAATTGCTTAATAATATTTAAGCTCAGCTGGTTCATTATTAAAAAAAAAGAAATAAATGACAGGATATGTTTACGTTTATCAAGAGTATGAAGAAAACACATGAATCTGAACAAAATTTACCCCTTATATAACGTCTTAAAAAAACTTTTGTGTGATCTCATTTTACCGGGTGAAATGCAATCCGAGTGAATTTTTTTGCAAGTCGATAACAAAACGTTTTTGGACATATATTTATACGAACGTTTTTCCTTATTTCAAATTCTAAAATTAGTTCCAAATTACCTTTTCCTTTCCTTCGAATCACTCTGTATAAAAAATACAATAATATTTCACAGAAAAACTTAGTTTCCGAATAGATTTTGTTAGTAAATACTAACAAAACATATTATTTTATAGTTTCGATTTTTCAAGAATTTGAACAACCTTCTAGATAATTAAAATCAAACGTTTATCGATAATAATGTATATGATTGAGTAAAACGCAAAGTTAAAGAAGGTTAAAAGAGATTAAATCTTTAATAAAATTTCTCAGACATGAGTTATGGACGATGAATGAAGGGCATCTTAAAGTTCCCCCTTTCAACATGAGTTTTCTATAATGTATGAAATAAATATTTCTGGAAGTAAGGTAACAAAAAAAAATTCAAAAGACGTAATAAAAATATAAGTATAAAATTCCAAGGCTAAAAATACGGTTATTAAGTAACTTACAGATATCAGCCATATTAAATATTAATTCCGATTTAGATATTACACAAGAATGACAACAAAAGAAGAAATTGAAAGATATAGGCCATTTCATATATATGAAACTTTTCTTAAGAAAACGGTTGAAAAGATATGGTCATCGAACATAAATTTAAAAAAGTAAATGTTAAATGAAGTACTGAGAAGATAATATTTTATAAAATTAGATCTTGTTGAATTAGTAGAAAATGAAAAAAGAAGAACGTCGAAATATAAAATAGATTTACGATTTTTTAGGGAAAGAGGTGAAGACAAATATTAAAAATACTCAAGATAACGCAAGAAACAAAATAAAATGAAGAAATCGGAAATTTTAAACATGACAGGTTATGATTAAGCTAGTAAAGCCAGTTATTTTTACATGGATTTGAATACTAGATCGTGGATACCGGTGTTCTTTGGTGGTTGGGTTTCAATTAACCACACATCTCAGGAACGGTCGAACTGAGAATGTACAAGACTACACTTCATTTACACTCATACATATCATCCTCATTCATCCTCTGAAGAATTATCTAAACGCTAGTTACCGGAGGCTAAACAAGAAAGAAAAGAAAAGGTTATGATTAAGATGTTATTAGGAAATATGTAACTATAACGAAAATAAAATAAGAGAAATTTTATCAAATCATAAATTCGCATGTATCGGAAAATTTTGGTACCGTGATTTATAACAAATAATAGAAAAAATAATTAAATAGAATCCTAAAATAAATACAATAGTTCATTATTTTCTTGTTTGTTACGCTTAACAAACTCTCGGATGTCCAAATAATATAAAAAGTCACTGTTATATAGTTATTCAAATTAACGACTTTTTGGCCATGTCCGTCAAATTTGTTTTCCTTTATTGCATTGGTAAAATTGTCCGATTTTATACGTAATCGGGCTATTACGATAATCTCCAGAAAATTTCGATATGTCTTGGCGTTTCACATCCCTCAGACTCCAAAACCACCGTCAGCCCAAAGTTTATATATATATATATATATATATATATATATATATATATATATATATATATTTCACTTTCTTATGGAAACGATAACTGACGTAATTTTGAACCAATCACATTCAAATTGATACATAAAATATAATGAACCAAACTGTCGGTCGAGTTCGTTAATGGGCAGAATCGGTCCATGGGTGTGGCAGTGGAGAGCTTTTTCAAAAAAACAAAATATCGCTATAACTTTCTTATTAAGTAAAATATTTAATTCGTTCAAATTTCCTACTATTCTTTGGATAAGGGCCTAAAACTTATGTAAATAAAGTTTTTTGATATCACCAATCATTGGCCAAGGGGATGGAACAAATGGGGTTTCTAAGACAAAAAAAATCATACCTCCGTTAATAGGGACAGTATCGAATCGGTTTAAAGTGGTCGTTAGTCCTCCAAACATTACCTAAAATGTTTGTCTGAAACTATTTTTGATATGATTAACCCTTACAGCAAGGGATGACCAAAAATTTTGCTAGAATTGTAAGGAGATGAGGTTTTTCGTATGCTAAAAAATGTGAAACGTTTCTTTTCGTGCAACCGTTGTCGTATTATTGAGTAAATTTGAAATTTTTCTTAACTTTAAGATGGAAATCTTTTTATCCCCTACTTTTTTTTTTTTTTTTTTTTTTTATATTCCCACCTACTCCTCTGGAACGGATCTACAATCAAGTTTGACTCGCGCCAGAGGAGTGTTCTTTACTCTAGCTCGCCTCCCCGCCAGCCGGCTGTATGTCCGGCATGGCAGGTCAGTTCACCGGTTAGCTCTTTTATTTCTTTTATAGATATTCATCATACACTGATTACTGAGAGTCCACCACCCTTGTTCTCTCAGCAACAGTCACCCCTATTCTTTAATCTCTCTCTTTTTTTTATATGATATCATACCAACCCAACCAATTAGTTTAAAACTTAAGCCACGGAGTCCTCAGGTTTCTTCACCTCTCTGCCCATCCACGCAACTTATCCCCTACTTAACATCGGTGAAATCTACTTCCACCTCCGGGCGTGCTGAAAGGAATTTTTTAATTTATTTCTGTATCAGATTAATTGAATGTATAGAATATAATAAGATTATATATTTTGTAATTGAATTTTTAAATAAGGTTTAACTGGTTAACAAAGGACAGACAATTGAAATTTTGTTTTCACAAAAAATTATCGTTACGATAAACAATTTTAGTTTATAAATTGTGGTAAAAAACAAATAAGACAATGATGAAATAAGTTTGAAAAAGAGAAACTAATCTATTATCATCGTTATAGTATGATTGTTTATTATTTTACTGAATTATATATATTTTTTTCATAATCTATAATAATGGTGTGTAAAAATTAGAAACAGAATTTAATTAACCGACTTAACTATTTCTCAAGTTTTGTTTTTAATTATACTTCAATAATCTGAAACTAAATACAGGCTGCATTTATCGTATTACAAATGATGTATACTATAATCTAATACGAAGTATAACCAACAGACGCGCACGCGCGCGCACACAACTCATGAGTATGTGCACAGCAGCTGATAATTTTTTCTTCATTTTCTTACTATTATTACATTTTTTATACTTCTTTAATGATGTAAAATTTTTAACATTAACCTTTCCTGAATGAATTAAATTTTATGCTCAAGGACATCAGTAAATTACTTATATGAATTATTAAAATTATTAAACCAAATAATAATTTTTTTTTTAAACAAAAATGTCGATAAAAACCTATTATGGATTGCTTACCAGTAGAAAACTTAAACTGTATTCGTCTTTATATATTTGACAGTTTATGCAGAGCCCTATAAGTCTCCATATATAGAGTTACAAAAATAAATAATAATAATAAAAAAAAAAATAATTTTTCCTAAAAAAAATCTTTGTTTTTCCTATGAATGGAAATTTATGGGTCATTTTGTATATTAACATCTAAACGAGTAAGCACTAATAAAAATGATTTCTACAAACAATTAAAATGCTGTTCAATCCATCCTGATCTTCCCTTTCTATTTATTTCATAAATACCGGGTGATATTTAAGTATGGAAACAGCTTTATACTGTATATTTGAGAGGTGTTTGTAAGGAAATAGAAATGGGGTTTAAAAAAAATCTGCGTTATGATGGATTTTTAATTTTTGTCAGCTATCTTGAATCCGTCATTCTGAATCAAACTTTTTTTAAACAGGAAGATGAACATATGACACATGATTTCCATTTAAAATTCTTCAAAAAAAAAAAAAAAACAACGGTGAAACCCATATTTCTGTTAATGCCTTCGTTAAAGAGTTATATGCATTCAAATTATAGACGAAAAAAGATCGTGTTAACAATAAAACGAAGTAAAATGCGCTGAATTAACAATTTTATTGCATTTTACAATAACGAGCTTTAAACTAGTTAGTGATTTCAATAATTTTACTTGTATAAGTTTTAGGCCCTTATCCAGAGAACAGTAGGATGTTTAAACGAATTCGATATTTTATTTAATAAGGAAGTTATAGCAATATTTTATTGGTTTTTTTTTTTTCAAAAATGCCTCCCATTTCCACCTCCCTGGTCTGATTTTGGCCGTTAATGAACTCGACTGATATTTTGGTACGAGTTATTTTTAAGGAACAATTTCAAAGTAACTGGCGCAAAATTACGGCAGTTAACGTGTCCACAAGAAAGTGAAATATATATATATAAACTTTGGGCTGACTATTTCTTATGAAATCTAACTAAAAAGATGAGAAAAATGCTTGATAAAAATACAGAAAAATGAAGTTAAGAAGACTGCTACTGACCGTGAGTTAAGACTATTTGGAATAATCGAAAATACATTATTTTTTACCGTAAAATTTTCAAACAATTCTTTAATATTTTCTCGATTAAATGATTTCAATTTTCTTACTTAAAACATATTGAGTATTTTTTCTTTCATTTTTAAGCAACTGCAATTAGTTTCCTTCTTGCAGACGTTGATGAAATGAGTGAGATTACTGTTTAAAAAATGCTAAACGTGAATACGATTCCAACCCAGAATGTTTCGGGTGAAAGGCAGAGACGGTACTGGAGATAGGCGGATATAATAAAAATACCATTCTATAATATTACTTCGCTATATCAATCCAAATAACCCAAATAAATTTTATAAATTATTTGTTAACCCAAATAAAATACTTAGTACAATGTCAAAAAATAACTATCTTCTCTAACTGCGTAGAGAATATATTTTTTCTTTTAAAAATAAGTCATTTAGAAAATATATGCAACGGATTCATCAAAAAAGCTATTTTTACAAAATAAAAAGTGTAATCATGTCAATTTGGTTAGGAGTAGGGCTTCAAAATACGTAAAACTAAAACCATATAGGTAGAATTAAAATCCCCTTATTTAAAATTTAGGTATGAATGGCCATTAATCGAAGAATATCATTCAACAAATTTTTAAATGGTTTAAGGGTCATAAATACTTGGAATTTATAGACCTAGAAAAGGCATTCGATAACGTAGACTGGAATAAAATGTTCAGCATTAAAAAAAAAAATAGGGTTCAAATACAGAGACAGAAGAACGATCGCTTACATTTACAGGAACCAAACAGCAACAGTAATTATTGAAGAACATAAGAAAGAAGCTTTAATAAGAAAGGGAGTACGACAAGGATGTTCCCTATCCTCGGTACTTTTAATATTTACATAAAACTAGCAATTAATGATGTTAAAGAACAGTTTAGATCCGAAGTAACAATACAAGGTGAAAATATAAAGATGCTACGATTTGCTGATGATATAGTAATTCTAGCTGAGAGTAAAAAGGATTTAGAAGGAACAATGAACGGCATGGTGAAGTCCTACGCAAGAACTACCGCATGAAAATAAACAAGAACAAAACGAAAGTAACGAAATGCAGTAGAAATAACGAAGATGAACCACTGAATATAAAAATAAGAAGAGAAAAGATTACGGAGGTAGAAGAATTTTGTTATTTGAGAAGTAGAATTACTAAAGATGGACGAAGCAGGAGCGATATAAAATGCCGAACAGCACAAGCAAAACGAACCTTCAGTCAGAAATATATATTGTTTACATCAAAAATTAATTTAAAAGTCAGGAAAAATTTTTGAAAATATATGTTTTGAGCGTAGCTTTGTATGGAAGTGAAACTTGGACGATCGGATTACCTGAGAAGAAAAGATTAGAAGCTTTTGATATACGGTGCTATAGGAGAATGTTAAAAATCAAGATGGGTCGATAAAGTGACAAATGAAGAGGTGTTGCAGCAAATCGACGATGAAAGAAGCATTTGAAAAGGTATAGTTAAAAGAAGAGACAGACTTATAGGCCACATATTAAGGTATCCTAAAATTGTCGCTTTAATATTGGAGGGACAAGTAGAAGAAAAAATTGTGCAGCGTTTGGAATATGTAAAACAAATTGTTAGGGATGTAGGATGTAGGGGGTATACCGAAATGAAACGACCAGCACTAGATAGGAAAACTTGGAGAGCTGCATCAAACCAGTCAAATGACTGAAGACAAAAAAAGGGTTATAAAAAAGAAAGGGTTAAAAAATTTTAATAAGAAATAAAATGGAAATTTCTCTTTAATTATTTTTTTATTACGATGTAAATTCAAGCTGAATTTACGTGTATTCTAGAAAGGGAATTTTATTTACTTCTTTTTTTTAGATTTTTCAGGTAGTGTTTTGATAATGGAATGACATTTTACACGTTAACAGAGAATTTATTACTGAATAAAATAAAACTTTATTTTTAATATTACTTTGATGTGAATTATTAAACTTTAGTTGCATTGCTAGTTGTTTTAACATTGAAAGTTGTTTTAACATTGAAAGTTGTTAAAAAATTGAAAGTTGATAATCGTGTAATCGAATTTATAAACAAAATTATAAACAGATATTTATTGTTACCCATTAAAAACATATACTGAAATAAGTAGAAATTGTATGATATTGCCTAAAAAGAGACCGAAGTACATGATTGTTAGGTAAAAGAATGCTTGACATATAATTTGTAGTGTGCATGTTAAGCTTATTGTTGTTTGCGTGTGCGTTAAACAACAATGAGGTAAACAATCAGTTATATGAAACGTATTTAGTTTTAACAATTTAACAAACCGTAAAGTAAAATACAGGCTTCGTTAGCTGGAATCGAACCAGAAAATGATGTAGACAGCTATTTAAGCAGACCATATAAATTAGTTATATGATAAGTACAGAATGCATCCACTTTTATGAAAATCGTTTTCTGTTGTTTCTGTAAGAAATAAAATGATAAATTATAATATTATATATTCACCCAAAGAAAATAATTTTCTTTTATTTCTTATCAGACAAAAACAAAATAAAACATTTTTATTTCATTTACCAGGATATAAATATCAATTTATTAAAAGTTTATATTTCAAAATAATAGAATTAAAATTTAGACAAAGAAAATTTATTTATAAATAAAAGAAGAATCAGGCAAATTTAAAGTAAATATTGTAAATATAAAACCCCGATGTAACCTAACTCAACTACGCTTTAAATTTAACATGAAAAAAACTAAAAAAAAAATTTATTTCTGTCGAAAGAAAAGATATAATATTATAAATTTCATTAAAATGCTTCTTTTGCCCAATATCCGGGTGATTAAAAAACGACTTCACAACTTTAAAAGCATTTAAAAATCTATTGAGATAACTTACAAATTCGGTTTAGTTCTCATTTCATACAAAAACACATCATTTGTGTCACCCAACATTCACTTTTGTTTGATGGATTCGAGTCAATGTATGTCCCTCTATGTATGTCCCCGACATGAGGTCGAACGTTTAGGAGCTGTTAGGGAACATGAGAGGATACATTCCTTACTGGATCTCCGTATTAACTGGATGATCCGCGAGGAGCGGTCTATAGTGGCTGGTTTTCTTCGCGCCCTTGCGGTGTGTAGGTCTACAGAGAGAGTTTAATCGAGATAGGATCCCGGGTGGCTAGGGTTCCGGCCTAGGCATTGGATTGGTGGATTGGTCGGAGGTTGGCGCATTGGCATCGTGCCACGGTTATATTGGTATCGTTTGTAATTCGATTTGGGGCTCCCACTGGCGGGGATGGCCGCGCTGCCGGGGTACGGTAGCCCCGGGGGGGGGGGGGTGGCTTCATTCCACCGGTGGCACTCCCTGATTGTGACTTAGACAAGCCGTGCGAGATTCCATGATGGGATCGGGTGGGAGTGCGGGGTTTGTCCCCGGCTCCTGCGCGGACCGGAGTGAGGTTACGTTTCCCTTGTTAAGTGACCTAATTTGGTCGACTTATTGGGTGTAATTCTGAATTTTTATGTTCATAAAACATAATTTTGGTTGGTATGAGTGTAGCACACTGATTTGATTTACAACTCGTTCGATTTGTAAGGCAATCACGAACGGTGTTGTCAAATTTAGACTAGGCGCGGGGTCCGGGCTCCCACGGTCTCGGTTAGTTAGTTTGAGGGAATCATGTTAAATTGATAAATTGAATGAGGGAGTCGTGCAAAATTTGATTTGTATTTTACTGATGCAAATGTCTTCCGAGGCTGATGACTGTGAGATGTAATCAGTTAGAGGACTCCGACGACCTCCGGTAGAGCCCCTCAGGGCTCGGAACGGAGGGAGTGGTGTGGCGACCGGTAACGTCAAAAGGTGGGTGTGTCTTCCCCTAAGGGGTTGGGACGCGGTGTTAATTCGAAGTCTTAGCTCAACAGGATCAGCAGGCAAAGGTGGAACACATAAATCCGATCTTTAATAAAACCCCAAAAGAAAAAAATCTATCGGGGTCAAATATGGGGAGCAAGTTGACCGTGCGATTGGACCTACACGACCGATCCACCGACATGGAAATCGAGTATCATGAAAATCACGGACTTCTGGGCTGTAGTGAGGTGATGCCTCGTCTTTCTGATAGTAATACTGTGCATCACGGTCATCGTCGTCTAAATGAGGAATTAGAAAATTTCGATGAACGATACCGTTTACGGTTGCCTCCTGGAAGAAGAACGCACCGTACAGTATTTGTTTGTTTAGGGCACAAAAACATTAACCTTAGAGCTATCACGGATCTGCTGCAAAGTTTCATGAGCGTTTTTGCGACCCCATATTCGGCAATTATGGGTGTTCACCTCACCGCTGATGTGAAACATTGACTCATCACTAAAAATTACACCGTCTAAAAATTTGTCGTTGTCTACAACTCTATCCATAATTTCCGCACAATACTGCAGCCGAGCAACTTTGTTGTCATCTTCGTATGGCTTCAAGTGCAATCATTCATGTAATACACGCCAGACTGTCGTTTATGGATCGCCAGTTTAACGTGATGTACATCGAGTTGACTTCTTCGGACTTCGCGCAAAGCTTTCTGAGTTGTTCCACAGCGGCTTCAGAGACGCTGGTTGTCCTGGTGATTTTGTATGTTTAACAGAACAACCCGTCTCAAGGAATGTTTGGTGCAAGAATAAATTATATGCCTACTAGGAGGCTCCCTATGAAAATTAGTTTGAACTGCAATTGCCGAGTACAAATCGTGAAATCAAAACAAACAGCAAACACTTTCCGCACCAGTAAATATATCCTTTTTTTAACTACACTGATAACAGCACTGGCAGCCGAATTCAGTAATAATGAACCTTGTGAGTCAAATTTGAGGGGTTTTTTATGAAATGAGATGTTAACCGAATCTGAAACTTGTAAAGTCCTTTTTGAATCACCCGGTATATTCATTAGTTGAAATGTATAAATAAATGCAATAATTGATGAAAAATGAAGATTAAAGTCTTTATAACGGAAGTTTAAAACGGCAGTGGATATCAAAGGAAATTACTTAAACCGAATAATGGACAGCATTATATGCTATACAAAGGGAAACTTTTAACCATTTCCTAATTAAAAATCCAGATGAAAAATTCCCAGTTTTCGACTTCTTCCGTTTACCTTCCGCGCTACCCTTAACCGTATACTCACTAGAAGAAACAAGTTTTTTAGAACATATCGCCATTACCATAGTGCAATCGTAGTGGTGCATCTGAAAAGACACCTCCAGACCAGGTAAGGTCTAGAGCTCTCCTTAACTCTGGACTGCCTGAGTCTCTTAAGTGTCTATTACAGTATACTCATGAACTGAAAACTGTAAGCATAACAACGGTCACATAATCAAAAACTACAACTGTAATCTTTATCTTTATATTTTTAATAAATTTTGGTTTTAAATTTATTATAATTTTTATTAATTATACTATTTAAAGGAATTAATAATAATAAAAAAATTCATTCAAGGAAGAAAAATTTAGTCTTAATACAATATACAAAGAAATTAATGAAGAAATAAATATTAAGACTGTATTTTATCATTATAACTGAAACAAGCATACAAAAATGAAATCTGTTTCTATCAAGCATAAATTTAAGATGAATTTTTAAAAAAATTCATAAAAATCGTATTATTTCATCTAACGCTTTTATCGTAAGTATTTTATATATATACAATAAATATTAAAATGTAAACAATTAGTGGAAAATATTGTAAATGTATACAATAAAATGTCAGATTACAGTAACAAAATAAAATACGTGCAATAAAAAAACCAAAAGTAAAAGGATAGAAAAACTTGAATTTTTGTGTTACAGGAAATTATTAGGAACATTAAAAATTAATATAACAAAGTTATAAAATAAAATTACGATTTTTGTCTTCTAATCTTTTTAATGAAGTAGATATCTAAATCTTACAAAAGAATATACTTTTCAAGATCTTACATAAATATATATATATATAGATAGATAGTAAGGTATTGAAGGACATAGAATTTAAAACGAGAAACATAAAAGAAGAAGAAAATTAAACTAAGAAATAAATTAGTTGCCGTCTAAATAAAACGAGTAATGATAAAAGTTAGTTGAAGTTAAAAAAAAATATTAGCGCAAAATAGAAAAGAATATAATACTGCATCAAATCAGTCAAATAACTGTTATCAAAAGAAATGATATATAATATTAATCATCATGATATATATACAGGGTCATTCGCGGAAACCGGATGTTTTTGGGTTGTACTTGGGCGTTCGTGGTGGGAGGGGCACGTGGCTGGTGTCTGACGTTTCCTTTGTTCATAGCATTTACATTTTAGCCGTTGAGATGGAGCCGTGGACGCTAGACCAACGCCTATACGCGTATGACAGTTTTGTAAGAAATGACGAATCCGTAACTGCTGTTCAGCGAGATTTCCGCCGTCAGTTTAATATCCATTGTAATGCAAGTGTCCCTTCTCGTAACACAATATCGCGACGGGTAAAAAACCTTCGAACAAGCGGTTCAATATTGAAGAGAAAACCATCGGGTCCCCGACGAACTGCTAGCAGTCCGGAGAACATCGAACGAGTAAGGGAAGCCGTTGTCAGAAGCCCACGCGCTCTATTCAGAGGCATGCAGCAGCTCTTCAAATGAGCACAAGTACGGTAAGACTAATTCTGCATACCGACCTGCATTTCCATCCTTACAAGATAGCCGTTGTGCAGCAGTTAAACGAGCAAGATTTCACGCAGCGATTACAATTTTGTCGACAAATGCTTACAATTTTTGAAGAAAATGAAAATTTGTTATTGTTAATGAGTGACGAAGCCCATTTTCATCTGAATGGCTTCGTCAAAAAACAGAATTGCCAGTATCGGGCAGAAAGAAACCCACATCAGCTTCATAGCCCACTTCATAGACCAAAGGTGACTGTCTGGTGTGCAATAGGAAAGGTCGGTGTTATTGGACCGTATTTTTTTGAAGAAAATGACGCTGCCGTAACTGTAACAGCTGATCGTTACAGTGCGATGTTGAATACGTTTTTCATCCCTGAG